>NC_041392.1:252744279-252755063 GCF_002162155.2 Triticum dicoccoides | reverse complement strand
GTTGCTCCACCGACGTACTTCTTCCTCCTATATATATCCATGTACCCCCAGACATCCAGGAGAACCACGAAAACCTAACTCCACCGCCGCAACCTTCTGTACCCGAGAGATCCCATCTTGGGGCCTTTTCTGGAGCTCCGTCGGAGGGGGCATTGATCACGGAGGGCCTCTACATCAACTCCATGGCCTCTTCGGTGATGTGTGAGTAGTTTACTTCAGACCTTCGGGTCCATAGTTATTAGCTAGATGGCTTCTTCTCTCTCTTTGGATCTCTATACAAAGTTCTCCTCGATCTTCTTGGAGATCGATTTGATGTAACTCTTCTTTTTGCGGTGTGTTTGTCGAGATCCGATGAATTGTGGGTTTATGATCAAGTTTATCTATGAACAATATTTGAATCTCCTTTGAATTTTTTATATAAGATTGGTTTGTCTTTGCAAGTCTCTTCGAATTATCAGTTTGGTTTGGCCTACTAGATTGATCTTTCTTGGAATGGGAGAAGTGCTTAGCTTTGGGTTCAATCTTGTTGTGCTCGATCCCAGTGACAGTAGGGGAAATGACACGTATTGTATTGTTGCCATCGAGGATAAAAAGATGGGGTTTATATCATATTGCATGACTTTATCCCTCTACATCATGTCATCTTACTTAAAGCATTACTCTGTTCTTATGAACTTAATACTCTAGATGCATGATGGATAGCGGTCGATGTGTGGAGTAATAGTAGTAGATGCATAATCGTTTCGGTCTACTTGTCACAGACGTGATGCCTATATACATGATCATACCTAGATATTCTCATAACTATGCTCAATTCTATCAATTGCTCGTCAGTAATTCGTTTACCCACTATAATACTTATGCTCTTGAGAGAAGCCACTAGTGAAACCTATGGCCCCCGGAAATACTTACGCTAATTTACAGCATCACCCTTTCCTCTTCAAGGGAAAACCAACGCAGTGCTCAAGAGGTAGGACACAACCACTTGACTCAACTAGGAGTTAATCTTCCTGATGATAGTGTCATTGACAGAGTTCTTCAATCACTGCCACGATACGTCTCCAACGTATCTATAATTTTTGATTGCTCCATGCTATATTATCTACTGTTTTGAATGTTTATGGTCTTTATTATACACTTTTATATTACTTTTGGGACTAACCTATTGACCCAGAGCCCAGTGCCAGCTCCTGTTTTTCCCTTGTTTCAGTGTTTCGCAGAAAAGGAAAATCAAACGGAGTCCAATTGACCTAAAACTTCACGGAACTCATTTTTTGGAAGGAAAGAATCCCACAAGACTTGGAGTGCACGTCAGGGGATCTACGAGGAGGCCACGAGGCAGGGGCGCACCCTCCACCCTCGTGGGGCCCCTGACGTACTTCTTCCGCCTATATATCTCCATATACCCTAAAACGATCGGAGGGCACAATAGATCAGGAGTTCCGCCGCCAGAAGCCTCCGTAGCCACCAAAAGCCAATCTAGACCCGTTCCAGTACCCTGTCGGAGGGGGAATCCTTCTCCGGTGGCCATCTTCATCATCCCGGTGCTCTCCATGACGAGGAGGGAGTAGTTCTCCCTCGGGGCTGAGGGTATGTACCAGTAGCTATGTGTTTGATCTCTCTCTCTCTCTCTCGTGTTCTTGATTTGGCACGATCTTGATGTATCGCGAGCTTTGCTATTATAGTTGGATCTTATGTTTCTCCTCCCCCTCTACTCTCCTGTAATGAATTGAGTTTCCCCTTTGGAGTTATCTTTTAGGATTGAGTCTTTAAAGATTTGAGAACACTTGATGTATGTCTTGCCGTGCGTATCTGTGGTGACAATGGGATACCACGTGATTCACTTGATGTATGTTTTGGTGATCAACTTGCGGGTTCCGCCCATGAACCTATGCATAGTGGTTGGCACACATTTTCATCATGATTCTCCGGTAGAACTTTGGGGCACTCTTTGAGGTCCTATGTGTCGGTTGAATAGATGAATCTGAGATTGTGTGACGCATATCATATAATCATACCCACGGATACTTGAGGTGACATTAGAGTATCTAGGTGACATTAGGGTTTTGGTTGATCTGTGTCTTAAGGTGTTATTCTAGTACAACTCTAGGGCTGTTTGTGACACTTATAGGAATAGCCCAACGGATTGATTGGAAAGAATAACTTTTAGGTGGTTTCGTACCTTACCATAATCTCTTCGTTTTTTCTCCGCTATTAGTGACTTTGGAGTGACTCTTTGTTGCATGTTTAGGGATAGTTATATGATCCAATTATGTTATTATTGTTGAGAGAACTTACACTAGTGAAAGTATGAACCCTAGGCCTTGTTTCCTATCATTGCAATACCGTTATGCTCACTTTTATCACTTGCTACTTTGCTGTTTTTATAATTTCAGATTACAAATACCTTTATCTACTGTCAATATATCACTTGTATCACCATTTCTTCGCCGAACTAGTGCACCTATACAAATTATCATTGTATTGGGTGTGTTGGGGACACAAGAGACTCTTTGTTATTTGGTTGCAGGGTTGTTTGAGAGAGACCATCTTCATCCTACGCCTCCTATGGATTGATAAACCTGAGGTCATCCACTTGAGGGAAATTTGCTACTGTCCTACAAACCTCTGCACTTGGAGGCCCAACAACGTCTACAAGAAGAAGGTTGTGTAGTAGACATCAGACCACTAGTTTCAAGAAGAAGGGCAAAGGGAAGAAGGGGAACTTCAAGAAGAATGGCAAGCAAGTTGCTGCTCAAGTGAAGAAGCCCAAGTTTGGACCTAAGACTGAGACTGAGTGCTTCCACTAGTAGAAAACGGAGCTTTAGTGCCCACCCTTTAGTGCCGGTTATGGAACCGGCACTAAAGTGCCACCACGTGGCGTGAGCTCGCGCCCTGGTATGGGGGACCTTTGGTACCGGTTGGTGTTACCAACCGGTACTAAAGGTTTTTTTTGAATTTTTTTTGAAAATTTTGGAATTTTTTTTGATTTTTTTCGATTTTTAATTTTTCTGAATTATTTGATGATTTAGTATCTAATCACCTCTCTTAACTGCTCAAGTGTGGATCACTCATTCCAAATCGCCTGACTTCCCGGCCGGTCACCCATCCTCTCACTCCCCCAGCCTGAGCACGCTTAACTTCGGAGTTCTATTCCCCCTACATTCCATGTCTGCACTTGTTGTTTTCCTGACAAATGTAAGCTGTCGATCATATTAACCCTTAGCAGTTTAGCTTGAGCATTAGGTCAAACGTTTCACCGTTTGAGTTTGAAACTATTATTCTAAAAAATAGTAATTATTTAGTAACACTAATATTTCTTGAATAAGTTTGACCATAGTTTGACCAGATTTGACCAAAATTTAAAAATTGAAATAATTATTTATTAACACTAATATTCTTGAATAATTATGTAGTAACATTAATACTTCTTGAATAAGTAGTTTGACCAGATTTAACCGATTTTTTTAAAAAAATTAAATTTGACCATATCTTTTTTTCATTTTGGAATTTGAGGATTCTAAAAAACTGCAAATAGGCCATAGGCGGTCTCCATCGGATGCGGATTTTCGTGCTGAATTTTTTGATATATTATACGTTTTTTCCGACATCGTATGCAAAAGTTATAGCCGTTTTACATTTTCCCTACACTTTTTGCAAAACATGTCCAAATTTAAGTTTTCAAATTTTCCTAACTAGTAGATGTAGTAATATAACTACCTCTCGAAGGATTTTATTTTTTGAAGTTTTTATCATTTTCTTTTGATTTTTTAGAACTGAAATGGCGACACGCCGGGGGGGGGTAGAGTTTGAAAATTGCCCTATAGTGCCAGTTTGTGTCACAAACCGGTACTATAGGTCAGACCCCTTTAGTACCGGTTCGTGGCACAAACCGGTACTAAAGGTTAGCCCTTTAGTATCGGTTTGTGACACGAACCGGTACTAAAGGTGATCGTGGGGCCCCGGTCTGACGCCAGCCTACCATCACCCCTTTAGTACCGGTTCGTGGCACGAACCGGTACTAAAGGTTCAACACGAACCGACATTAATGCATAGACGTTCGAACCGGCAATAATGGTACCATTAGTACTGGGCTAAAATCAAACCGGCACTAATGTGTCTCACATTAGGTCCTTTTTCTACTAGTGTTCTACTGCAAAGCGACTGGTCACTGGAAGCCGAACTTCCCCAAGTCTTTGGCGGATAAGAAGGATGGCAAAGTGAAATGTATATTTGATATATATGTTATTGATGTGTACCTTACTAATTCTCGTAGTAGCGCCTGGGTATTTGATACTGGTTATGTTGCTCATATTTGCAACTAGAAACAGGGGCTACGGATTAAACGAACATTGGCTAAGGACGAGGCGACGATGCACATGGGAAATGGTTCCAAAGTCGATGTGATCGCCGTCGGCACGCTACATCTACTTCTACCTTCGGGATTAGTTTTTGACCTAAATAATTGTTATTTGGTGCCAGCGTTAAGCATGAACACTATATCTGGATCTTGTTTGATGCGAGACGGTTATTCATTTAAATCAAAGAATAATGATTGTTCTATTTATATGAGTAATATCTTTTATGATCATGCACCCTTGATGAGTGGTCTATTTTTGTTGAATCTCAATAGTAGTGATACACTTATTCATAGTATCGAAGCCAAAATATACAAGTTTAATAATGATAGTGCAACTTATTTGTGGCACCGCCGTTTAGGTCATATTGGTGTAAAGCGCATGAAGAAACTCCATGCTGATGGACTTTTGGAATCACTTGATTATGAATCATTTGATGCTTGCGAACCATGCCTCATGGGCAAGATGACTAAGACTCCGTTCTCCGGAACAATGGAGCGAGCAACATACTTGTTGGAAATAATACATACTGATGTATGCGGTCCTATGAGTGTGAGGCTCACGATGGGTATCGTTATTTTCTGACCTTCACAGATGATTTGAGCAGATATGAGTATATCTACTTGATGAAACATAAGTTTGAAACATTTGAAAAGTTCAAAGAATTTCAGAGTGAAGTGGAAAATCATCGTAACAAGAAAATAAAGTTTCTACGATCTGATCATGGAGGTGAATATTTGAGTTATGAGTTTGGTCTTCATTTGAAACGATGTGGAATAGTTTCGCAACTCATGACACCTGGAACACCACAATGTAATGGTGTGTCCGAACATCGTAATCGTACTTTATTGGATATGGTGCGATCTATGATGTCTCTTACTGATTTACCGCTATCGTTTTGGGATTATGCTTTAGAGATGGCTGCATTCACGTTAAATAGGGCACCATCTAAATACATTGAGATGACACCATATGAACTATGGTTTGGCAAGAAACCCAAGTTGTCGTTTCCTAAAGTTTGGGGCTGCGATGCTTATGTGAAAAAGCTTCAACCTGATAAGCTCGAACCCAAATCGGAGAAATGTGTATTCATAGGATACCCAAAGGAGACTATTGGGTACACCTTCTATCACAGATCTGAAGGCAAGATATTCGTTGCTAAGAATGGATCCTTTCTAGAGAAGGAGTTTCTCTCAAAAGAAGTGAGTGGGAGGAAAGTAGAACTTGATGAGGTAATTGTACCTTCTCCCGAATTGGAATGTAGTTCATCACAGAAATTAGTTCCATTGATACCTACACCAATTAGTGAGGAAGCTAATGATGATGATCATGAAACTTCTAATCAAGTTACTGCCGAACCTCGTAGGTCAACCAGAGTAAGATCCGCACCAGAGTGGTACGGTAATCCTGTTCTGGAGGTCATGTTACTTGACCATGACGAACCTACGAACTATGAGGAAGCGATGATGTGCCTAGATTCCGCAAAATGGCTTGAGGCCATGAAATCTGAGATGGGATCCATGTATGAGAACAAAGTGTAGACTTTGGTTGACTTGCCCGATGATCGGCAAGCAATAGAAAATAAATGGATCTCCAAGAAGAAGACTGACGCTGACGGTAATGTTACTATCTACAAAGCTCGACTTGTTGCAAAAGGTTTTCGACAGGTTTAAGGAGTTGACTATGATGAGACCTTCTCACCCGTAGCAATGCTTAAGTCTGTCCGAATCATGTTAGCAATTGCCGCATTTTAGGATTATGAAATTTGACGAATGGATGTCAAAACTGCTTTCCTTAATGTATATCTTAAAGAAGAGTTGTATATGATGCAACAAGAAGGTTTTGTCGATCAAAAAGGTGCTAACAAAGTGTGCAAGCTCCAGTGGTCCATTTATGGACTGGTGCAAGCCTCTCGGAGTTGGAATATATGCTTTGATAGTGTGATCAAAGTATACTGTTTTATACAGACTTTTGGAGAAGCCTGTATTTACAAGAAAGTGAGTGGGAGCTCTATAGCATTTCTGATATTAAATGTGGATGGCATATTGTTGATCGGAAATAATATTGAATTTCTGAATGGCATAAAAGGATACTTGAATGAGAATTTTTCAATGGAAGACCTTGGTGAAGCTGCTTATATATTGGGCATCAAGATCTGTAGAGATAGATCAAGATGCTTAATTGGACTTTCACAAAGCACATACCTTGATAGAGTTTTGAAGAAGTTCAAAATGGATCAGTTAAAGAAAGGGTTCTTGCCTGTGTTACAAGGTGTGAAGTTGAGTCATACTCAATGCCCGACCATACTGCAGAAGATAGGGAGAAAATGAAAGTCATTCCCTATGCCTCAGCCATAGGTTCTATCATGTATGCAATGTTGTGTACCAGAACTGATGTGTGCCTTGCTATTAGTTTAGCAAGGAGCTACCAAAGTAATCCAGGAGTGGGTCACTAGACAACGGTCAAGAACATCCTGAAATACCTGAAAAGGACTAAGGATATGTTTCTCGTTTATGGAGGTGACAAAGAGCTCGTCGTAAACGGTTACGTCGCTGCAAGCTTTGACACTGATCCGGATGACTCTAAGTCACAAACTGGATACGTATTTATATTGAATGGTGGAGCTATCAGTTGGTGCAGTTCCAAGCAGAGCGTCGTGGCGGGATGTACGTGTGAAGCGGAGTACATAGCTGCTTCAGAAGTAGCAAATGAAGGAGTCTGGATGAAGGAGTTCATATCCGATCTAGGTGTCATACCTAGTGGATCGGGTCCAATGAAAATCTTTTGTGACAATACTGGAGCAACTGCCTTCACTACAAAAAAAGACACATCCGTGACATTTTGGGCCGAATGAAAAAAATTATGTCATACATATGACACTTCTATGACAATAATTGTGACAAAACCCGGTATCATCATAAATGTGGTGGGCTCCTACTTCTATGACAAAAAATCATGATAGAAAATGGGCTTTTCGTCCTGGGCAGGCCGGAGACGCAGCTGCATGACATTCTTTGGGCCGTCCATATCGGAAAAAACAATGGTAGAAGCGAGGCCGAGGAAAATTTTGGGGATTTCCCGGTTACGGTGGGAGGTCGGGGGCCGAACGATGCGCGTTTCTCTCGTACACGTACGCGCGTGTGTGCGAGGCGTTGGCTCTAACTGAACCCGAGCGAGGCATTGGGCTCTAACTGAACCCGAGCGATTGCATTGCAGGCTACGCGTTACTGAACCCGAGCGATCGATCGATGGATGTTAACTGAACCCGATCGAGTGATTCCTTCGCTACTGCTGCTAACTGAAGCCGATCGATGCTGCCTCTGGGATGAACAGTGAGCGTTGCTGGGGGTTTGGATGAACAGTGAGCGGTGGTGTTGCCTCTGGATGAACAGGACCCCGTGGTGTGCTGGAGGGCTGGATGAATAGTAGACGGTGGAGGGGTGCGCGTGGAGGGGTGGTTGAATAGGACCCCATGGTGTGGAGGGCTGGATGAACAGTAGATGGTGGAGGGGTGGTTGAATAGTAGCCGGTGGAGTAGCGCACGGTGGAGGCTGGATGAACAAGAGCCCGTGGAGGCTGGAGGAGGTCGACAGTAGCCCGTGGAGGCTGGAGGAGGTCGACGGTGGAGATGAACAATATCCCGTGGAGTCTCGTTTTGCGGTATGCCACACCCCTCCCGATGAACAGGACCCCCGTTTCGACCGTAGCGCTCCAACACAAGTCTGTTTCATCCGTTTTGCGGTACGCCACACCCTCCCGATCAACAGGACACCCGTTTCGACCGTAGGAGGTCCGTTTCGTCCGTTTTACGGTACGCCACACCCCTCCCGATCAACAGGACCCCCGTTTTGACCGTAGGAGGTCTGTTTCCTCCGTTTTGCGGTACGCCAGACCCCTCCCGATCAACAGGACCCCATTCCGAACGTGGCCGGTCGAACACAAGGCCGTTTCCTCCATTCTGCGGTACGCCAGGCCTCGTTTCCATCGCCTGTTCCATCCAAGCCCTCCCGATGAACACAACCACACATTCCGTTCTGACCCAGCCAGTTGTCTCCCACGCGTTCGGTTGCCTCCCCCTGAACACGACGCATTCCGTTGCCTCCCCATGAACACGATGCATTCCGTTGCCTCCCCATGAACACGACGACGACGCTGTTTCTTCGTTCCGACCCAGCCATGTATACGAGCCCTGGCCGTACGTATGCGCAAGTAGGCATTCGAGACCCTGCCCGTATGTACACATACGTGGCCGTATTTTCTTTCTTGCACCCTGGCCGCTGTATGTACGTGTACATGCTATGTGCGCACCTCTACTACGACACGTGCACGCCTCTACTACGAAACGTGTGTGCCTCTACATCGACCAGTATGTACGTACACGTGACTAGAATGACAACGCTACGTACGCTTCGACCAGGTGGGTCCCGACTGTGAGGCACTTCCTTCCTACGAAGATGTAGCTGGTGGGTCCTAGAAGTTAGGGGGGCGAATCGTTTTGTTTTTGTTTTTTTGCCCGGACGCACTTCCTTGCGTGCGAAGGTGTAGCTGCTGGGTCCCAGCAGTCAGGTGGGCGAATCGTTTTTTTCCCGGACGCACTTCCTTGCGTGCGAAGGTGTAGCTGGTGGGTCCCAGCAGTTGGGGGGCGAATCTTTTTTTCTGGACGCACTTCCTTGCGTGCGAAGATGTAGCTGGTGGGTCCCAATAGTCAAGGGGGCGAATCATTTTTTTCGGACGAACTTCCTTCCGTGCGAAGATGTAGCTCGTGGGTCCCAGCAGTCAGGGGGCGAATCATTTTTATCACGAAATACGGTGGCCCGTCCGGTGGGTCCCCGCTGTCAGGTGGAGGAATAATTATTTAGCGCGTAATAAGGAGGCACTTCCTTGCGGCTGCCGTGGACCCAGCTGTCAGCCTCTCCATGTACAGTCCACGTCCGATGGAAGTCGTTCCTTGACCACATTGACCACGCCGCGCCGAGAGCACCAGGGCGGTGGACGATGGCGAGGCCTAGGAAGGGGACGACGCGGAGCTGAGGAAGACGTGGCAGTGGATGCACACACGAAGAGGAGTACGAGGGTTCATTGGTTCGGCTGCGCTGCCGTCGCCGCAGAATAACAGGGGGTGCGGGTGAGTGGAGGGATGGCCTGGCCAGCGGTGGGAGTAGTAGGGGGCGGTGAGGCGTTCGCGGCAGCACAGGCGGCCACGGGAGGCAGGAGCAGGCGGCACGACCGGCGCTGCTTTGGGCGACTGGAGCAAGAAGACCAGAGGTTGAAGAAGCACGACGGCCGTTGGATGGACATCGTACGGTCACTGCAACTAGAATCGTTTATATTGACTAAGTTGACAAAGCCCTTGGTATGTCAACTTAGTAGGCCCACAGGTCAGCTTCCGAAACGGTGTGCCCCAGATGTCAGGGGGAGGAATCATTTTTTGGGCGGGTGAATCTAGAATATCCGAGATTGAAGAAGAAGCACGACATCCGTTGGATGGACATCCAACGGCCATTGCTGCTAGAACCGTGTGTTTACTATAAGTTGAGAAAGCCTTGCATACGCGTCAACTCTGTTTTTTAGGGGACGCGTCAACTTAGTAAGGCCAGAAGTGTGTGGCAGAGAACTTATAGCCCATTTGAGAATTGTAAGAATGTGTAGCCCATTTTTGAATTCTAATGGAATTTACTACAACCCATTTACAATTTGTTAAAAGTACAGCCCATTTCAACCAACCGTTCAAAACAGAATTCAATAAAATTTCCCACATTTTGATGGGATCCGAAATATTTTTATCCTGAAATTTCTAGTCAGATTAAATACAATTTCAATATAAATTTATATTACATAAAAATCCAACGAAACATTGCGCTCGCAACAATTAATGAAATTAAAATTTTCAATATCCAAAAATAATATTTTATAAAGTAATCACGTGTTTTGTGCATTTTTTTATAGTTACTATCCAGTTTTTATAATTACATCCCATTTATTATTTCTTAAAGCCCATTTTCTTGTTAAGCCTAATGCATCCCTCCTAGGAAAGATTTGCAGCCCAGCGGGGCGGAGAATAACAACTTGACCTTGCCTGGGTATTCCTAAAAAAATGTATAGCTGGGCTAGCCATTTTCAGCTTGAAAAAAATTAATATCTGGGCTGGATATCTGGCCTGGGCTAGACGGGCCACAGCCAGCCCAGTTAATACCTGCAGCGATGTTTTCGTTGTTGTTCAGAGGAGAAAAATTAATATCTGAGCTAAACATCAAAAAACTCTGCAGTGCTCACACCTCAAAAACACAAATACTACTCGAGCTGCTTGGTCCGAGCTGTCGGCCGCTTCTTGTGCAATTCTCTCTTTTATTGACTATAAAACTATAATTTATTTTGCTTCCTCCTGGTTTCCTGACATCACGGTCCCACACCATTGTCAACCTATGT
>NC_041392.1:252733868-252743814 GCF_002162155.2 Triticum dicoccoides | reverse complement strand
ACTTGCGTACGTGAGGCTATGGACCTGGTGGGTCCCCATTGTCATCCTCTCCAAGTAAAGTCATCTCCTCGCCCGCGCGCGCTTTCCGCCCGAAACAGTCAGCGCCGCCCGCCCCGCTTCCCGGTGCAGGCGATTGCTCCGCCTTCAAACGACACAAGTGCTGTCCGTCCGTCCATCTGCCGCCCACATTAATGATACGCGATTGCCGAGGCGACTACTCTGGTGCCACACGTCCGTCCCTCCGCCCGCCCACCATTGCCATATAAATTACTGCGCCGGCCATAGCTGCAGTCATCCGCATCTGTTCCCTTTCTCCTGTCCATACCACTACTACCCACCATGGCTTCCTCGCGCTCCAGCGCTCTTCAGGACGGGCGGACGGCGGACCACAAGGAGATGGCAGCCATTGCTGCCAACCACCTGGCCGGCAGGCAGGCACCCGGAGGACGACGACGTCCCAATGGAGAACATGGTAGTCGACGATCCGGCGCCAACCCCCTCCTCCGCGCCATCCTCGCCGGTGCATTGCACCATGACCATCGGCGAGGCCCATGCCCAATATATGGACAGGGTGAGGCAGATACGTGAGGAGCAGTTCCGGGAGGCGCAGGCCGACGCCACCTACAACCACCATCTCCTCCAGGAGCACCTGTAGGCGGAGGAGAAGATCGCCGCGGAGCGGGCAGAGCAGGAGGCGCTGCTCGACTTGCACTGCTCCTCCCGCAAGGGCTGGCTCGAGCGCTGGCAGTATCGCATGCAGGTGGCGGAGGCTGCGGCCGCCTACAAAGAGGCTAGCAAAGAGGGCGATGAAGCGGGCGTGGCGATGTTTGGCGAGACCGAGGACGAGGCAGAGGACAATGCCGGCTCCGACAAGTCCTCACTCTGCTGGCGTCGATGAAGCCCTGCTCCGCCGAAGCCCCGCGGTGCCAACAACGAGGCAGAGGACACCGCCGGCTCCGCCGAGGCCCCGCCCCGCCAACAATGAGGCACAGGACACCGCCGGCTCCGCCGAGGCCATGCCCCGCCAACAACGAGGCACATGACATCGCCGGATCCGCTGAGGCCCCGCCTCGCTGCCAACGAGGCCGCGCCACACAAAAAACGAGGAAGAGTAGAACACGGTAGGTCGCCGCTGCTCGGGTCCAAGTAAGGCCACCGCTGCTACCCTCCGGTTGAAGACGAGCTAGGCGGGTTGACCATTGATAGCCGATTAGCTTCTTGGCGGTGATGTGGAGTCGGAGAGCTGCGCTGGAGAAGAACGCTGCTTCTACTTAACTACTGGTGCAGTTGGCTGACTGACACGTGGGCCCTACAGGCCACATGCCAGTTACGCAACTGTACCTGCAATTAAGTCACTGAAGCTTCTGTTCGGCTCAGCGGGACATGGGTGGGTAGCCTCGGTTAATTAATTGTACCTCCAGCGCACCCCTTTTTAGTTGAAGAATGTATGAAATGTAATGAAATCCGACATGTTTATATGAAATCTGACCGTGTATGAATGAATTTATTTCGATTAGTTCGAATTCCTGTATCACTGGCATTGGGTGAACATGCAAAACAATATGTACTAGCATTATTCCCAGGGTGATCACCGCGTTTGCAGCAGTTTCACATGTACTCCCTCCGGTCCATTCTAGTCTGCATACAAGTTTTGTGTGCAGTCAAAGTATCTCTACTTTTACCAATCTTATACAAAAAAAGTATGCACTTTCACAATGTGCGAAGTAAAAAGGAACAGAAGGAGTACAAAGAGTTTGAGCAGCTTTTTAGCGTTTCTGTACATTGCAATCAAACACACAGGCCTGGCAATTCATAGAGAACATTCAAAACAATCGATGATTATGCATCTCAGCGACTCACATGTCAGAGGCAATATTTACTTCACAACTAAATAATAAAGAAAAACTTGATTGACGCTGCTGACAGCCAAGGGCGTCCCATTCAAAAATATCAAACGCATGTCTTGCTAAAATCAATGAGCAAAATTTGACAAGGTTGTCCCATTCCAAAATATCAAATGCCTACGATTGTGGAATGGGAAGGGTTTGCCATCAGTTCAGACATTGACATGGCACCTCGTGCTAAATAAACCAGTTGTTCTTTTTGTGCAGTTCCACCAAAATCAACCAAATTCGCGCGTAGCTTGTATGATTTCACCCTTATATGTTGCAACGCCTTGAACTTATGGTGGAAATGAATGATTTGATATATTCATGAACATTTTGTGTAGTTCCCATTGAAATCAAGCTGAGCACCCCTGTTTGCACAAATACAAAAAAGTGATTAGTATAAAGCAAATTGTACTATGAATTGACAGTTTCAACAGGCACATACATGGTCCATGTAGAGCACACTTTTAGAAAATGGGACTCACCAGAAAGAATCCTAGAACAACATTGTACTCGCGCATCACAGCAAAAAGATGGAGATTTGTCAGTCCTTCTTAGCTGAAGTTAGTTTGGTCTTGTGGGGAGTAATGTAACCATCCTTCAACTGCTCCTTCTGATGAGAAGATAGACAGGGCTTCTTCATCCTGGCATAATCGGAACTAGTCACTTCACGTACTCCATATTCTTCTTCAGAGGAAGATGATCCTGTTGTGCAAAGACAAGAGGACTACTAAATGCTAGCATCCCTGTTTGCTCGAAAAAAAGGAAAGGAAATATTTAAAACAACACAGATGAAGCACTTCTCAAGGACAATACCAGTTTTTCATGACAGTATCTAAACAGTAGCACAACACCAATAGAGATGACAAAGCTCAATCATATGGATGAAATCAGTGGGCAAGTACCAACCATTGTCAGGAGGCTTATTGTGTAGATCATACAGATGAAGCACTTCTCCAGGACCATCTGTTGCTATCTATGGTGGTGGCCATGCTTACTATATACTCCTCAATTAGTTTAATGTTTCCAACATCTTCTTGTGCAGTTCCACTAAAATATATGGTATCTTCAAAGAAGATCCCTGTTTGCACAAGTTGAGATAATTACATATTACATTAAGAGTGGCATCAAATCAGTGGCAAAACAATTGCTTGTTCCAGCCATAGCAATAAATTAAGATGCAAAACTATATCATTACTTGTGTCATCACAGTTCCAGTGCTTCATTACAGCACCGGGAGTTGATTTTTGTTTTTCTTCCACTTGTTCTTCCCCTTCATCACTTGGTTCAATAACAGACAAGCTTTGCCTTCAATTTAAGATTTGGCATGTCAATTAGGGAGCACAAGTATAGTACTAAACTTAATTTTTTGATGAAAGTGGCAAAATACAGGCCAGAAGTTGTGAAATATCCTTATCTTACCTCAATTGGATATTACGGTGCACATACAGATTGGAAGTCGTGTCTCCATTTGTGCAGTTCACTAAAATCAAGCAACATTATCGTACAAGTAGCACAACATATGAAAGCACACTGCAGAATCATGTGAAAGAAGGTTAGTACTGACCTCTCAAGATGCGGAATTCAAACAACTCACAAGAAGAAGATCTGAACCAAATTCGCCTTAACGGATAGGAAGTAAGATCTCCTCTTGTGCAGCTTCACTAAGATCAAGCAATCAAGCAACATTGTCGGTGTGACATTTTGGTTGAACTGCACAAAACCCTCTTAAAACAAAAGTGTTTTGTGCAGTGCAACAAAAGGTCACAATGACAACAAGCTGAAGTAGATAACCCTGTTTACACAGAGGTGCAAAGGAAATAATTAGTGGTCAATAACGGTGGATGACACAGAAGCCAACAAAAAGAAGCATCTACCTTATCTAAATGGGAAAGAAAGCAAGACAGTAGCATTTCTCAAACGGTGGCATTGATTAATATTAACAATAAAATTCGTTAAACATGTAGTTTGCTTTTAACTGTGGCATTGCATCAATTTTCCAGCGGCATTATTAGAGGGTGTTTGTTTACAGGGACATTTTGGTGTAGGGACTAAAAAAACTCCGTGTCAGTCCCATCTAAACCAAACATGAGGGAGTTTTAGGGACTAAAAGTGGGCATTTGGGACTAAAGAAAGAAGACCCCGAGGGAGTCTTTTTTGGACTTTTTCCAATAGTTGCCCCTCCATGCATCGCACCTTGTCTCTATTAGTTCATTACTAGGGGTAACATGGCCTTTTAGCATGTCATTTAATAACCTCTAGTCCATGTTTAGTCCCTGGAACCAAGTAGGTAGGGACTAGGGAGTTTTTAACCAAACAGGGCCTTACATTAACAACAACTAATGAGTTGCACGAGACAGTGGACGCACCATCACCATGTGCATCTATCGATGTACTGTCGTCATGCACAGTCTGTTGCAACAAAGAACAAACAACCAAGGAGCATATTTGTGTTGGTCCCAGTTTTGTTATCTTTAGACACCTTTCCCTATGTGAGCGCAGCAAATCTAGTCCTGCTCAAACTCTACAGCCTTGTCCCTTCCTTTCCTTTTTGAACTAGTACTTTCCCCCCTTCCTTTCCTCTTTGAACCACGTCCTAGATTTATGCGATACAACTTTCCCCACTACTTTCCCCCATTCCTTTCCTCTTTGAACCATGTCCTAGATTCGTGCTATACAACTTTCCCCCTTCATTTCCTCTTTGAACCACGTCCTAGATTCATGCTATATACAACTTTTCCCACTACTTTCCCCCACTCCTTTCCTCTTTGAACCACGTCCTAGATTCATGGTATACATGCAACTAGAGCAATGCATGTGGAGTAAGTAAATTATACCTTAAGGTTCTTGGGGCGTGGTTCGGTGGGCGACGGGACGGCGGCGAAGAAGAAGGGGTCGGAGGCCCTCCCACGCCGTCACTGGGTGGAAAGTGAACAGCTGCACCGGTAGTCCCTCGCCGACGGCGACAACGTTAAGCCCCCTTCCCTTCCCGGCGGATGGATCCTGTCGGCTCTTTGAGCAGCAGTGAGGGGAGAGAGAGGCCAACAAAGTCTTGTTTAGATCTGGAGAGGGCGAGAGAGTGTGAAGAGAGCAACTACTACAAGTGATGAGGCTCCAACGGGAGAGGGCGAGAGAGTGTGAAGAGAGCAACTACAAGCGCTGAGGCTCCAGCGTGTATATATATACTGGAGAGAGAGTGTGAAGCGTGCAAACCCTAGAAAACATTTTAACCAGTCAAAGAATCCTCCTGTCACAAATTATGCTCAAGTGTAGTTATCGAACCCGAGACCTCAAGTTAGAAGGTGCAACGGGACCAAGGTGCGTGCGTGTGCGTGCGTGCGTGTGTGTGTGTGTGTGTGTGTGTGTGTGTGTGTGTGTGTTTAACAGCATGTGTGTGTTAGAGAGAGCGATAGATCAACCTACTCCTACAGAGAGATGTTGTGTAGTGTACGATTTTAGCCGCGAGAGTTGGTTCATCCTCTCGTTTCCGGGTGTGTCCGGTAGGGACATGCGGACAGCTGCCACGCCCGCTCCTGACCAGCCTGGCCCACCCAAAGCCCCTCCATTGCCCGCGCGCGCTTCCCGCCTGAAACGGTCAGCGCCGCTCCAAAGAATCGGTGCCGCATTCATGCTCGGGCAGAGCGGACGCGGCCTCTCACTAGCGCAAGAGTGATGGTTACTGCTGGGTATGTGTGATTTGATGGCTCATTGGTCTTTATTACTGAGCTGGTAGGACTGCTGCATGTCCCACGCTTTCGGTGAAAGGAGGTACTACTACTAGATTACAATTTTCTCCATTCTTACAGCGGAGGCGTGCAAGAGTAGTGAAAACACGCAGGCTCAGTGATTACATGGCCCACCTCACACTATCACCATGCGACACCTAACTCTTTACATAGTACTCCCTCCGTTCCTAAATATTACTAGATGAGTCCCCTTGCGTTGCCGCGGAACAGTGGTATATCTCTGTGCGCAAAATTATCGGTTTCATAGAACTAAAAAAACTCTATAACCGCATGACAAATGTGGTAGCCAAACTAAATAAACTCCCATCATCATTTAGATCATCTCACGTAAGGAAAAAAGATCAGCCAACTCCTACTTCATGATGGGATTATATTTTTCTTTTTGACTTGTTAATGGGACTTAAAAGCTCACTTACATGCATGCTACTGGTGCATGCTTGCATGCAGACATGTTGATGTAATTTAAAACCCACTCACATGCATGTGCCACGGTATTTCTGCATGCTTCCATGTGGCTTAGTGCGGAGCCTCTCAACGTCTAGATCATACGCCTATTATGGACTGATTTACTTCATCTAACGACTACATCAATTTTGATGATGTGGCTCAAGGAGAGGATAGAGAATTCCTAGTAGTGGGGGCTAGCTATTACTAGTAGATAAGTCTTTATAGATATTCCACTACATATGGAACAAAATGAATGAATCTACACTTAAAATGCATCTATATACATCTGCATGTGGTTCATAGTGAAATCTCTACAAAGACTTATATTTAGGAACGGGGGAGACGGCGTACTAAGCAAGCTTCTCCTCGTTCTACGAGTTGACGGGACACATCAAAAGTACTCTAGTGTATAGAGCCTTGCCTCTAAGGTAGGCCCCACATGGTTTGCCTCTTTTTTTAACATAACGCGTCAAGTCGCAATTTGTTTGTTCACCCGTGGTAGACGATCCTCCCTCCACGAAGTGGACAACCAGTACACGTGCCAAATTACCACGTGGGCTGCCTTTTTCGTACAGAAATGAGCTCCACCGTGTACCCGCGCGGGTGTGGTTGGGAAAGAGACGGGAGTACGTGCGCCGTGCATGAACCTCTTCTCTTCGTGCATGTCCCCCACCTATGTGTGTGTGATAGAGATACAAACCACGTTCGTGAGTGTTTTTTGTTTTGGGGTGGGGTGGGGTGGGCATTGATTTCGTGAATTATTTATGGGAATATGTGTCGATGACATCTCAAACAAAATTTTGCATGCAATGTGTGTGAAATGGAGGCCTATCCATATCATACATAGAGGGTCGGGCAATCCATGAGAAGAGAGGGAGGGGTCATAGCTATCGATAGAGTTGAAGAGAGGATCAAGTGGGTGGGTGCGAGATCGATGAAGAGAGCCATCGAAATTGTGTGTGTGTGCAAGTCAAAGATATAGGGCGACTGGCCTACCGGAACGTTAGAGGGAACATGTCAAGTTTGTGTGTGGCAGGGAGACATGACTAGAGTGCTCGATGTATCGGTGTGTGTGGGGGGGAGGGGGTGGGGGAGGGATAGGCAGAGGCCTAACTATAGAGGTAGAATGACTCGTATATGCGTTGAGAAGGAGAGACCCAGCTATGTCTTGAGGGAGATCGGTTGACATCTATACATAACTGAAGGACGGGAACATGATGGGAGAGAGAGAGAGGGAGGGAGAGGGAGGGAGAGGGGTAGAGTGCTGGATGGGTGATGGAGTTGCTTCTCGAAGATGGTGGGAGAGGCCTACTAGACAAATTGAGGGTGGAACTGCAATGTTATCAATAAGAGTGGGGATGTGTTCATGTGTGTGCCCGTGCGTGATAGATCTGTCGGGACACATCCATGGATGATGAAGGGGAACCATGTGTTTGGTAAGCAAACCTAACTAGATCGGTAGATCAATTGTTGTTTGTCGGAGGAAGGGAGAGACACAACTAATGAGGTAGATCGATTAACGTGTGGGTAAAAATGAGTTATAAGGACCTAGCTAGATATATGTATAGCGAGATATCGGTCAGTGTACAGTCATTTGTTAGAGGTAAATAAGGCCTAGCGAGACGGATAGACAGAGGGAATGGAGCTAGGAGGTGGTGCGAGAGGCGCAACTACTAGCTATATACGGGGAGGAGTGTGCGGTTGTGAGATCGATGAAAAGAGGGGCGAGAGTTTACACGTGTGTCTGACCTATGAGAGACACGAGGCAAGGACACATAAAGGAGGAGATTGAAGGTGTGTGTGTATGTTGTAGGCAGGCATCGCTGGAGAGGTTTATCGATCGGTGTGTGTCGGAAAGGAGTTGTGGAGACTGTGGGAGAACGACCTAAAGAAAAAAATGAATGTGCCCGGTGTATAGAATGCCGAGGGAGGGGGAGGGGGAGGAGGGCGTGTGCATGCACGAGAGAAAGTTAGTGGTAGCTACAAAGGTTAGAGGATTGTGTGGGTGTAAGAGACTAACAAAGATCATAATTTGATATGAAAGCGGATTCATATATTTGAATGGGAGATCATAGTGTTTTAAACATTGCATGCATGAATATAGCAGTGATACACGTGTTGTGCACATGTTATACCATAATGTGATAATGCATGGCGTTTGCAACTCATAGCTAAATGTCGAACAATCTAAACCATACTATACATCAAACAATCTCACATTTTATTTGAATTTGTGATAATGTGTGGCGTTTGCATCTTACAACTAAATATCAAACGATCTAAACAATACTATATATCGAACATTCTCACATTTTATTTGAATTTGTGGTAATGTGTGGTGTTTGCAACTCACATCTAAATACTTGTAGGCGTAGGGGGTGGGGCACCATACATAATGTGATAAACACATTATACATATGAGACATGGTTTAGATTATGAAGATCTAGCTAGAGCTAGGAATTTAATGTGATTTGAAATCAAAATAAAGTGGATTCAAAAAATCTAGTTCGAGTTCATATCGTACACATAGTTCATATCTAACTCGAGACTGATCATGTGGTGTGCTGTGAAGATAATACACAAACGATGGTTTAACTTGACAATAATGATGATTGTAGATCTTATTAAAACAGAGAAACGAATTCAAATGCTTTGACTTCACAACAATCATTACTGTAGATCTTATTCAAATAGAGAAATTAATTCAAATTTAGTTCATATTGAAGCGGTAGTATATACGTTTGGAATGCACTAAAATGTTCATTTGAGTAGTAGGTTGCATGCATTATACACGTAGCGAAATATTATAATTGAACATAACATGAATTCAAAGTATTGAATGACATTTGGGTAGTGCGCATTGATTTGGTACAGTACACGTTAGGCTTGTCCGGAAATTTCAACCCGCGCCTTGTTAGCCCGAAATATTTAAGATATATCTTTGTCTTGTTGTGCTCCGACAACTCCCTCCATCTCAACCCGCACCTTGCTATTCCGAAATTACAACGCGCGCGAAAACTCCCACCTCCTGTGAAATCCCGACACGCGAAATGCCTGTGGTACCCCTGAACCGAAAGAACCGCCTCAAATCGGTGGGGGTACTTTTGTAACTTACCCTACATTTCGGACATGCGCGTCTCTAAGCCATGGTTCCCCACTGCTGTCCCATCCGCCCACCCATTCATACACCAAGGCCGCGAAAACCCGCGACGAAACCCCACACCCTGCTTCGTCCGCCACCCAGTCGGAGCCTCTTCCCCGACGACGTCGTCGACAGCAACACCTCGATGTCCCTCATCCACTGTACCGGATGAGGATCCGTCGTCGATCTCATCGTCCCGCCGGTTCAGCCACCCCGTCCTCCACCTCCAAGGAGCTGCCCCGACGTTCCCCTCGTCTTTCACGCCACCTCCATTCCCACACCACCTTCTTCACCTGCACCACCGGAAGAGCATCATCATCACCGTTTCCTCGGATGAAGCTGCGGCCTAATCGGCGCCACCAAAGAGTATGTACACTAATCGCCGCATTTTCTTCGATTCGATCTCACGGTGCTGCCGGTACTCGGTCCTGAGCCGACATGGCGCGGCTCCAACCACAGCGGCGTCATCGGCCACTTCCTCCACGGTGTCGCTCCCTCGGCGGCGACATCCACATCAGTAGGAGCTGCTGCTGCTTTAGCTCTCGCTCGCGCTGCTGCTCTGCTCTTGCTCTCGGTCCCCTACCTGGTCTGCTCTTGCTATTGCTCTTGCTCGCGCTGCTGCTCTCGCTCTTGCTCTTGCTTGCGATGCTGCTCCGATTTAGCTACACTTCAGTCGACTGAATTGACTTTTGGGTTAGTCGATTTTCAGGGGGTGGGGGGG
>NC_041392.1:252731261-252733666 GCF_002162155.2 Triticum dicoccoides | reverse complement strand
ATGGCGGGGCGTTGGCGGGGCGGTGGCGTGGGGATCGCCGGAGAAAAAGCTCGGCATGGGGGGCCTAGAGGGATGGCCGGGCGGCGGCGAACCGGTGGTGGGGAGTGTTTTCGGGGCGGGTAGGGCGGCGCATCGCCGGCCGCGGGCGGCGGGGGGCTGCTGTTTGGCCGGTGGTGGCTCGCGGCTCAGGGGGGTGGAGGTTGAAGATGAACCGCAGGCCCTTGATTTCGTATCCAACGGCAGCAAAATCGACTGACCAGAGATGAAAAAGTTAGTCGACCGACGTGTAGCCTCACCTTGCTGGTGCGTTTAGTTTCGACAGCAAAATTCAGTTTTGACAGCAAAATTCAGTTTCGACAGTTAAGTTAAGTTTCGAAAGTTAAGTTCAGTTTCGAAAGTTAAGTTCAGTTTCGACAGTTAAGTTCAGAGATGAGCGGCTGATGTATTTTACATCTAGCACTTTGTGGTTATGTTTTACGTCATTTATTGGAGATGCTATTAGAATTCCACTTAGGTTAACGTTGTTCGTTGTCTCTCTTGTCCTGCTTCAGCCTCGGCGTCGTACAACTCACCGGAGCTGCTCCAACAATGAAACCCTCCATCACAGCGGAGCAGTACCTCGGGCTCCATCTCCAGACGCCTAAGATCTTCTTCCCCTCCTCCCTCCTCCGACAGCAAAGTCAACCAGAGCATCCTCACCGGCCAACCCAATCACACTGAGATCGACACGGCTTCGCCAAAGAGATTGTACACTTGTTGCATCTATTTTTTACTCTACATGTTATATATATTGTCCACTGAGCACACGGATTTGTTCCTTTAGTGTCTCCTTGAAAGAAAAAACGTAGGAATTTTAATTTTCACTTGTCGTCCTTTTCAAATTCCTATTCATGAAGCACAAGACTAAGAGATAGTAGCATAATAGCATTATAACCGTACATTTTCTTGTGGTTTGAGTTAATCTCACCATGCTTCTTTGCATCCTGTGATCTTCCAATTGTTGTTAATCAAACACCCAGATTGGCAGAAATCCTGTGTTTTTAAATTCTCTGTTTTGTACATGCATTCCTATCCTATTCCTGTCTATTTCCTATCCCTGCATTGTTGGAATCCTCCAATTCAAACGAGCCCTTACAGAAGTACTTCTCTTACAGATAGTTTTCAAAGAAAACCTTGCGTGGTTTTTCCCGCTCCTGCTGCGCCGTCGTCCACCCCAGCTCAGCTGCTCCAACGGCAGAAGGGTCCAGCACAGTAGGGATCCGGCCTCCAGACTATCTTTCGCTGCCTCAGATCTTCTTCCCCGCCGCTGGCAGCCATGAAAACTGCATTACCATCATCAACCGAGCCGATGACCTCGAGGACTACACGGGTCCGCAAGAGAGGTCGCACTCTTTCCTGTCTGCTTACGTTATGCATCGCTTAATATTACATGCTACTTTATCGTCCTGTTCACCGATTAGACTATGAGTCAGCTCCAAACTAATGGTCAAATTTGAGTTTTTAAATGGTTGTGGGGTACATATTGGGGCCGCTATCAATAGTATCTATCTACTATCTGGTTAATCTCTGGTGTCTACTATGAGTTTCATGTTGGGTGGGAAACAAACAGTAAAGAAGGCATTATCTGTATTTTTTAACTGAAGCCATTATCTGCCTGCTATTATTGGTTTTGGGTCTATCCACAGGTTGCTACCATCACTGGATTTCTGCATGCACTCCTTACATAATCTCACTATGTTTTATTCCTATGCATGACAATTATTGTAAACAATGGAACTGAACATGTAGAGCAAAAGAGACGAGCCTTGCGTGGCAATAAAATTTCATGCAGACGTCGCTCCATGGTAGGCGCAAAGGCAGCCCCCCTCCACGCATTTCGGACTGTAATCGAGAGGAAGATATCTGTTCTGAGGGGGATTCAGAAGGAGAAGACAACTCCTATTTACCCCCTGAGGTCTTCGCTCTAACTTGGCATGCTGATGTTGGTTATATCGTGCATATGGTGTCTTGTATTGCTTACTTTATACATCAAATATGTCATCTGCTTAGTTTAGACATCCTTTGTGCGAATGCCATCTGTTTAGTTTATTCATTGTTTATGTGAATTATGCAACGCCGTCTTGTTTAGCCAGGCATCATATATGTTAATTTTGCAATGCCGTCCTGCTTAGCCAGTCATCTTATATGTAAATTATATCAGGCCATCCTTTTTTTTCGTTACATATTACATTTTTCAACAATGTTAGTATATTCAACTGCTCTTCGTGTGCATCAGCCATTTTACATGGTGATGGCAAATTCTAGAGTGAAAACAAGGTCTTCCGAGCAGACTATGCTATCTGACGAAGCGCATATCTCGTTGGTTACGGATAGCTCCTCAGAGGAGGATTCAGAGACAGATGACC
>NC_041392.1:252621402-252731057 GCF_002162155.2 Triticum dicoccoides | reverse complement strand
CATATCGTGCGTATGGTGTCTCGCATTGCTATGTCATTTGATTAGTTTAGACATGCTTTGTGTGTATGCCACCTGTTCAGTGTCTAATTACCATATATGTGAATTATGCATTGCCATCTTGTTGCAAGACATTATATATGTGAATTATACAATGCTATCTTGTTGCAAAGGCATTATATATGTGAATTATGCAATGCCATGCTGTTTAGCCAATCATCATGTATTGAATTATATCATGCTATCATTGTTTTGTATTACGTGTTCCATTTGTCGACAATGTTTTTATATTCAACTACTCTTCCTGTGCATCAGCCATTTGAAGCGGTGATGGAAGTATCTGGAGTGAAAACAAGGTATTCAGAGCAGACGATGCTACCTGCTGAAGCAGACATCTTGCTAGTTACAGAGAGCTCCTCAGAGGAGGATTCAGAGACTGATGACCAGTCCTATTTCCCCCCTGAGGTCTATGCTCAAACTTGGCAGGGTTATATTACCCATGTCATGCATGTTGTCTTGCATTGCTTAGTTTTTACATCGTATATGGATTGCCATATGCTTACTTGCTTACTATATAAATCATATATTTGAATTATATCATGCCATCATGTTTACATAGTACATACACATCATCTATCTGAATCATGGCATGGCAACCCATTTAATAAAGACATCATATAGTTATATCATCTCATCCTGTTTAGTGTTTACAGTCATCATATTTTGAATTATGGCATTCTATCCGTGAATGTATGTGAATTATGGCATGCCAACCTATTTAAAAAACACATTATATAGTTATATCATGTCATCCTGTTTACATAGTCTCATATTTTGAACTATGTATTTCCATCTTCTTTAGTTAGACATAATAATGTGAAATGTGTCATGCTATCCTGTTTAGTTAGCCATCATATATGTGAAATTGTGTCATGCTATCCTGTTTGGTTAGACAACATAAATATGAATTATTTCATGCCCTCTTTTATTCCCCACTATCCATTGCACCTGTCTATCATACAATGTCTATAGTTTCAATTACTTTTCTTGTTTATCAGCCATTTGAATTGGAGAGCGTGATGGCAGTATTTAAGTGAGTAACAACACGGTCTTCAGAAAAGATAGTGCTACCAGTTGACGCAGATAGAACCACGGTTGTACTTGACAAGGATCAGATCCACCACACATAACCCAGACTCTCGCAGATTGTACCCCTATCCAGTTGGACAGCGAACCAGCTACACCCCTTCTAACCCCAACCCCGATAGATAGTAACCCAGTTCCAGTTGACACAGCACCGTCTCCAGCACAGAGCACCCAAACACGAGCAGTTAGTAAGGGACCTGCAGTGCCCAAAGCACGAGGACCACCACTCCGAATCCCAACTCAACGCTTAAAGGATAATAAGATTTGTTCTCAGGTCAGGTTCTGTAGCTATGGTTCGTACTCCTTTGCTCTTGCATTACTGTATTTACTCATACCAACTATTTTCAAATTTGAAGGATGGAATTAAAACTCCAATGGCACAACAGGTATGTTTTAAACTTGTTTCTTTAACTGGTTTGCTGTTGTAACCTGCTCTATGTTGATTTCAGTTTCAATTGAATAAACAATTATGTTCTCATGTCATGCACATTACAAGTGTTGTTATTGCTCTATAGTTACCCACACTTATATTCTGTCTATTCTGCTTTGTCTTGAACAAATATTATTTGAACTGTGTCTCTATCTTGATTTGGCAACAAAAACTAGAATGATATATACCATAAAGTGACCATGGTACATAGATATATGTTTGTTTCATGTTGTTATCCTGTCCACTTTACTACTGAACTCATTTACCAAAATGAGTTTCATATACAACATGGTAAACATGTGATGTGTCTGCTTGTTCTCTTTTAGAATGCGGACAAAATATTGGAGAACAGTACCACATTATCCAATGGTAAAGGAAGTAATGCAGATAAGGTTCAAGATAGTGAGACATCCCTGTTGGTCTCCAAGAAAGCTAATAAAACTATCTTGACGACAGTGAGGGAACCCAAAAGTCATGTCTTGATGTAGTGTTCGAGTTACTGGCCACTACTGCTGGCACAAGCTCTTCGAACTCGCTTCCTGAATCAGTTCGTCTTCTTGAGTCTCAACTTCAAGTTTAAAGACGTCGATCAGATGTGCCGCGACAGGAAGCTGAAGGACTGAGGAAGTCCTTGCAGAATTCAGATGCATATTTTCTGGTGCAACAGCAAGCGCTGGAGGATTTAAGCGCCAAACAAGAGAAAGTTAATAAGCTTGCTAAGCATCTTGCCAGCATTATGGGTACCCAGGATATTGTTTCTTGAGATCTTCTGAAGTGGTTTCAGTTCTGGATTTTGTTTTGCTGCGGCGTTTATTTGCGCTGGTCGCCAACTTTGACAACTAGTGTATATGATATGTTACTTTGTTCCCTATACTTGCACTGGTGGTGAACTTTGATGCCTAGTGGATGTAATATGTGTAATAGCCGTGATAGCCTAGCGTTAGTTGCTTGCTTATTTATTTCCTTTTTGTCTTGTTTATTTGTCTGCTTGTAGTCATTGCAGTTCTTTTTCCGCGGTTGGCTAGTGGCTGCAATAACCTATTTTTTTTAAACTAGGCCACAATAACCATGGGCTAATATTTACTGTAGTGACACTGGGCCTCCTACTGGCCGTAGAAACAGTGGGCCTTCTATGGGCCGTAGAAACAACAGGCCTTCTACGGGCCGTAGAAACAACGGGCCTTCTACGTGCCATAGAAACAATGGGCCTTCTGCGGGTCGTATCATCAATGGGCCTTATACGGGCCGTATGATCGATTGGCCAAACATGGGCAAAACAGACCGCATTATGGCCGTAAATGGGCTAGAGTTTGAATCGTCCGTTCATGGGCCGACCGAGGGAGTCCTGGATTAGGGGGTCTCCGGACTGCCGAACTATATCCTTTGGCTGGACTGTTGGACTATGAAGATACAAGATTGAAGACTTTGTGCCGTGTCCGGATGGGACTCTACTTGGCGTGGAAGGCAATCTAGGCAATACGGATATGTATATCTCCTCCTTTGTAACCAACCTTGTGTAACCCTAGCCCCCTCCGGTGTTTATATAAACCGGAGGGTTTTAGTCCGTAGGACAACATACAATCATACCATAGGCTAGCTTCTAGGGTTTAGCCTCTCTGATCTCGTGGTAGATCTATTCTTGTAATACTCATATCATCAACAACAATCAAGTAGGACGTAGGGTATTACCTCCACCAAGAGGGCCCGAACCTGGGTAAACATCGTGTCCCCTGCCTCTTGTTACCATCCGCCTTAGACGCACAGTTCGGGACCCCCTACCCGAGATCCGCCGGTTTTGACACCGACATTGGTGCTTTCATTGAGAGTTCCTCTGTGTCGTCATCGTTAGGCTGGATGGCCCCTCCAATCACCGATAGCGATGCACTCCAGGGTGAGACTTTTCTCCCCGGACAAATCTTTGTATTCGGCGGCTCTGCACTGCAGGCCAACTCGCTTGGCCATCTGGAGCAGATCGAGAGTTACGCCCCTGGCCACCAGGTCAGGTTTGGAAGCATAAACCACACGGCTGACATCCATGGAGACTTGATCTTCAACGGATTCGAGCCCTTGTCGAGTGTGCCGCACGGTCACGATGAGCATGATTTAGCTCTACCATCAGACAGTGTTCGTGAGATCGCACCGGCGACCGCTCCGACCCTCAATTCGGAGCCAGTTGCGCCATCCAATGACGGGTGGATAGACCCCTCCATGGAGGCCGCATCTTCAGCGGCGATCGAGCCAAATACCAACCTTACCCTTCACGGGAGCCGTGACGCCATACTGCCGGATTCTTCCCCGGCCACGGACTCCAAACCGCCTGTGCCCGTTCCTATCGAATCCAACTGGGCGCCGATCATGGAGTTCACCTCCGCAGATATCTTTCAGCACTCGCCCTTTGGCGACATACTGAACTCATTAAGGTCTATATCTCCTTGTCAGGAGAGTCCTGGCCAAACTATGGCCGGCCAGATCGGGATGCGGACGACGAAGAAATTCACCGCCCACCCACCACCCACTTAGTAGCCACTGTCGATGATTTGACCGACACGATCGACTTCGACTCCAAAGACATCGACGGTATGGACGACGATGCAGGAGATGAAGAGGAGCCACTGCCCACAGGGCACTGGACGCCCACTTCATCATATGACATATACATGGTGGACACACCCAAATAAAACAACGACGAGGAACAGAAGGACGCAATGAAGGATCGTTCCCTCGAGAAGCAGTCGAAGCGGCAGCGTAGGCGCCGCTCCAAATCCCGCCTCGGCAGAAACATTGATCATATAGACCCAGCGATAGAGCAGGGTGAGCCAGCGGACGACGAACACAGCATTGAACCACCGTCCGACCATGGCAATACGGAGAATCAAACCGAACAACCCGTCTCCGGCGAAGATAGCAGTCCGGATGACATCACACCGGACAGGCACCCGGAGCAACAGAATCCCCATCAAACGCTTGTCGCCACTGCGAGGAGTCTGAAAAAGCAGAAGCAAAGGCTCAGGGCTGCACAAGACACACTCAGAATTAGATGGAGTAAAGTACTCAACACCGCAGCAAAGTACGGCGGCAGTCGCCACACAAAGAGCTACCCGAAGCGAAAGCTGCTACCTGAATTCGATGATGAGGCCTTAGATCCCCCTCAATCAAAAAACAAAACAGCCATCCGGTCGGATAGACGACCTCATGGCCAACATAGAGCGGCAAACGATGCCGCACACAAGCCAGTAAGCCATCCACGTGAGGACGCGCATCAAAAGGAGAGCGCAACCAGATCCATCTACGGGCCAAGAAAGTGCGCTCCAGCAGGCAATGCAACACAAAAAAAATCCGAACACCATGGTACACCCAAATACAGGGGTGCCGCACACCCCCTATGTTTCACCAATGAGGTGCTGGACCATGGATTTCCAGAGGGATTCAAACCCATAAACATAGAGGCGTACGACGGAACGACAGACCCTGGGGTCTGGATTGAGAACTACATCCTCCATATCCACATGGCTCAAGGAGACGATCTCCATGCCATCAAGTACTTACCCCTCAAGCTCAAAGGGCCAGCTCAGCACTGGCTTAAAAGCCTCCCCGAAAACTCCATTGGAAGCTAGGAAGAGCTCGAGGACGCTTTTAGGGCAATTTTCAAGGGACCTATGTCCGACCACCGGATGCAGACGATTTAAGTCATATAACTCAATAGCCCGGAGAGTCAGCCCAAAATCTTTGGAATAGGTTTCTCACTAAAAAGAACCAAATAGTCGACTGTCCGGACGCCGAAGCCTTAGTAGCTTTCAAGCATAGTGTTCGAGACGAATGGCTTGCCAAACACCTCGGCCAGGAAAAGCCGAGAACAATGGCAGCATTAAAAAGCCTTATGACCCGCTTTTGCGCAGGCGAGGACAGCTGGCTAGCCCGATGTAGCACCAGCGACCCAATTACATCCGAAGTCAGGGACGGAAACGGGAAGCCATGACGCAGCAAAAACAATCGCCGGAATAAAGAAGACAACCCAAAGAGCACGGCGGTAAATGCCGGATTCAGAAGCTCTCGGCCAGGTCAGCAAAAGCTTCCCTCCAAAGGCAACAGAGACGAACTGTCCAGCCTAAACAAGATTCTGGACAAAATATGTCAGATCCACAACACCACCGATAAACCTGCAAATCATACCCATAGAGAATGTTGGGTCTTCAAGCAGTCCGGCAAGCTCAACGCCGAACACAAGGGGCAGGATACACCAAGCGAAGACGAGGACAAGCCTCGCAAGCAAAGCACTAGGGAATAGAAGAAATTCCCACCAAAAGTCAAAACAGTAAACGTGTTACACGTGATGAAGGGGAGAAACAAAGCGGCACTCCTAGAGACACATGCCCCAGGGCCTATCACCGCGGAATTCTGCCACTGGTCGTCCCAACCGATCACCTTTGACCATCGGGATTACTCGATAATGTCGGATTTCGGGTTCTGGCAGACCCTTGAGGTTCGAACACTGGGGTAAACGTGGAGATTTCGCCTCCTACCTACCTGCACCCCTCCGCCTCGCTAAGATCTAAGCTATGGAAAGAACAACACAAGTGACACGGGGTTTATACTGGTTCGGGCCACCATTGTGGTGTAATACCCTACTCCAGTGTGTGGCATGGTGGATTGCCTCTTGGGCTGATGATGATGAACAAGACAAGGAAGAACAGCCTCGCGAGGGTCTGTTCTTGGCTGGGGGGATGAACTACTGGGAGGAGTTCAGTCACCCTTCTCTCTCTCTCTCTCCGATTGTTGATGTCGATTCTGATCTCTCTTGTTGATGCCCCCCTCCCCTGGGGGTGGCTGGTCCTATTTATAGAGGCCCTGGTCCTCTTCCCAAATATTGAGCGGGAAGGGAGCCAACAATGGCGGGCTAATTTGAAGGGGGACAGCTAGTACTAGCTATCCTGACAAAAGTAGTCTTTGCCTGCAAAAAGCTCTGGTGGTGACGCCGTCTTGGGCTCCACGATGACCTCCGTCTTGCAGTCCTCCTGGCCTTGGTCTTGTTGCACTGAAATGGCAACCTTTGCCTGACGCCTCGGTACTCCACGGCTGCGCTTGCTCCCTTTGCACCAAAGAGGAAAGGAGGACACTGCGCGCACTGGCGCCCGCCTAGCGCCCTTGGTCGTCATGGCTTGCGTCACGGGCACCTCATGAGGTACCCCGCCTTGATCTCTCCGCCTCCTCACGAGCCAGCCTGGTGAGGCCGTGCCTGAGGAAGCTCCGTGTCGTTCGCCCCGCGAGGCTTGGCCCCTCACGAGGGTCTTGGGTCTATGTTGGTGCAGATGGGCCGTGCTGGGCCCCCCTTTGAGCCACGCCGCAGGCCGCAGGCAGGCAAGTCTGGGGACCCCCGTTCCCAGAACGCCGACAGTAGCCCCCGGGCCCAAGGCGCGCCCGGACTTGGCCATGCAGGGAGGCGGAAGGGCAAGAGCGAAGCGCCACGGGCCCTAACAGCCTGCGGCCTTGGGAGCTGCGTGGCGGTTGATTGGACATGAGTGCCTTAGCAACTGCGCAAGTTGATAAAGGAGCGGCATCTGCCTAGGCTTTGCTTTTTTGCTTTCTCTGGTTACTGCTCAGATCCCCTTTCTTGCGCCTCTCCTTCCTTCCTCCAAAATTTACAGATCCACTCCGACCGTGAGACCTAGGAAGCCATGGCGCCTTGTCAGCCCCCGGCCGTAGCTTGGTACTCGTCTGCCCTGGATTCGCCGAATGTGTCGGAGGCGAGCCTCTCTCGGTTGCGCCGGATGGCGGCGGCGCGGGGCATCGACGGGGCGAAGGTGTTCAAGGCCGGCTCCGCCACCCCTGAAGGTCAAGGGAGCACCTTCTATCCGTTCTTCGTAAGTGCCATTGCTGCTGGCCTGGTGCCTCCCTTCTCCGAGTTCTTCTTCTCTGTCCTCCGCCATTACAAGCTACAGGCTCTGCATCTCCACCCCAACTCCGTCCTTCTCTTGGCAATCTTTGCCTATTACTGCAAGGCTCACGTAGGGGTGCAGCCCTCAGTGGCCTTGCTGTGCCACTACTTCTACCTCTGGACCTCTCGCGGTCCTGCTTCCGCGTGCGCGAGCTTCATCGCGTACGGTGGCGCCATTGCCATCTCGAACCCCGGGAAAAGGATTGAGGGCTTCAGGAGCAAGTGGGTCCTGGCGGATGCTGGGCGCATCCACCCTCGGCTGATCTTGCCCACAGAGCAGCCCACGAGCTCCAGTGATTGGGGTCGAGCGGAGCTCGCGGACCCCCGCGCGAAGCTGGTGTTGGAGAAGATGGACGCAGATCTGAGGCCGGCCAACATGGCGGCGACGAAGCTGACCGATGCGTCGCTGCTGAGGGAATTCCAGGAGCACCAGCTGGCTCCGCTTTGGCAGTACTCACTTCTAATGTGGAGGCCCCATCCGAGCCTCGCGACCTTGGCCGACGGAGATCTGGCTGCGGTCCTCCAATCTCTGGTCGAGGGCGATGTGGCGAGGTTGGAGGGCGCTCCTACTCCCTTGTTCCTCCGCGACGACTGGGAGAAGGTAGTGGAGTCCATGCCCATCTTGAACGGGGATGGGCCCGTGCCCATGGAGACTCCCGAGGAACCGGTGGACGTGCCCTCCGACGACTCCAGCGAAGAGGAGGAAGGAGGAGAGCGGGAAAGAGGGTCTGACTCCGAGGCGACTGACGGAGAGGCGAGGGCTCCCCTCCCCCAGCGCAGGTCCCGCGTTCTCCGCCTCTCTCCGAGCGATGACGACGAGGATGAAGATGAGCAGGACAGCGGGAGCTTGCCCCCGATCCCGAAGAAGGACAGGACCGGGCTGATCTCCCGTGGGTCTGCCCCGGCCTCGAGGCGGACCGCACCTTCCGCTTCCAAGATTCCCGAGGTTGACCCTTCCAGCCGGCTTTCAGCCTTCAAATTTGGCCGGAGGCCGCTCGAGCTCACTGGCGGCGACCCGTAAGCATTTGATTCTTATCTTTATTTCTTGTTCTGCTTCTGAGGCTTGACGCCCGCATCTTTTGGATAGGCTGGCGCCCGCAGCAAAGAAGCCGAAGGGAGCTCCTGAGGTTCCATCCGTGGCAGCGCCTCTGCCCGTGAAGGAGGGTGACCGCGATGCACAGGCTTCTCCTGCCCGGTCGTCCTCGCGAGGCCTGGCGGAGCCGGCTGGGGCGAGCTCGGCCCCCACGGCCCAAGTGACTCCCGAGGTGTCCTTGCCTGCCGCCGCCACTACAGCCGTTGGGGCGCAGCAGACTCCGCCTCAGGATGTTGTGGCCGCGCAGCCGCCTTCTCCTCCTACTCCACCGGCTGCTGTCTCTCTGATTCCTTCTGCCGTTCTGGATCGTGCTGTTGCTGAGCTGGACCGACTGTGGTAGGATCTTCTTGGCGCCGACCCTCGCTTGGTGGCCGGGCGCTTCGAGCTGGCTTCAGGATGGGTTCGCTCCGACGCTTCGATTCGGGTGGGGCTGGTCCAGGCCTCGGCGTCTTGCGATGAGGAGAAGCAGGCCGTCCTTGAGGTGAAGGCTGCTCGTGACGCAGCCCTGGGGGAGGTGGTCGACGTCCGTGGTCGCTGCAAGGCGCTGGAGGATGAGCTGCAGGGCCTGCGGGACCAGCTCGCGAAAGAGGTCTGCCTTCGCCAAGAGTAGGAAGAAGGCGTGAAGGCTCGCGAGGCGAGCGTCAAGGAGAGGGAGGTCAAGCTCAGGAAGCGCCGCGACCGCCTAGGCGCGCTGGAGTAGGAGTTGGGGGCTAAGAAGGCCGAGCTGGACGACAAGGCCCTGGTTCTTTCCGAGGACCGCGTGGCCTTCACGGAGATGGAGGCGAAGGCTCGCTCCTCGCTGAGGACGCTTTACGACAGCGGCCTGGAGAGCCCGCTGGCTGGCGCCGAGGACGGCCCCGCCAAGCTGCTTCCCCTCCTGTTTCGGGCTCTTGAATATGTCACCCTTGGCCTTGGCCCCACGGCCGAGGCCGAGGCGCGTGTCCTGTCTTCTGCAGCGCTGACGCGGGTCCTCACCCACATCTACCTTCGCGATCCCGGCGTCGACCTCGACGGCCTGCTGGAGCCAGGAAGCGGCGAGCGTGCCGCTGCCGCTGCCGAGGCCGTGAAGGGTCACGCGGAGGCTTTGTTGGGGAAGTTCTGGGCCTTCAGCACCAAGCCGAAGCAAGGCGCTGCCAACCCCACTGCTCCATGAGGCAAACCCACTCCGCGCTGCTCCACCGCTGACAAGTGACTCCGTTGTGGCTCCTGTCCTGCCTTTAATTCCTGCACATGTATCATGCCTCGGGGAGGCGTTTAAACTTGTGTTCGGCATTGAGAAAACAGTGTGGACTATGATATTTGCTTTTGAATTCCTTGAAATTTGCGCTTTTCCTTCCTACTTGCTTATGTTCTACGCCGGCAGAGCCCAGCCCCGCGCATACTGTAGGATCGAAAGTATGTCTAGAGGGGGGGTGATTAGACTACTTGACCAAATAAAAACTTAACCTTTTACCAATTTTAGTTCTTGGCTGATTTTAGCTATTGTAGGGTAAGTCAAGCAATCATCTCACAATTCAAGCAAGCATGCAAAGAGTATATTGGCAGCGGAAAGTAAAGCATGCAACTTGCAAGAATGTAAAGGGAAGGGTTTGAAGAATTCAAACGCAGTTGGAGACACGGATGTTTTTCCCGTGGTTCAGATAGGTGGTGCTATCCTACATCCACGTTGATGGAGACTTCAACCCACGAAGGGTAACGGTTGCGCGAGTCCACGGAGGGCTCCACCCACGAAGGGTAATGGTTGCGCGAGTCCACGGAGGGCTCCACCCACAAAGGGTCCACGAAGAAGCAACCACCCACGAAGGGTCCACGAAGAAGCAACCTTGTCTATCCCACCATGGCCATCACCAACGAAGGACTTGCCTCACTAGCGGTAGATCTTCACGAAGTAGGCGATCTCCTTGCCCTTACAAACTCCTTGGTTCAACTCCACAATCTTGTCGGAGGCTCCCAAGTGACACCTAGCCAATCTAGGAGACACCGCTCTCCAAGAAGTAACAAATGGTGTGTTGATGATGAACTCCTTGCTCTTGTGCTTCAAATGATAGTCTCCCCAACACTCAACTCTCTCTCATAGGATTTGGATTTTGTGGAAAGAAGATTTGAGTGGAAAGCAACTTGGGAAGGCTAGAGATCAAGATTCATATGGTAGGAATGGAATATCTTGGTCTCAACACATGAGTAGGTGGTTCTCTCTCAGAACATATGAGTTGGAATTGTGTTTGTGTTCTGATGGCTCTCTCCACGAATGAAGAGGAGGTGGAGGGGTATATATAGCCTCCACACAAAATCCAACCGTTACACACAGTTTTCCAATCTCGGTGGGACCGAATCAACAAACTCGGTCGGACCGAAAAGGTAAACCTAGTGAACGTTAGAGATTTTCGGTGGGACTGACATGCAACTCGGTAGGACCGATATGGTTAGGGTTTGGGCATAACGTAATCTCGGTGAGACCGATTACACAAACTCGGTGAGACCGAGTTTGGTAATAAGCTAACCAGAGAGTTGGTCAGGCAAACTAAGTGGGACCGATTCGCTCTTTTGGTGAGACCGAAAAGTTACGAAAGGGAAACAGAGAGTTTCCAATCCCATCTTGGTGAGATCGAGATCCCGATCGGTAGAACAATTGTTAGGGTTTGGCAGTGGCTTATGACAAGTGAAACTCGGTGGCGCTGGATAGAAAGAATCGGTAGGACCGAGTTTGGCTTAGGGTTTAGGTCATATGTGGATATGGGAAAGTAGTTGAGGGTTTTGGAGCATATCACTAAGCACATGAAGCAAAAGGCACATTAAGCAACACCTCATCCCTCCTTGATAGTATTGGCTTTTCCTAAAGACTCAATGTGATCTTGGATCACTAAAATATAAAATGAAGAGTCTTGAGCTTTTGAGCTTGAGCCAATCCTTTGTCCTTAGCATTTTGAGGGTTCCACTTTCACATCCATGCCATGCCAATCATTGAGCTTTCCTGAAATAGTCATCTTGGAATAGCATTAGCTCAATGAGCTATATGTTGTTATGAATTACCAAACCACCTAGGGATAGTTGCACTTTCAGTCTCCCCCTTTTTGGTAATTGATGACAACATATAGATCAAAGCTTCGACAAATGATAATAAGCATGAAATATATCGTCGCTTTGAGAAGTATGTGACAAGTAAGAGCTCCCCCTAATGTTGTGCATATTTAAAATTTGCTTTGGACTGCAAATGCACAAGGAGTTAGAGTCATGGGTTACTCTTCCATGTCACATACATCTTGGTGGAGCGCTTAAAATGATAAGAATGAAATACATGCACTCATCACCAAGAATAGTGAATGATCACATAAGATGATAATATTAAGCAAACATTAAGTGTAGCTTATGATCAAACACATGATCAACAATGTCTCACGAGCAATGACATAGTATCTCACACAAAAGCAAACAAAGTTCAAAAGAAAAAAACACCAAATAAAACAAGAGAGAATAAAAGCAACACTAAAAGCAACACTCTCTCTCGAAGCCTATGATCTATACATTTTCTCCCCCTTTGGCAACAAGTTACCAAAAAGTTCCTAGAAAATGCATAGTGCTAAGTCGACACTCAGGCTTGATCTTCAGGTGGTGGTGGAGTCCGGAGCACTCCAAGGACGAAGCCTTCTGTAGACGTGGTCCGAGTCGAGGCTGAAGTGAACGCTGGAGCTGGTGGAACTGAGGTTGTAGCTGGTGCAGACGTGGTGGCTCTGGGGTCAGCAACTGGCACTGCAGACGACCTCGAACCTCGTGGCACTCTGGCAAAGGCATCAGTTGTAGTCTTGCCTCTCCGCTCCTGCATGTCATCCTGGACCTGCTCCACTGCAGTCTGAATCTCTGTCACTTTGACATCCAAGTCATAGAACTTGTGTTCCATGATCCTCTCTAAGCTTGCCTGGTTCTGAGTTAGGGTGGCTAGTCCTTGCTCAATCCGCAGGGTGGATGCAATCAAGTAACCAAGCTGCTCCTGTTTGGTTTTCAGGAAATATTCAGATGCCTCCTCTTGAGTAGGCATCTTGGCAGCTTTCTCCTTCCTCGCCTTCTCCTTCTTGGCTTGTGCTTGGGCAGATGATGGCTCATTCTCAGTCATGACCACTTGATTATCTTCAAAGTCTGGATGGATGGGCAGGTGTTCCTTGTCCAATAAGTATATGCACGTGCCCATCTTAGAGTCGATGAGCTCCTGAATCTGTGGGGCATATCCACAGCTCCTCTTCTGGTCTGCTGCTGTCCTCTTGAGTGTTTATCGCGTGGCCCCTGATCATCTTGTGATCTCCAGACTTGGGCAATAGGGTGTGCCTAAGAATCCAGTTGATGGTTGGCAGCCCTAACAGAAGATAGTGTACTGAGCCAAACTTGAACGTATCAAGTGCTTCATTTGGAATCTCCTTGTACATGTTTGACATTGAGTTGTGGTCCATCTTCTTCTTGGCATAAATTTCCAAGTCATCGTCATGCTCTTCTGGGGCATTAATCACCTGAGCCCATTCAGCAACTGTACACTGGTACCTCATACCCTCTGACATCCATACAATCCTGCCATCTGGATAGAAATGGGTTGTGGAGTAGAATTGCATGATGAGTTTCTCGTTCCACTTTGTGAGCTTCTGCCCAACAAAGTCCTCTACTCCACATGCCTTGAAGCTGTCCTGCACTCCAGGGTAATACTCTTCGTTGTCCTTGATGTATTGCCAATCAACCCATCTCATATCATAGACAATTGGCTTCTTGTCTAGTAGCACTGTCTCATAAAAGTCTTGCTGCTCCTTGGTGTGAAACCTGTAGTCAACTGCAGTCCTTCTCCTTGAAGCATACGGGTCTGCTTCTCTCCACTTCCGGAGCCCTGAATCTCTCCTGAGTTTCATATCCTCAGCCACAGGATGAGCATCGTTGTGGTCTGGGATCTTGGGCTTGAGCTTTCTAAGAACATTCTCTTCTTCTTCTTCTACAGCTTCAGGCACTGGGGCCTTGTTCCTCTCAGTAGCTGGGATGCTTCTTGTGTTCCTCTTTGGCTTTGGCTTTGGAGCTGGCTTGGCCTTGGAAGCAGCTGCCCCTGTTCTTATGGCATCACCCATCAGCTTGGGTGCCTTAGGTGTTGGTGCAGCTACCTCTTCTTCTTCCTCCTCATCTTCCATGATGGAAGCCTTGCCAAGCACTCTGGCTACAGTTTTCTTCACCCTTTCTTTCCTCTTCTTGCCTTCAGCAGCAACTGGCTCAATGGGAGTGGGCTTCTCAGTTGAAGCTCTGGCCTTTGACATAGGCTACCTGCCTGCTAGCCTTTTGATCTTCATCCCTGGTTTTATGCCCTGTGCTGGCTCAACTCTCTTGGAAGTTGCTTCCTCTTCTGCCACATAATCCTCATCTTCTGAGTCTGAGGTTCTCTTCTTTCTCTGTCTTGTGGCAGCTTTAGGCAGATTGCTAGGGGTGCTCCTGCTGCCATCATCTGAGGAACTTGAGGGACTAGTGCCCTCACTCATCTGCACTTGCTGCTCTGACAAGTTCTGGTTATCACTTTGGTCTGACATGATGCAAACTCTGACTGCTGACCATGTGAATAGGTTATAGATGAGATAGAGTGGAAAAGCATCACAAAATGCAGAGATTTTTGCAAAAGAATAATTCAAAAACTTAGTTTTAGTTTCCCACTGAAAGCATCTCGGATCTACCGATTTCTAAACTCGGTGATACTGAAGCAGTTTTGGCACCTAAACTAGTGAACTTCGTCAGACCGAGTCACAGTTCGGTGGCACCGAGACTGCTAGGGTTTCACAGAGTTCCAAAATCGATCACACTGATAAGTAATTCTCAGTCAGACCGAGTCTCACTTGTGCAATGACATAAGCCAAATCGGTGGGACCGAGTTTTCCAACTCGGTGGGTCCGAGATGGTTTCGGCGGAAACCTAACCCTAAAATTTTCGAATTAAACCTAATCTACGAGTTCATTGACTGGATAGAAGTTTAACAAACGTGGCAAGAATCATGATGATCACAATGTGCTAAGAATCGGATTGGGGAATAGCACGAAGATCGAGTCCATACCCTAGTTCGGCGGAGACTCACTACGGCGGCAACGGCGGGGTTGAATTTCCATTGACGGCGACGGAGACCAGCGAATGGAGGCGGCTGGCGGCGAGGAGACGATCTGGAGACCAAGTTGGCAGAGCAGGCTATCGCGCGGGCGAAGGGGTTCGGAGAAATTTCCAAATTTTTGCCCGTGACTATATATATAGCCCGACCCTGTCGGTGTGACCGAGTGGAACAACTCGGTGGCACTGAGATGCAAAACTGTATACAGTTGTTGCAACTCGGTGTGACCGAATGGTTCAAATCGGTTGCACCGAGATCGAAAACCTAGATCAACTTAATGATCTCGGTAGGACCGAAAGTAGGGTATCGGTCAGACCGAGAATCATAAAGAGGTTTTGGAAGTTTAAATCTATGACGAATTGGAGACTCCGAGCGCTCCTCACACAGAGTGGTTCGAATCTGACTTGATCAAATTTTGTGATCTAGCATGAATAGAGTTTGAGACGAGAAAAGCATAGATAGCTACAGGAGGTTCTTAGGCATTCTTGTCCATCCACTTGGCAAAAGGAAATAAAACCAAACAATCAAAACAACAAGTGGATGTCCTCGAATGAGTAAAATATGCAACCAGCATGCTCACACAATAAGATGGCAAATGAAATATGTGACAAGGCATGCACAACCAATTCTAGCATCTATCAAGCAATTTGCGATGACAAGGTCATCTATATATGAGTATATTGACTTAGGAGTCAAGTGAGAACACTTGATCATAGGTCATACTCATCGTTTAAGCTCAAGTGGGGTTACCACTTTTACATAAAGCATTGTTGTGTTCACATCTTTAGAGTTGCTTTAGCTCAAGTCTTAGAGTAAAGCTCCCCCTAGATGTGATATCCCCCCTTAGAGGGATGAACTAACCTTGGGTTTTGTCGATGATGACTTCATGTAGATGTTGAAGATGTGGATGCTCAATGTTGATGTAGATCACTTGGAGCTATCCATTTGAGTGAATTGCACTTTCAATGTCTACATGGGTTAGTCCCACAAGCAACAAACAAGGATATCCATAGACATAGAGTGATGCACGCACAAGATGATGTCCATGAAAACTTTTAGGTTACCTTGTCCCTTGTCTTACCAACAAGAGGGTTTGTGACTCCTTGAACTAGTGCAAGATGTGGAAGTTGATTGCACTTGTTCTCGCCAAAATGATAAGAGTGAAGTATGTTGGCGGAGTCACCCTCAAGAACTCACTAGTTCTTCTTCTTTTGGATCCACACCATCTTGATGGGAATCCTTGGAGTTGTAGTCGTACTTGATGAAGTGGAACTTGAAGTAGTCTTGGGAATCCACTTGACTAAGGTCTTAGGAGCTTCTTCAAATGCATCAATTTCCTCTTGAAGCTTGTCCTTGCCTTTTTGCTTGTAGTCTTGTGGTGGAAGATCATCTTGAGCTTGTGTCCCCTTGAAAGAAGTATCATACTTCTCTTGTTGAGGAACAAACTTTGTCTTGGGGTATTGATCTTCTTCCCACTCAACTCCATTGGCGTTGAACTTTCGTTCAAAACCAACACTTGATTCTTCCGGTGCATTCCTTGCTTGCGCACAATTTCCTCGAATTGCTTACTCCCGGCAAGGCTTTTGTACACTCCTTTCTCTATAATTCCCTTCAATAAGCTATTTTCTTGCTCAAGTGTAACTTGGCTAAGAGAATCATTAGTGGAATCAAGAGAACTACTAGAAGCAACAATATTGGATTTAGCATGATCACTGTTACTGCTAGAGGAAGAATCTTTCTTGTTCTTGTTACTCGACTTGACTTGAGGCATGTAAGTGGATAAGAGTAAACGCTTGGCAATGTAAGAAGAACTTTTCTTGCGGAGATCATCATTGATTGCTTTTAAGAACTCATGCTCTTGCTCAAGATTGAGCTTTTCAAAGCGTAATTTCTCATGAGCTCTTAAAAGTTCCTGATGATCTTCGAAGATAGTTTCATGAGCTAACTTAAGAGTGTTTAGTTCTTTAGTTAGAGCCTCAATCTTCTCCTTGTCATTGTCATTCGTTTTATCTTGATTAGCATGATTAATTGACGTTTCATCATAGTATTCATCACTAGAGTTGTCAACAAGCAAATCATCACCTAACAAGTCATCTTCATCACTATTGAAATCAACATACTCGGGGTGTGTTACCTTAGGACCTTTGGCCATGAAGCATCTTCCAATTCCTTCATTTGGTGAGTCAAATGTGTCGTAGGAGTTGGTTGACACAAGTGCTAGATCGGCAACACCTTCATCTTGAGTATCTTCGGAGTCGGAGTGATAACTTCTCTCGGAGTGGCTGTCGGAGTCGGAGCCGGATACCCATTCACCAACATGAGCTTGATGTCTTCGTTTTGTGTAGCTCCTTGATGATTTTTCCTTCCTTTCCGAATCCTTGCTTCTCCGTGAGTATCTTCGTTCATAACGATCATCTCTACTCCTTCTCTCTCTTGGTGGTGATTCTTTGCTTCTTCTTTTTGGAGAATCTTCTCTTCTCTTGTAGGGAGCCGTACACTCATTGGAATAGTGTCTGGGTCTTCCACAACTGTAGCAGTTTCGCTCTCGACTAGAAGATCTTTTGTCATTGTAGGACCTTGACTTGAAGCTTCTATCTTTGATTCTACTCTTGTAGAACTTGTTGAAGTTCTTCACCATTAAGCTCAATTCTTCATTGAAGTTTTGTTTCTCACTTGATGATGTAGGGGCTTCACATGAGGCTTTGTAGGCACCACTTGATTTGTTGTGAAGTTCCTCTTTATCCTTAAGTGACATCTCATGAGCAACAATCCTTCCAATCACCTCTGTTGGCTTGAGATCTTTGTAATTGGGCATCATTTGGATCAATGTGCACACGGTATCATATTTTCCATCCAAGGCTCTTAGAATCTTCTTGATGATGAATCTATCGGTCATCTCTTCACTTCCTAAGCCTGCAATCTCATTTGTGATGAGAGCAAGCCTAGAGTACATTTCAGTAACACCTTCACCATCCTTCATTTTGAACTTGTCAAGTTGACTTTGAAGCACATCCAACTTGGATTCCTTGACGGAGTCGGTACCTTCATGCATATCAATCAAAGTGTCCCAAATTTCCTTTGCATTCTCAAGACGACTAATTTTGTTGAATTCTTCGGGGCACAATCCGTTGAAGAGAATATCACAAGCTTGAGCATTATATTGCAACATCTTCAACTCATCTGCGGTAGCTTCACGGTTTGGTTCTTTCCCATCAAAGAAGTCACCTTGCAAACCAACACACACAATAGCCCAAACGGTGGGGTTATGTCCAAGAATATGCATTTTCATTTTATGCTTCCAACTAGCAAAATTAGTACCATCAAAGTAAGGACCTCTACGGTGATAATTTCCCTCGCTAGACGCCATACTCTCCTAGGTTGTGAAACCAAGGCTATGACCACCAAAAGCTATGGAGATCAAAGCAAATGGAGACCAAAGCTCTGATACCACTTGTAGGATCGAAAGTATGTCTAGAGGGGGGGTGATTAGACTACTTGACCAAATAAAAACTTAACCTTTTCCCAATTTTAGTTCTTGGCAGATTTTAGCTATTGTAGGGTAAGTCAAGCAATCATCTCACAATTCAAGCAAGCATGCAAAGAATATATTGGCAGCGGAAAGTAAAGCATGCAACTTGCAAGAATGTAAAGGGAAGGGTTTGAAGAATTCAAATGCAGTTGGAGACACAGATGTTTTTCCCGTGGTTCAGATAGGTGGTGCTATCCTACATCCACGTTGATGGAGACTTCAACCCACGAAGGGTAACGGTTGCGCAAGTCCATGGAGGGCTCCACCCACGAAGGGTAATGGTTGCGCGAGTCCACGGAGGGCTCCACCCATGATGGGTCCACGAAGAAGCAACCACCCACGAAGGGTCCACGAAGAAGCAACCTTGTTTATCCCACCATGGCCATCGCCCACGAAGGACTTGCCTCACTAGCGGTAGATCTTCACGAAGTAGGCGATCTCCTTGCCCTTACAAACTCCTTGGTTCAACTCCACAATCTTGTCGGAGGCTCCCAAGTGACACCTAGCCAATCTAGGAGACACCACTCTCCAAGAAGTAACAAATGGTGTGTTGATGATGAACTCCTTGCTCTTGTGCTTCAAATGATAGTCTCCCCAACACTCAACTCTCTCTCATAGGATTTGGATTTTGTGGAAAGAAGATTTGAGTGGAAAGCAACTTGGGAAGGCTAGAGATCAAGATTCATATGGTAGGAATGGAATATCTTGGTCTCAACACATGAGTAGGTGGTTCTCTCTCAGAACATATGAGTTGTAATTGTGTTTGTGTTCTGATGGCTCTCTCCACGAATGAAGAGGAGGTTGAGGGGTATATATAGCCTCCACACAAAATCCAACCGTTACACACAGTTTTCCAATCTCGGTGGGACCGAATCAACAAACTCGGTCGGACCGAAAAGGTAAACCTAGTGACCGTTAGAGATTTTCGGTGGGACTGACATGCAACTCGGTAGGACCGATATGGTTAGGGTTTGGGCATAACGTAATCTCGGTGAGACCGATTACACAAACTCAGTGAGACTGAGTTTGGTAATAAGCTAACCAGAGAGTTGGTCAGGCAAACTCGGTGGGACCGATTTGCTCTTTCGGTGAGACCGAAAAGTTACAAAAGGGAAACAAAGAGTTTACATTGCAATCTCGGTGGGGCCGATTCGCTCTTTCGGTGAGACCGAAAAGTTATGTAAGGGAAACAAAGAGTTTGCAATCCCATCTCGGTGAGACCGAGATCCCGATCGGTAGAACCGAATTGCTAGGGTTTGGCAGTGGCTTATGACAAGTGAAACTCGGTGGCGCTGGATAGAAAGAATCGGTAGGACCGAGTTTGGCTTAGGGTTTAGGTCATATGTGGATATGGGAAAGTAATTGAGGGTTTTGGAGCATATCACTAAGCACATGAAGCAAAAGGCTCATTAAGCAACACCTCATCCCTCCTTGATAGTATTGGCTTTTCCTAAAGACTCAGTGTGATCTTGGATCACTAAAATATAAAATGAAGAGTCTTGAGCTTTTGAGCTTGAGCCAATCCTTTGTCCTTAGCATTTTGAGGGTTCCACTTTCACATCCATGCCATGCCAATCATTGAGCTTTCCTGAAATAGTCATCTTGGAATAGCATTAGCTCAATGAGCTATATGTTGTTATGAATTACCAAAACCACCTAGGGATAGTTGCACTTTCACATACCTCACCCAACGTTAGTCCCGACCGGAAACCAGGACGGGGCCAAGGAGTGAGGGGCTACGTGACAAGTTAGGCTCCTGAGTCGCGATGCTCAGGAGTCCCCCTTGGCGCACGAACAGCAAGTAGGGAGGTGTGATGTGGGTGGATCTACCGTTCTACGTCTGCAGAGCCCGGCTGCGCGCATACCTCAACCGCCATTAGCCTTTCGAAACTAAGGAGTGAGGGGCTACGCGACCAGTTAGGCTCCTGAGTCACGATGCTCAGGAGTCCCCCTTGACTCTCAAACAGCCTTCGTACCTTGGCTCCGCTCGGGGAGAGACGCGCGACGAACCAGGCCCGGTGGGGGGACCTGGCTAGGCGGCGTGCGTCTGGGCGTGACCCAGGCGCAGCACCCGTGCCCAGCCCCCTCGCGCGGCACTCCCGAGGGGAGGCGTTACGATGAGGCTAGACACTGAGCTCTGGGCTCCCTGAGGTTGATGTGGCCCGGGGGCCACCCTCAGTTGCTTATCACCAGCGCGGAGCATAGCGCTTCCGTATGTGTACGGGCATAGCCGCTCCTCGGCAGTGTCGTCAGCCAGCGCGGAGCATGGTGCTTCCACTGGTACGTGGGAGGGGGGCTCCCTCCGGGAGGAGCCCCCGGGGCGTGTACAGCCCCGCCCTGACACGTGGCTGACACGGTAGGGCCTGGCGAGGTGTATCTGGGCACCCGTGGGCCAGCCCGGGACTCACCGGGCCCTACCTCTAGGCGGGTTGCGCCTGGCACTGGGCCTTATCTTGTGATGTGTCCCTGCAAATTTGGTTAGATGCCGGCACTCTACGTCCTCGGGTCCCGGCCCTCGAGCTGGTCTCAGCCGTCGCTGGTATGCCAGGTCGCGATGCCGTGGACAAGGCCAGAGGGTGAGGGCTGGAGAGCCAGTAAGAGCCCTGAGTCGCGATGCTCAGGTACCCCCCCCCCTTTAATGTGCAAGTGATTGGCATGGAGAAGAGGAGGTGCCATGGACCGGCATCAAATAATCAAGCATGGTGGGTATAACGCATAACCGAAAATAAATGCAAATGAGATACATGCCGCTGGGTCTGGCCCGAGCGACTTGGGGATCATGCAGCCCGAGGGGCGCCCCCAACAAGGTAAGCTAACAACATGAAATAAAAGGGATACATGCCGCAGGGACGGACCCACGCGGCCTGGGAATAATGCAGCCCTGGGGGGCGCTCCTAGCTGGAAGTGAAACTTGAAAGATGTCACCTGATGACGTTGAGGATGAAGGGGTGTTGGTGTAGCAGACTCGGTGGGCTACGGAAGACGATCCTCACGAGCCCCCATGCCCGGGGCCCTCGGGTGGCTCCAGGGGTGCTGGCGGCTCCCCGCGGACCATCTCCATCTCCGCCAGGGCTGTGGAACGCATGGCCTCTTGTGCCTCCATGATGCCCCCCATGAGGCGCTGGTACGTGGCAGCCGCGTTCAGCAAGCCGTAAGGCATGCGAACGTAGCTGTGGGGTGGACCTCCGCAGCGCCCAACTCGCGAGGGCCAGAGGCGCTCCAGAGAGGCGACTCGGTTGAGCCCTGGTATGTCGATGCAGACGCGCAACCCACCATCCTCGCCTAGATGGGGAGCCACTGCTGGTAGACGGCAGCCGCCTTTCATGACCCTTGACTCCTGTCGCTCCTGAATGGCCTTGCTGACGAACTCCTGAGGGTCTGGCTCTCCTTGCCTTACTCCTTCTTGAGGGAAACGTGCTTCGAAACATGCCTCCTTGTGGTGCCCAAGTGCCTCCCTCGTGACCCTAGCCAGGTCGGTGGCCCTCCAGGGGAGAGCCCCCGAGCCCTGCCTGAGGAGGGCGCCGGGCGCGCTTTCCTATGCGATGGAAGGAGGTTCCCCCTGGGTAGGCACGGGCCTAGAGGGGCCTGCCTCCTGAGGGGTCGGGCCGGACAATGTCTTCTTTTTCTTGGGGGCGGTCTCGGGAAGCCTCCTGCTTCCGCGATCCGGGTCTTCTAGTGACGCGGCCTGAAAGGCTCGTTCCAGGGAACACACCGCATCCTTCTCTTCACAGGGCACCGTGATGACTCCGCCACTTCCTGGCATCTTGAGGACGTTGTAGCCGTGGTAAGTTACGGCCATGAACTTGGCCAGCACTGGGTAACCAAGGATGGCATTGTACGGCAGGCGAATGTGAGCGACGTCGAAGTCGATGAGCTCGGTGCGGTAGTTGTCGCATGCCCCGAAGGTGACAGGGAGGCGGACCTGCCCAATTGGGACCGTGGAGCAGTCGGTGATTCCGGAGAAGGGCTTGGTTGGCTGAAGCTGGCTGTAGGGCACTTGGAGATTGTTGAATGTTTCCACGGACATGACGTTGAGACCTGCCCCACCATCGATGAGGGTCCTGGTGACCACGACGTTGCTGATGATTGGGGAACAAAGCATTGGGAGGACTCCGGCTGTAGCCGCACACTTGAGCTGATCTGCTAAGCTGAACGTGATGGCGCACGCCGACCACCTGAGAGGGCGCGTGGCTTCAAGCCTGGGGAGGACTACATTCACTTCGCGGGCGAACTGCTTGAAGATGCGTTGAGAGGCTGGGGCCTGAGCTCCGCCCAGGATGCAGGCGATCGCGCACGACTCCTGGAAGCGCCCAGCCCCCTCGTCTTGGTGGCGGTCCTCGTTTCTCCTTGGCTGCAGCGGCAGTGGAGGGAGGCCTGCGGTGCCTTGCGGGCGATCCTCGCGAGGCTGATCCCTCCAGTCTCCCTCGCGAGGCGGGTCTTGCCAGCGATCCTCGCGAGGTTGATCGCGCCACCCTTGGCGCGGGCCACGGTCTTCCCAGCGTCCTGCGTTCCTTCCTCCTCCTCGACCGTAGCCCCGGTCACCGCGGTCGGGGCGACGGCCGATCCTTCCTTCTCGCATGGCTCGGAGCTCTTGACATTCGTTGGTGTTGTGGGTGTGGAGGTCGTGGTACACATAGTACCGGCTGCCCTTGGAAGGTTCGGGCTGATCTCTACCCCGTTTGGTGTCTGGTTCTGCCGCGAGCACGGCATCCCCCTTGCGCTTCACATCCTTGGCCTTGGGCGTCTTCTCTTCTGGGTCTGCGGCAGGCAGCTCGAGGAGGGAGAGACGCCCTTCCTCAGCCCTGGCGCACTTGGTTGCCAAGTTGAACAGCTCCAAGGAAGTGCACAGGTCTTCATGCATCGCCAGCTCCTCCTTCATCTTGACATCGCGCATGCCCTCGGAGAAGGCTGAGATGATGGCCTCCTCAGTCACCTTGGGAATCTTGAGGCATGCGTTGTTGAAGCGCTGGATGTACTTCTGCAGGGTCTCCCCGGGTTGTTGCTTGATGCGGCACATGTCGCTCACGGCGGGCGGCCGGTCGTGAGTACCTTGGAAGTTGGCGATGAAGCGGGTGCGCATCTCGTCCCAGGAGGAGATCGTGCCTGGAGCCAGGTTCAGGAGCCAAGTGCGGGCCCCGTCCTTGAGTGCCATGGGAAACCAGTTCGTCATGACCTTTTCGTCTCCGTTGGCAGCTTCGATGCCTAGCTCGTAGAGCTGGAGGAACTCCGCAGGGTCAGCCGTGCCGTCGTAACGAGGAGGCAAGTCTGGCTTGAACTTGCCGGGCCACGCGACGCTACGTAGCTCGGTGGTGAAGGCACGACAGCCTGCTGTGGCCACGGGAGGCCTTGGGTGACGGAGAGCTTGGTCTTTCATGTCCCCACGTGCTGCAGCTGGGAGCAGCGTGGGGTCCGGGCAGCTTCTTGCGGGCGAGGGACTTCTTGGCAGCTCTGCTCATGCCGCGTGGCACCTGACGGAGCGGGTTCCGCCCAGGGGCCACGCGCCTTGGAGCCATGGCGCCTTCTTGAGGAGGAGGCGGCCGGGGCACTGCCGGAGCCTCATCGCCCGCGCGGGGCGGGGTGCGGTGCAGCGGAACGAAGGGCGCAGGAGAGCCCCCCTGCAGCGCGGACGAGCTCGGCGACGCGGTCGAGCCATTCTTCGTAGACGTCGTCGACGGGACGGTAGAGTAGGAGCTCGTTTGCCACGATGAGCGCAGCTCGAGCCTCCATGGGTGCGCAGAGCGCGCGGGACGAAGAACCAGCTGGGGTGAGCGAGGGAGTTGCGGTGCGGCCATCTTGCCGCACGGACGGATGCTGAGACGATGCTTGCTGCTCGTCCCCCGCTGGGCTGGTGGCGGCGTTGACGGCAGGTGATGGGGAACGGCGAGGACGCCCACCGACAGGAGCCGTCTGGGCGACGCGGGAAGCGAGAGCGGCCCGGCGCTCGGCGCGGGCCCGACGAGCGTCAGACATGGGCGCGATGGTCGGAGGAGAACGGGGTGGTGGAAGATGAATTCCGGCGCACCCCTACCTGGCGCGCCAAATGACGGATTTCGGGTTCCGGCAGACCCTTGAGGTTCAAACACTGGGGTACGCGCAGAGATTTCGCCTCCTACCTACCTGCACCCCTCCGCCTCGCTAAGATCTAAGCTATGGAAAGAACAACACAAGAGACACAGGGTTTCTACTGGTTCGGGCCACCGTTGTGGAGTAATACCCTACTCCAGTGTGTGGCATGGTGGATTGCCTCTTGGGCTGATGATGATGAACAATACAAGGAAGAACAGCCTCGCGAGGGTCTGTTCTTGGCTGGGGGGATGAACTGCTGGGAGGAGTTCAGTCACCCTTCTCTCTCTCTCTCCGATTGTTGATGACGATTCTGATCTCTCTTGTTGATGCCCCCCTCCCTTGGGGGTGGCTGGTCCTATTTATAGAGGCCCTGGTCCTCTTCCCAAATATCGAGCGGGAAGGGAGCCAACAATGGCGGGCTAATTTGAAGGGGGACAGCTAGTACTAGCTATCCTGACAAAAGTAGTCTTCGCCTGCACAAAGCTCTGGTGGTGACGCCATCTTGGGCTCCACGATGACCTCCGTCTTGCAGTCCTCCGGGTCTTGGTCTTGTTGCACCGAAATGGCAACCTTTGCCTGACGCCTCGGTACTCCGCGACTGCGCTTGCTCCCTTTGCACCAAAGAGGAAAGGAGGACACTGCGCGGGCTGGCGCCCGCCTGGCGCCCTTGGTCGTCATGGCTTGCGTCACGGGCACCTCATGAGGTACACCGCCTTGATCTCTCCACCTCCTCGTGAGCCATCCTGGTGAGGCCGTGCCTGAGGAAGCTCCGCGTCGTCCGCCCCGCGAGGCTTGGCCCCTCGCGAGGGTCTTGGGTTTGTGTTGGTGTAGATGGGCCGTGCTGGGCCCCCCTTTGAGCCACGCCGCAGGCCGCAGGCAGGCAAGTCTGGGGACCCCCGTTCCCAGAACACCGACAGGCAAGTATCCGGCATGCAGGATGGGCTGCCTTGGTGTTGGACCCGATAATTGACGGATACCACTTCACACGAGTCCTGATGGACGGCGTCAGTAGTTTAAACCTGAGATATCTGGACAGAGTCCGCAAAATGGGGATAGACCCAACAAAAATCAGCCATAGCAATACTAACTTTAAAGGAGTAACGCCAGGCCTAGAAGCCCATTGCACGGGCTCCCTGCTACTAGAGGTTATATTCGGCTTTCCCGATAACATCCGAGCGAAAAGTTAACCTTCCACATCGCTCCGTTCCAAAGTGGCTATCAAGCACTACTCGGACGCGAAGCTTTCACTCGCTTTAACGCAATACCGCATTACGCTTCTCTCATGGATAAGATGCCCAGTCCACGTGGCATCATTATAGTAAATGGAAATATTGAGTGCTCCTTGCACGCAGAAGACCGTGCGGCTGCCCTGGCAGCCGCACACTAGACGGCCTCACCAACTAGAGCATCTGACAGGTCGTTAAGACCACGGACACGGTTAGACGAGTCCGGTGTAGCTATATATAATTGATACAGGTTTGATGGCTATACCCCTATAACAATACAAGGGGCTCACGCATGTAAACAAGTGACAATTAGGCTCAACTTTACTCATCTTGAACTGTACATTGTTTATTTAGTATAACCTACCTTTTGCACAACAACTTTTCAACTAAGTTCCTCTCTTTTATAGATGACCATCATGCTACACCCGTATAGGATACGGCACAACGGAGACACAGGCGCAGACGTGCAGCAGGGACCCGTTCCAAGGATTGTTTTTAGATTAAGACCCTACGTAAACCTTTTTTATTGCCTCTTGTTGATACACATCCCCCGGATTCTCAGTACAACTGAGAAGGATGCTGACGTATTGGCATGTGGCCACGTCAGAATATTGCACGTACCTAGACACCAGGGGCTTATTACAAAGGGCACTGTTTAGCCCGGTTTACATCATAAAGACCGAATACCTTAGGGAGTGTTCGGCGTCGCGAGTTTGGCCTTATATGCATCAGCTCCGAATCATGTCTTTGGTCAAATGTTGGGTTTGCCCGGCTCCTGTGTTTTGCTGCCTTATGTTCCGCTCCGTCAGCTAGGGCGGCACCAGGAGAACTACTGCGATTGTGCCCTGGTTCATCCGGACGAGCACCTCAGTAGAGAAAGCCAAAAACTGACTGTCATGATATAGCGTGAGACTGGTCAACCACTCGATGACCTAGCGGAATCTTCAGGATTCCTCCGCCTTAACGAAGGGCCGTTTCCCGGCCAGGCATGTACGCGCCCCGAATTCGGATGAGCGCGGAGCCACCAGGGGCTATATAGTAGCCCCACTGTCAAACTCCTCTCACTAAGTGAAAGTGTTAAAGCATTAAAGTCCGATTGCCTAGTTCGCTACGCTATCACCTCCTTAATGGACCAAGACATTGTATCAAGTGTGAACATGCGTCTTCTGCGAGCACCCCCGCATTATATGCGTGGGGGCTGAAGCCGACGACTGCCATCTTTAATGTTATATACATATATACATAAACGGCCGCACAGGAGGTATTATAATTCTTTTAGGCACAAGTATAAAATAGCCTCTACAATTCAGTAAAACATTGTTTTTCAATGGGAATACATGTCATTAGAACATAATATTCTTCGAGCACTGCGCTTCTATTGAACGAGCGCCCTCAAGAACTTCTCGAAAGTAGTGCTCGGCAGGTACTCGGCTCTCGTCCGAATCTTGGGCTGCAATGGCGGTGGCCTCCATCTCCGCCCAGTATGTCTTCACACGGGCAAGGGCCATCCGTGCACCCTCTACGCACGCCGACCTCTTCATCGCGTTGATGTGCGGCACCGAACCAAGGAACTGCTGCACCAAACTAAAATAACTGTTCGGCTTTGGCCTTTCCGGCCACAGATGATCCACAACAGACCTCATGGCGAGTTCGGACAATCTATTCACCTCGGCCCATTCGGCCAACCGATCAGTCAATGGAAGCGGACGGTCTGGAACATTAAATTGTGACCAGAACAGCTTTTCCACTTCACGATCTTTTTGATCTCGGAAGTATTCACCACATCGGTAGCACTCGCTGCTAAGTCCAGATATGCGTCCGTGGAACTCCACAGCCGGTCCAAAGGGGTGTATCGAGGATCTCCAAACTTCATCCGCGGCATAAAGGGCTTCCCAGCCGCGATATCCCCGGCTTGACACAGCTCCTCCTTCATCGCTCTCATCGCAGAGCGGGTGTCTTTGGTCGCCATCGTGGCCTTCTCTAGGTCTGTCCTCTTCGCTCGATCTTCCTTTTCAAGAAGCTCGTAACGGTCAGCGGCATTCTTCAATTCCACATCCATCCTGGCTATTTCCTCCTTGCTTTGGCAGTGAGCAGTCTGTTCAGCTTTTAGCTCCTCGATTGCCTTTAGGGAAGCCGCATCGCTTTTCCTGGCTTTTTCTTTGGCTCGGGCAAGTTCCGCCTGAAGGTTCTCCACAGCCGCAGCTCCATCTGCATTCACACACATGTTATAGATACTATCATCATGCTCCTCTTCCCATGTGTCACTGGAGGAATCACATACGTGCCTCATCAAGCCGCTTGTTGACAAGTACGATGTCGGCGTCTGCCACGTCAAGATGTCGCTTTAGCTCGGCAAACTCATCAGTCCGTCTGGCCACCGGACCCTCCGCCACCTGCATATTAAGGCGGCACGGTTATTACCTGGGACTATGATCCTCTGTTTGACGCTGTTTTCAATGACAACCAGAGTCTCAGGGGCTCCTATCTGCATAGGGCACACCTAACATGTGCGGTACTATCAAAAACATATACTTTTTCACGTACCTCGAAGCCTTTCAGCAGACTCATAAAAGCTTCATGCAAACCGCTTTCTGTGGATGAAGTCCTTTCAATTACCGTACCCATCAGCGTACGATGCGCTTCCGAGACGACCGCCTGCCCTAGAAGATCCTTCAGCGCGTCCGATCGCATACTGTACGGACCCTTGCTGCCGCTCTCCTTAGGAGCCGGATACTGGGGATCCCGGGTAGCCAAAGGGTTATCATCTGGCCTTGGCGTATCCAGAGATACCCTTCGCGACGACACTTCCAGGTCGCTCGCTTCATGAGGCGGGGTGCCAGGGGGAGGCGTTTCGCTCTCCATCATCTCCGGAAGAAGATCCCCCGAAGACGGACTCTGTCGAGACGGGCTACGATCCGGACTGCAATTTATAAGCACTGATTATCGTCTTTGGAAGTAAGATAGGATATTTCCACTATTAAGTACTTTTCGACTACTTACAGCTCGGTAGAGGGCTGATCCCCGTGCGGACATTGTGCGGCAAGAATACCCTCTGAGGCAGGACCCTCTGATGAAGACTTCTTCTCCCGTTTGGAAACCTTAGTTTCCGGATCTTCGGAGGTAGTCCTCTTCCTTCCCCGGGGAGCGAGAATGTCAGATTCTTCCCTTTCGTTGCCCTCCCTCGCGGAGGCGCTCATCCCCCCGGTTGGAATGAGTAGCGAGTGAGGCCCGCTTTCGCCCTCTCTACTTCCCCCATCATCTTCCTTTGAGGGCACTGGATAAGGCGCCGGCTCGAGCATCTTGTCTAGTACCGGATTTTCCAAGCCCTCGGGAAGGGGGGCCGAACACCTGATCATCATCACCTTTGTTATCCAGTCCTGGTCAAAGAGTGGCTCTTTAGAATGATGCCATGATAAATAAAAGGACAGCAGGTTCGGCGCGGGATTACTTACTTGGGCAGCAGGGCGGTTGCAGCTCAAGCCCACGTCCTCGGTGGTGTCCGGACACTCTATTTTGGGTCCGAAGAACGATTTGTACATCTCTTCATGCGTCATGCTAGGGAAATGTTGAATAGCTCGCAGTCCTTCCGGGTTGAATTCCCACATGCGAAGGGGCCGGCATTTGCAAGGCTGGATTCGACGAACTAGCATAACTTGCACTACCATAACCAGACTGAAATCTCTCTCAAAGAGATCTCGGATACGGCTTGGCAGTATTGGCACGTCCTTGGCTAGACCCCAGTTCAGCCCCCTGCTGATCCATGACATCAGTTGTGGTGGGGGGCCTGAGCGAAAGGTGGGGGCAGCTACCCACTTGGCACTTCGGGGAGCTGTGATGTAGAACCACTCCCGCTGCCACAATCCGGACACCTCTGGGAAGCTACCCTCAGGCCATGGAGCGTCAACGATTTTGCTTATTAAAGCTCCTCCGCACGCTGCGTGCTGCCCCTCGATCATCTTCGGCTTCACATCAAAGGTCTTGAGCCACATGCCGAAGTGAGGGGTAATGCGGAGGAAGGCCTCACATACGACGATAAATGATGAGATGTGAAGAAGGGAATCCGGGGCCAGATCGTGAAAATCTAGCCCATAATAGAACATAAGACCCCTAACAAAGGGATCCAGAGCGAGGCCTAGTCCTCGGAGGAAGTGAGAGACGAACACGACGCTCTCGTTGGGTTCGGGAGTAGGGACGACCTGCCCTCGGGCAGGCAGCCGATGCGAAATTTCGGCGGTCAGATATCTGGCCTCTCTCAACTTCTTGATGTCCTCCTCCGTGACGGAGGAAGGCATCCACCGACCTTGAAGGTTGGATCCGAACATAGTTGAAGGTACGAAGCACCTGACCTGAGTTTTGGGTGTTAGAACTCGAGGCGGGGGAAGGATTTGATTGAGCACGAGAGGGGAAAAAGAAAAGGCCTTGTCCCCTTTATAAAGAGGGTGAATATCAAGCATCCTCCTCGTGGCCATTTGGGACTTGCCTAAGATCTAGGAGTCCTACCAATAGGCACGGTTGGGTTACCCATGTCCGTATTGATGAGAATCCCGTGATAAGGGGGACACGATCTCTGCTTTGACAAGACGTGTCAAGAAAACTGCCTCGCGTTATGCGTGGAGCTGGCTGAGAAAAATGGTTCGAATAATGACCGGGCCATGGCATGATGTCATGCTATCAAAATGTGTCAGCAGATTGGATTTGTGGAAGTATTATTCTCTCTACAGTGGTATGTGGAACTTATTTTGCAGGGCCAAACACTATTCTTGTATTCAAAACTCTTCCATGATGTATGCGGAGGAGGAACCCGCCTTGCAATGCCGAACACAACACTGCGCGCCGGACTCGTCATCATTGAATCCTGGTTCAAGGGCTACTAAGGGAGTCCTAGATTAGGGGGTCTCCGGACAGCCGGACTATATCCTTTGGCCGGATTGTTGGACTATGAAGATACAAGATTGAAGACTTTGTGCGGTGTCCGGATGGGACTCTACTTGGCGTGGAAGGCAAGCTAGGCAATACGGATATATATATCTCCTCCTTTGTAACCGACCTTGTGTAACCCTAGCCCCCTCCGGTGTCTATATAAACTGGAGGGTTTTAGTCCGTAGGACAACATACAATCATACCATAAGATAGCTTCTAGGGTTTAGCCTCTCTGATCTCGTGGTAGATCTACTCTTGTAATACTCATATCATCAAGAACAATCAAGCAGGACGTAGGGTATGACCTCCACCAAGAGGGCCCAAACCTGGGTAAACATCATGTCCCCTGCCTCCTGTTACCATCCACCTTAGATGCACAGTTCGGGACCCCCTACCCGAGATCCGCCGGTTTTGACACCGACACCGACTATAACAGGCCATCGTTAATAGGCCGTATTTGATGATGCTATGAAAATGCCCAACATATTAATGGACCACAAACGGGCCGACTGTAACCACGGGCTGAATTTGGCCCACAAGTAGAAAATGATAGTAACGGGCCGTAAGTAAACGAATGCTGGAAATGAGCCCAAGAATAAATGGGCTCTGAGAAGGCCGAAAGATAACATGGGCTGGAAACGGCCCAACGGAATAACGGGCCGTTAATGGGTATAATGTGATACACTATTCATTACGGGCCAGTTTCACCGCGGGCCGTTAATGTGTGTAAAGTGATACACTGTTCATTACGGGCCAGTTTCACCACGGGCCGTTAATAGGCCAAGAGTTACATAGGGCCTCATATGGGCCGAAAGACGTCATGGGCCATACATGGGCCAAAGTGAAAACGGGCTGGAATCATATTGGGTGGCCCATATGACGCTACTGGGCCTAATTCGGATAGGGCGTAATGGGCCTTGGGTTAGCGGGCTGTAAATGGGCTATATGTGAACAGGCCGTTAACAGGCTTTACATGGGCCGTCCCGCCACCTTTTGACCAAGTCAACTGGGCCGGCCTTTTCACAGGAATGGGCCTCTGTTGGGTCGTGCCACGTGTCGACGTATCATAGGCGCCTTCTGTCCAATGAGTGGATGACATCTGTCCCAACGATGAGCCGACACGTGTTTCCTCCAGCCAATGATGATTTTACACGTGGAAAATCCCCATTGGTCGGGGCTGTTAATGGGTTATCGGATCCAAAACCCGACCCGATAGCTTAACGGCGTTCCGTTATGGTGGATGCCACGTGTCGGTCACCCTTGACGAAAGCACCTCTGTGACGCGGGATTTATCGTCATGGAAGTGGACACTTCCGTGATGATAATTTTGGTAATGTCATGGAACACTTCTACGACAACACAGGTATGACTATCTTGATGCTGTCATAAAATCGTCATGGATGTACATGCATGACAGAAAATGTGACCTACTGTGACAAACACGTATCATCACGGAAGTTGATTTTTTTGTAGTGCTTGGTGAAGGAATACAGATTTCACAAGAGAACCAAACACATCAAGAGACGCTTCAATTCCATCCGCGATCAAGTCAAGGAGGGAGACATAGAGATTTGCAAGATACATACGGATCTGAATGTTGCAGACCCGTTGACTAAGCCTCTCTCACAAGCAAAACATGATCAGCACCAAGACTCCATGGGTGTTAGAATAATTACTATGTAATCTAGATTATTGACTCTAGTGCAAGTTGTTGGGGAACGTAGCAGAAATTTAAAATTTTCTACGCATCACCAAGATCAATCTATGGAGTCATCTAGCAACGAGGGGAAGAGGAGTGCATCTACATACCCTTGTAGATCATGAGCGGAAGCGTTCAAGAGAACGGGGTTGATGGAGTCGTACTCGCCCTGATCCAAATCACCGATGACCAAGCGCCGAACGGACGACACCTCCGCGTTCAACACACATATGGTTCGGAGAGACGTCTCCTCCTTCTTGATCCAGCAAGGGGAGAGGAGAGGTTGATGGAGATCCAGCGGCACGGCGGCGTGGTGGTGGAAGCAGCGGGATCTCGGGAGGGCTTCGCCAAGCACCAACGAGAGGGAGAGGTGTCACGGAGAGAGAGGGAGGCGCCAGGGACTTGGGTGCAGCTGCCCTCCCTCCCCTCCACTATATATAGGGGCCAGGGGGGCGCCGTCCCTTCTAGATCCCATCTAGATGGGGGGCGGCCAAGGGGGTGGCTTGGCCCCCAAGCCAAGTGGAAGCGCTCCCCACCCCTAGGGTTTCCAACCCTAGGCGCTGGGGGAGGCCCAAGGGGGGCGCACCAGCCCACCATGGGCTGGTTCCCTTCCCACTTCAGCCCATGGGGCCCTCCGGGATAGGTGGCCCCACCCGATGGACCCCCGGGACCCTTCCGGTGGTCCCGGTACAATACCGGTGACCCAGAAACTTTCTCGGTGGCCGAAACTAGTCTTCCTATATATAAATCTTTACCTCCGGACCATTCCGGAACTCCTCGTGACGTCCGGGATCTCATCCGGGACTCCGAACAACTTTCGGGTTACCGCATACTAATATCTCTACAACCCTAGCGTCACCGAACCTTAAGTGTGTAGACCCTACGGGTTCGGGAACCATGCACACATGACCGAGACAACTCTCCGGCCAATAACCAATAGCGGGATCTGGATACCCATGTTGGCTCCCACATATTCCACGATGATCTCATCGGATGAACCACGAAGCATTCCTACGGTATCCGGGAGTTGCACAATCTCATGGTCTAAGGAAATGATACTTGACACTTAGAAAAGCTCTAGCAGACGAACTACACGATCTTGTGTTATGCTTACGATTGGGTCTTGTCCATCACATCATTCTCCTAATGATGTGATCCCGTTATCAATGACATCCAATGTCCATGGTCAGGAAACCGTAACCATCTATTGATCAACGAGCTAGTCAACTAGAGGCTTACTAGGGACATGTTGTGGTCTATATATTCACACATGTATTACGATTTCCAGATAACACAATTATAGCATGAACAATAGACAATTATCATGAACAAGGAAATATAATAATAACCATTTTATTATTGCCTCTAGGGCATATTTCAACAGTCTCCCACTTGCACTAGAGTCAATAATCTAGTTACATTGTGATGAATCGAACACCCATAGAGTTCGGGTGTTGATCATGTTTTGCTCGAGGGAGAGGTTTAGTCAACGGATCTATGACATTCAGGTTCGTATGCACTTTACAAATATCTATGTCTCCATTCTGAGCATTTTCACGAATGGAGTTGAAGCGATGCTTGATATGCCTGGTCTTCCTGTGAAATCTGGGCTCCTTGGCAAGGGCAATAGCTCCAGTGTTGTCACAGAAGAGATTCATTGGCCCCGATGCATTGGGAATAACTCCTAGGTCAGTAATGAACTCCTTCACCCAGATTGCTTCTTGTGCTGCCTCCGAGGCTGCCATGTACTCCGCTTCACATGTAGATCCCGCCATGATGCTTTGCTTGCAACTGCACCAGCTAACTGCCCCACCATTCAAGATATACATGTATCCAGTTTGTGACTTGGAGTCATCCAGATCTGTGTGGAAGCTAGCATCGACGTAACCCTTTACGACGAGCTCTTCGTCACCTCCATATACGAGAAACATATCCTTAGTCCTTTTCAGGTACTTCAGGATATTCTTGACCGCTGTCCAGTGTTCCATGCCAGGATTACTTTGGTACCTTCCTTCCAAACTTACGGCAAGGTTTACATCAGGTCTGGTACACAGTATGGCATACATAATAGACCCTATGGCCGATGCATAGGGGACGGCATTCATCTTTTCTCTATCTTCTGCCGTGGTCGGGCATTGAGCTGTGCTCAATCTCGTACCTTGCAACACAGGCAAGAACCCCTTATTTGACTGATCCATATTGAACTTCTTCAATATCTTGTCAAGGTACGTACTCTGTGAAAGACCAATGAAGCATCTCGATCTATCTCTATAGATCTTGATGCCTAATATATAAGCAGCTTCTCCAAGATCCTTCATTGAAAAACACATGTCCAAGTAGGCCTTTATGCTTTCCAAGAATTCTATATCATTTCCCATCAATAGTATGTCATCCACATATAATATGAGAAATGCTACAGAGCTCCCACTCACTTTCTTGTAAACACAGGCTTCTCCATAAGTCTGCGTAAACCCAAACGCTTTGATCATCTCATCAAATCGAATGTTCCAACTCCGAGATGCTTGCACCAGCCCATAGATTGAGCGTTGGAGCTTGCACACCTTGTCAGCATTCTTAGGATCGACAAAACGTTTCAGCTGCATCATATACAATTCTTCCTTAAGGAAACCATTAAGGAATGCCGTTTTGACGTCCATTTTCCATATCTCATAATCATAGAATGCGGCAATTGCTAACAAGATTCAGACGGACTTTAGCTTCGCTATGGGTGAGAAATTCTCATTGTAGTCAACCCCTTGAACTTGTCGATAACCCTTAGCGACAAGCCGAGCCTTATAGATGGTCACATTACCATCCGCGTCTGTCTTCTTCTTAAACATCCATTTATTTTCTATGGCTCGCCGATCATCGGGCAAGTCAGTCAAAGTCCATACTTCGTTTTCATACATGGATCCTACCTCGGATTTCATGGCTTCCAGCCATTTGTCGGAATCCGGGCCCGCCATCGCTTCTTCATAGTTCGAAGGTTCAACATTGTCTAACAACATGATTTGCAGGACAGGGTTGCCGTACCACTCTGGTGCGGAACGTGTCCTTGTGGACCTACGAAGTTCAGTAGCAACTTGATCTGAAGTTTCATGATCATCATCATCAACTTCCTCTCTAGTCGGTGCAGGCACCTCAGGAACATTTTCCTGAGCTGCGCCACTCTCCGATTCAAGAGGCAATACTTCATCAAGTTGTACTTTCCTCCCACTTACTTCTTTCGAGAGAAACTCTTTCTCTAGAAAGGATCCATTCTTGGCAACAAAGATTTTGCCTTCGGATCTGAGGTAGAAGGTATACCCAATAGTTTGTTTAGGGTATCCTATGAAGATGAATTTTTCCGATTTGGGTTCGAGATTTTCAGGTTGAAGTTTCTTCACATAAGCATCGCATCCCCAAACTTTTAGAAACAACAGCTTAGGTTTCTTCCCAAACCATAATTCATACGGTGTCGTCTCAACGGATTTCGACGGAGCCCTATTTAAAGTGAATGCGGCAGTCTCTAAAGCATAGCCCCAAAATGACAGTGGTAGATCGGTAAGAGACATCATAGATCGCACCATATCCAATAGAGTGCGAGTACGACGTTCGGACACACCATTACGTTGAGGTGTTCCAGGCGGCATGAGTTGTGAAACTATTCCACATTTCCTTAAGTGTGTGCCAAATTCGTGACTCAAATATTCTCCCCCACGATCTGATTGTAAGAACTTGATTTTCCTATCACGTTGATTCTCAACCTCACTCTGAAATTCCTTGAACTTTTCAAAGGTCTCAGACTTGTGTTTCATTAAGTAGACATACCCATATCTACTCAAGTCATCAGTGAGGGTGAGAACATAACGATAGCCACCGCGAGCCTCAACACTCATTGGACCGCACACATCAGTATGTATGATTTCCAATAAGTTGGTTGCTCGCTCCATTGTTCCGGAGAACGGAGTCTTGGTCATTTTGCCCATGAGGCATGGTTCACACGTGTCAAATGATTCATAATCAAGAGACTCCAAAAGACCATCTGCATGGAGTTTCTTCATGCGTTTGACACCAATGTGACCAAGGCGGCAGTGCCACAAGTATGTGGGACTATCATTATCAACCTTACATCTTTTGGTATTCACACTATGAATATGTGTAACATCACGTTCGAGATTAAATAAGAATAAACCATTGACCAGCGGGGCATGACCATAAAACATATCTCTCATATAAATAGAACAACCATTATTCTCAGATTTAAATGAGTAGCCATCTCGTATTAAACGAGATCCTGATACAATGTTCATGCTCAAAGCTAGCACTAAATAACAATTATTGAGGTTTAAAACTAATCCCGTAGGTAAATGTAGAGGTAGTGTGCCGACCGCGATCACATCGACCTTGGAACCATTCCTGACGCGCATCGTCACCTCGTCCTTCGCCAGTCTCCGCTTATTCCACAGCTCCTGTTTTGAGTTACAAATATGAGCAACCGCACCGGTATCAAATACCCAGGAGCTACTACAAGTACTGGTAAGGTACACATCAATAACATGTATATCACATATACCTTTGGTGTTGCCGGCCTTCTTGTCCGCTAAGTACTTGGGGCAGTTCCGCTTCAGTGACCACTGCCCTTGCAATAAAAACACTCAGTCTCAGGCTTTGGCTTCTTCCCGGCAGCTTGCTTACCGGGTGCGGCAACTCCCTTGCCGTCCTTCTTGAAGTTCTTTTTACCCTTGCCTTTCTTGAACTTAGTGGTTTTATTCACCATCAACACTTGATGTTCCTTCTTGATTTCCACCTCCGCTGATTTCAGCATCGAATATACCTCAGGAATGGTCTTTTCCATCCCCTGCATATTGAAGTTCATCACAAAGCTCTTGTAGCTAGATGGGAGCGACTGAAGGATTCTGTCAACAACCGCATCATCCGGGAGATTAACTCCCAGCTGAGACAAGCGACTGTGCAACCCAGACATTTTGAGTATGTGCTCGCTGACGGAACTATTCTCCTCCATCTTACAACTGTAGAACTTGTCGGAGAATTCATATCTCTCGACCCGGGCATGAGCTTGGAAAACCATTTTCAGCTCTTGGAACATCTCATATGCTCCGTGTTGCTCAAAACGCTTCTGGAGCCCCGGTTCTAAGCTGTAAAGCATGCCGCACTAAACCAGGGAGTAATCATCAACACGGGACTGCCAAGCATTCATAACGTCTTGGTTTGCTGGGGGTGGTGCTTCACCTAGCGGTGCTTCAAGGACATATGCTTTCTTGGCAACTATGAGGATGATCCTCAAGTTCCGGACCCAGTCCGTATAGTTGCTACCATCGTCTTTCAGCTTGGTTTTCTCTAGGAACGCGTTGAAGTTGAGGACAACATTCGCGTGGGCCATTTGATCTACAAGACATATTGTAAAGATTTTAGACCAAGTTCATGATAATTAAGTTCATCCAATCAAATTATTTAATGAACTCCCACTCAGATAGACATCCCTCTAGTCATCTAAGTGATACATGATCCGATTCAACTAGGCCGTGTCTGATCATCACGTGAGACGGACTAGTCATCATCGGTGAACATCTTCATGTTGATCGTATATTCTATACGACTCATGTTCGACCTTTTGGTCTTTCATGTTCCGAGGCCATGTCTGTACATGCTAGGCTCGTCAAGTCAACCTAAGTGTTTTGCGTGTGTAAATCTGGCTTACACCCGTTGTATGCGAACATTAGAACCTATCACACCCGATCATCACGTGGTGCTTCAGAACAACGGACCTTAGCAATGGTGCACAGTTAGGGAGAACACTTTCTTGAAATTATTGCGAGGGATCATATTATTTATGCTACCGTCATTCTAAGCAAATAAGATGCAAAACATGATAAACATCACATGCAATCAAATAGTGACATGATATGGCCAATATCATTTTGCTCCTTTTTGATCTCCATCTTCGGGGGCGCCATGATCATCATTGTCACCGGCATGACACCATGATCTCCATCATCATGATCTCCATCATTGTGTCTTCTTGAAGTTGTCTCGTCAACTATTACTTCTACTACTATGGCTAACGGTTAGCGATAAAGTAAAGTAATTACATGATGTATAAGTTGACACGTAGGTCATAAATAAATTAAGACAACTCCTATGGCTCCTGCCGGTTGTCATACTCATCGACATGCAAGTCGTGATTCCTATTACAGAACATGATCAATCTCATACATCACATATATCATTCATCACATCCTTTTGGCCATATCACATCACATGGCATATGCTGCAAAAACAAGTTAGATGTCCTCTAATTGTTGTTGCAAGTTTTTACGTGGCTGCTATAGGTTTCTAGCAAGAATGTTTCTAACATACGCCGAAACCACAACGTGATATGCCAATTTCTATTTACCCTTCATAAGGACCCTTTTCATCGAATCTGATCCGACTAAAGTGGGAGAGACAGGCACCCGCTATCCACCTTATGCAACTAGTGCATTTCAGTCGGTGGAACCAGTCTCACGTAAGCATAAGTGTAAGGTTGGTCCGGGCCGCTTCATCCCACGATGCCGCCGAATCAAGATAAGACTAGTAACGGGAAGTAAATTGACAAAATCGACGCCCACAACAACTTGTGTTCTACTCGTGCATAGAAACTACGCATAGACCTAGCTCATGATGCCACTATTGGGGAACGTAGCAAAAATTTAAAAAATTTCGACGCATCACCAAGAACAATCTATGGAGTCATCTAGCAACGAGGGGAAGAGGAGTGCATCTACATACCCTTGTAGATCGCGAGCGGAAGCGTTCAAGAGAACGGGGTTGATGGAGTCGTACTCGTCGTGATCCAAATCACCGATGACCAAGCGCCGAATGGACGGCACCTCTGCGTTCAACACACGTATGGTTGGAAGAGACGTGTCCTCCTTCTTGATCCAGCAAGGGGAGAGGAGAGGTTGATGGAGATCCAGCAGCACGACGGCGTGGTGGTGGAAGCAGCGGGATCTCGACAGGGCTTCGCCAATCACCATCTAGAGGGAGAGGTGTCACGGAGGGAGAGGGAGGCGCCAGGGGCTTGGGTGCGGCTGCCCTCCCTCCCCTCCACTATATATAGGGGCCAGGGGGGCGCTGGCCCCTCTAGATCCCATCTAGATGGGGAGGCGGCGGGCAAGGGGGTGGCTTGGCCCCGAAGCCAAGTGGAAGCGCCCCCACCCCTAGGGTTTCCAACCCTAGGCGCAGGGGGAGGCCCAAGGGGGGTGCACCAGCCCACCAGGGGCTGGTTCCCTTCCCACTTCAACCCATGGGGCCCTCCGGGATAGGTGGCCCCACCCGGTGGACCCCCGGGACCCTTCCGGTGGTCCCGGTACAATACTGGTGACCCCGAAACTTTCCCGGTGGCCGAAACTGGTCTTCCTATATACAAATATTTACCTCCGGACCATTCTGGAACTCCTCGTGACGTCCGGGATCTCATCCGGACTCCGAACAACTTTCGGGTTACCGCATACTAATATCTCTACAACCCTAGCGTCACCGAACCTTAAGTATGTAGACCCTATGGGTTCGGGAACCATGCAGACATGACCGAGACAACTCTCCGGCCAATAACCATCAACAGGATCTGGATACCCATGTTGGCTCCCACATATTCCACAATGGTCTCATCGGATGAACCACGATGTCGAGGATTCGATCAATCCTGTATTCAATTCCCTTTGTCAATCGGTATGTTACTTGCACGAGATTCGATCGTCGGTATCCCAATACCTCGTTCAATCTCGTTACCGGCAAGTCACTTTGCGCGTTCCGTAATGCATGATCCCATGACCAACTACTTAGTCACACTGAGCTCATTATGATGATGCATTACCGAGTGGGCCCAGAGATACCTCTCCATCATACGGAGTGACAAATCCCAGTCTCGATTCATGCCAACCCAACAGACACTTTCGGAGATACATGTAGTGTACCTTTATAGCCACCCAGTTACATTGTGACGTTTGGTACACCCAAAGCACTCCTACGGTATCTGGGAGTTGCACAATCTCATGGTCTAAGGAAATGATACTTGACACTTCGAAAAGCTCTAGCAGACGAACTACACGATCTTGTGCTATGCTTAGGATTGGGTCTTGTCCATCACATCATTCTCCTAATGATGTGATCCTGTTATCAATGACATCCAATGTCCATGGTCAGGAAACCGTAACCATCTATTGATCAACGAGCTAGTTAACTAGAGGCTTACTAGGGACATGTTGTGGTCTATATATTCACACATGTATTACGATTTCCGGATAACACAATATAGCATGAACAATAGACAATTATCATGAACAAGGAAATATAATAATAACCATTTTATTATTGCCTCTAGGGCATATTTCCAACACAAGTGGGAGACTGAAGGAAATATGCCCTAGAGGCAATAATAAAGTTGTTATTTATATTTCCTTATATCATGACAAATGTTTATTATTCAAGCTAGAATTGTATTAACAAGAAACTTAGTACATGTGTGAATACATAGACAAACAGAGTGCCCCTAGTATGCCTCTACTAGACCAGGTCGTTAATCAAAGATGGTTAAGTTTCCTGACCATAGACATGTGTTGTCATTTGATGAATGGGATCACATCATTCTCTTGATGTGTTTGGTTCTCTTGATGTGATGGACAAGACCCATTAGAGAATGATGTGATGGACAAGACCCATCCATTAGCTTAGGATAATGATTGTTTAGTTTTTATGCTATTGCTTTCTTCATCACTTATACATGTTCCTTAGACTATGAGATTATGCAACTCCCGAATACTGGAGGACACCTTGTATGCTATCAAACGTCACAACATAACTGGGTGATTATAAAGATTCTCTACAGGTGCCTCCAATGGTGTTTGTTGAGTTGTGATGTCTACTACACAACCTTCTTCTTGTAGACGTTGTTGGGCCTCCAAGTGCAGAGGTTTGTAGGACAGTAGCAAATTTCCCTCAAGTGGATGACCTAAGGTTTATCAATCCGTAGGAGGCGTAGGATGAAGACGGTCTCTCTCAAGCAACCCTGCAACCAAATAACAAAGAGTCTCTTGTGTCCCCAACACACCCAATACAATGGTAAATTGTATAGGTGCACTAGTTCGGTGAAGAGATGGTGATACAAGTGCAATATGGATAGTAGATAATAGTTTTTGTAATCTGAAAATATAAAAACAGCAAGGTAACTAATGATAAAAGTGAGCGTAAACGGTATTGCAATGTGTTGAAACAAGGCCTAGGGTTCATACTTTCACTAGTGGAAGTTCCCTCAAGAATAATAACATAATTGGATCATATAACTATCCCTCAACATGCAACAAAGAGTCACTCCAAAGTCACTAATAGCGGAGAACAGACGAAGAGATTATGGTAGGGTACGAAACCACCTCAAAGTTATTCTTTCCAATCAATCCGTTGGGCTATTCCTATAATTGTCACAAACGGCCCTAGAGTTTGTACTAGAATAAAACCTTCAGACACAAATCAACCAAAACCCTAATGTCACCTAGATACTCCAATGTCACCTCAAGTATCCATGTGTATGATTATACGATATGCATCACACAATCTCAGATTCATCTATTCAACCAACACATAGAACCTCAAAGAGTGCCCCAAAGTTTCTACTAGAGAATCACGACGAAAACATGTGGCAACCCCTACTCATAGGTTCATGGGCGAAACCCGCAAGTTGATCACCAAAACATACATCAAGTGAATCACGCGATATCCCATTGTCACCACAGATACGCATGGCAAGACATACATCAAGTGTTCTCAAATCTTTAAAGACTCAATCCAATAAGATAACTTCAAAGGGGAAACTCAATCCATTACAAGAGAGTAGAGGGGGAGAAGAAACATAAGATCCAACTATAATAGCAAAGCTCGTGATGCATCAAGATCGTGCCAAATCAAGAACACGAGAGAGAGAGAGAGAGAGATCAAACACATAACTACTGGTACATACCCTCAGCCCCGAGGGTGAACTACTCCCACCTCGTTATGGAGAGCGTCGAGATGATGAAGATAGCCACCGGAGAAGGATTCCCCCTCCGGCAGGGTGCCGGAACAGGTCTAGATTCGCTTTCAGTGGCTACGGAGGCTTATGGCGCGGAACTCCTGATCTATTGTGTTCCCCGATCGTTTTAGGGTATATGGATCTATATATAGGCGGAAGAAATACGTCAGGGGAGCCACGAGGGGCCCACGAGGGTGGAGGGCGCGCCCAGGGGGTGGGCGCGCCCCCCTACCTCGTGCCTCCCCTGTTTCTTTCCCGACGTGCACTCCAAGTCTCCTGTATTTCTTTCCTTCCAAAATAACTTTTCTGAAGGTTTCATTCCGTTTGGACTCCATTTGATATTCCTTTTCTGCAAAACACTGAAACAAGGGAAAAACAGAAACTGGCACTGGGCTCTGGGTTAATAGGTTAGTCCCAAAAATCATATAAAATAGCATATAAATGCATATAAAACATCCAAGGTTGATAATATAATAGCATGGAACAATAAAAAATTATAGATACGTTGGAGACGTATCAGCATCCCCAAGCTTAATTCCTGCTCGTCCTCCAGTAGGTAAATGAAAAAACAGAATTTTTGATGTGGAATGCTACCTAACATATTTTTCTAAGTAATCTTCTTTATTGTGGCAAGAATATTCAGATCCCTAAGATTCAAGACAAAAGTTTAATATTGACATAAAAATAATAATGCTTCAAGCATACTAACCAAGTAATCATGTCTTCTCAAAATAACGTGGCCAAAGAAAGCTATGCCTACAAAATCATATAGTCTGGCTATGCTCTATCTTCACCACACAAAATATTTAAATCATGCACAACCCCGATGACAAGCCAAGCAATTGTTTCCTACTTTTGATGTTCTCAAACTTTTTCAATCTTCACGCAATACATGAGCGCGAGACATGGATATAGCACTATGGGTGGAATAGAATGGTGGTTGTGGAGAAGACAAAAAGGAGAAGATAGTCTCACATCAACTAGGCGTATCAACGGGCTATGGAGATGCCCATCAATAGATATCAATGTGAGTGAGTAGGTATTGACATGCAACGGATGCACTAGAGCTATACGTGTATGAAAGCTCAACAAAAGACACTAGTGGGTGTGCATCCAACTCGCTTGCTCACGAAGACCTAGGGCATTTTGAGGAAGCCCATCATTGGAATATACAAGCCAAGTTCTATAATGAAAGATTCCCACTAGCATATGAAAGTGACAACATAGGATACTCTCTATCATGAAGATCATGGTGCTACTTTGAAGCACAAGTGTGGTAAAAGGATAGTAGCATTGTCCCTTCTCTATTTTTCTCTCATTTTTTATTTTTTTATTTTTTTATTTGGGCCTTCTCTTTTTTTTATGGCCTCTTTTTTTTATTTGGGCTTCTGTGGCCTCTCTTTTTTCGTCTGGAGTCTCATCCCGTCTTGTGGGGGAATCATAGTCTCCATCATCCTTTCCTCACTGGGACAATGCTCTAATAATGATGATCATCACACTTTTATTTTCTTACAACTCAAGAATTACAACTCGATACTTAGAACAAAATATGACTCTATATGAATGCCTCCGGCGGTGTACCGGGATGTGCAATGATTCATGAGTGACATGTATGAAAGAGTTATGAATGGTGGCTTTGCCACAAATACGATGTCAACTACATGATCAAGCAAAGCAATATGACAATGATGAAGCGTGTCATAATAACCGGAACGGTGGAAAGTTGCATGGCAATATATCTCGGAATGGCTATGGAAATGCCATAATAGGTAGGTATGGTGGCTGTTTTGAGGAAGATATATGGTGGGTGTCAGGACCCCGACTCAATGCCACATCGATCTAGCATGTAACACCTCATATCACTTTGCGGCCTCACGCACGGTATTTCCACGGGTGTCGCCTTACCTTTGCCCGGGACCGTTTGCGCCTTTTGGCACACGTATATGATAGTGTCGCTAGCATCCATATGATAAGGAGCCCGGGCTGACATGGCTAGTTGTAAACCCAAAGTGGCACAGACTTACAGGGACAGGCATCCATGACCCTGCATCGAACGTGTCGGTCATCAGCGAGTGAATCCAGGCTGTAGCACTGGGCTAGCAGGACTCCGGTGAACCGGGCTGTAGCGGGCTAACAGGACTCCGGTATTCATCGCGTGACATTTCCCCGAAGGGACAGACACAGGAACGAAGAAGGACACATGCCGGCCAGCCTAAGTGTTCCGGAGCAGTAGCAGGCTACCATGGCTCGGTGGAAACACTAGGAGACATTTCCCGGTAAGAGAGGCTACCAAGGATAAACAACTAGGTTGTCAGATCCCACACATACCAAGCATTTCAATAACATACACACAATATGCTCGATATGTGCAAATACAACATGGCATCACAACATGACTCTACAACTCAAGTATTTTATTCAATAGGCTCCGAGGAGCGAGATATTACAAACATGGGTCTCATGACCCAACAATCAGAGCATACAAGTCAAAGCACAAGCGGAAGCTATCATGTCTGAGTACAGACATCTATAAATGAAAAAGGCTGAGAAGCCTTACTATCTACCAAATCCTGCAGAGGGCACAAGATCGTAGCTGAGGTAACAAGCTAAACATCGAAGCCCACGTGGAACTACTAGCGAGACCGAAGTCTCTCTGCAAAACATAAAATAGGCAAACGTGAGTACAAATGTACCCAGCAAGACTTACATCAGAACTAACTACATATGCATCATTATCAACAAAGGGGATGGTGGGGTTTAACTGCAGCAAGCCAGCTTTGACTCGGTGGCTATCCTAAACTACGACTGCAAGTAACTCTTTTGGGGTGGCGCACATGAGTCCACATATTCACCATATCAATACACCACTATGGATCCGCTCCCGTCTCCCTACGAGAACGCCATCCATAGCACTCACGCTTATCTTGCGTATTTTAGAGTATCCACTTTCACTTGTCTATGAACTGATATAAGCAACCCAGAAGTCCTTTTCCGCGGACATGGCTATTCGAATAGATGATGTTAACCCTGCAGGGGTGTACTTCTTCACACACGCTCTCACCACTTACCGCCGTTTACATGACATGTACTCGGCAACCTTCAAGCGGAAGCCCAACGTGGGTGTCGGCCACGGCCTGCCTAAACACTCAAGTCTCTAATCCAGGTTTATCGCCTATTCGGGTTCCATCCATGAGGAGATCCGGCCGGAGTTTCGCTCACAGCCCCAAACGATGTGAACAGGGTTCCCGAGACACCAAACGGGCGCCCGGTACACCGTGCCACGTGCCTACCGCATCACAGCCCACCCCTCCGGTCAGCGCTGCCCACGGCCTCCAGCATACTACAAACACCAGAAACTACTTGCAACTCCTGGACAGAGGACAAGGGTGATTAAGAAGCCGAGAGGGTCCATTGGTTTTGGGCCCAATGCATGGTAGTAGCTGAATCATGGATCACAAACACAGAACTCAGTTCCTGAGGACGGCTGCAATGAGACAACCCACCATGTACTCCTACATGGCCTCTCACCGCTACCTTTACCAAATCGTGTTCACACGCTTAGCTCACACACCGTAGGACATGTTCACACACCTCTGATTCATCCCCGATGAATCAGACCTGACTCAACTCTAAGCAGTAGCAGGCATGACAAACAAGCATGAATGAGTAGGCACAACAGGGCTCAAACAACTCCTACTCATGCTAGTGGGTTTCATCTATTTACTGTGGCAATGACAGGTCATGCAAAGGATAAAGGGGTTTAGCTACCGCAGCAAGTAACAGATGAATCGGTGTTGTCCTAATGCATTAAAAGAGAGCAGGAGCGAGAGAGTAGGATTGTATCGGAATGAACAAGGGGGTTTTGCTTGCCTGGCACTTCTGAATATAGCATTGAGTCTTCATCAGTGTCAACGATCACATCATCGGTATCACGTCTATCGAGAGGGGACAAATACCGGCAAACAAGAAAGAACACAATCAATGCAATGCACAATATGATGCATGCTATGACATGGCAATATGAATGTGTTTTGAGCTAATGCAACTATCAACAGATTAAATGAAGTTGGTTTGAATACAAGATTCAAATTCAAACTCCATATGTGATTATTCAAATGCCATTTAATGGATTTGTGCTAAACAGCAGCTATAAGTTGTTCTAACATGCATGAAAATGTTACAGATGGATTCCTTGAATTTTTCTGATAATTTTTCATATATAATTTATTTAATTTGGAGTTACGGTTGAATTTCTATGAATTTTAGAAGTTTATACAATTTTCTGGAATTTCCTGAATTAAAATAAATCCAGAAAACATTACTGCGTCAGCATGATGTTGGCATGACGTCAGCAGGTCAACAGGGCTGGTCCGGGTCAAACCTGACGTTCAGGACCCACATGTCAGCTGCACAGTGATTTAACAGAGTTTAATTAACTTAACTAAATTGTTACCGGGTTAATTAAACGGTAGGGCCCACCTGTCAGTGGCCCTAGGCCTGGGTTAGCAGGGTGGTTAGGTCCTAATGACCGGACACGCCGGCGGTTTACCGCCGGTGGCCACTGGGCACGGCGGAGACGCGCCAAAAGGCCACGGAAGCGACGGGGAAGGGCACCGGGGCGTAGCCCACGGTCGGGCGCATCCAGAGGAGGCCACGGGAGGGCGCGGGGAGGCTTACACTCGCCGGAAGCGAGCTTGTGGCGGCGGCCGGAGTTCGGGCGCCGATCGATTCGACGCTATGGTGCGCTACGGGAGAAACTGGTGGGTGCTGCGGGCTCCTGAGGTTGCGGTGAGCACGACGGTGGGCTCGGGAGCGAGCTGCGGTGGCTGTGGCCACGGCCATGCCATGGCCGGCGGCGAGAAGCTCTCGGCCGCGGTGGAGAAAGAAGCTAGGGGATGAGCGCGAGCTTGAGAGAAGGGGGAAGAGGAAGAGAGGCTCACAGTGGATCGAACGGAGGGGTCGGCGAGCTCGGGGGAGCTTCTGCAACGGCGAATTTACGGCGGCGGTCCTCGGTGGCCGAGGAGGGGAACGGCGGAGCTAGCGGCATCCAGGGGCTTCCGGTGCCTTTCGTCTGGGTGAGGATGAAGAGGGAGGCGAGGCGGAGCTTCCTGGGGCGTCGGTGAGGCGTGGGGTGGCCGGTAGGCGTGGCTATGGCGAGCGGCGGCGACGAGCTCCGTTCGGTCGCGGGAGAGAGGGGTCCAGGGGAGAGGATGAGGGCGCGGGAGAGTGAGGGAGAGAGGCAGGGAGGTGCGTGGCGCTCGGGGGAGGCGTCCAGAGCGTCGAGGGAGGAGAGCGGCAAGCAGGAGGTGGCTCGGCGCGGGCCGGCATGCGGTGGCCACACGCCTCGCGTCCTTCTGGCGCGAGGTGGGAGACGGTGGCGGTTCGGTGGGCTGGGCCGCTGGAGGAGCTGGGCCAGGTAAGTGGGCGCCAGGTAAGTGTCAGGTAAGTGGCTGGGCTTCTCTCTTTCTTGTTTTCTATTTCTGTTTTTTTTGTATTTTGTTCTGTGTTGTTTTAGTTTAGTAAAATACTAAACCATTTTATAAAATCCTGAAAATAGTTATGTGGCTAGAACTAAAATATACCAAACCACATAAAATGTTCCAGTATTATTGGAGATATATTATTTACATATAATATATATATCCAATGCAAATAGTTATTTATTTAATTCAAAGGCCCAAAATAATTAACTCTGAGATACCAAAAATATTGTTTTGAGTTTTACCTCTTTGCAATATTTTCAGAGACTAAGAGGAACATTTTCTTGGACTTCTTTGAGAAGATTTTAATGTTGATCATTTTTAGAAGGTTTCTGAGGCTTTGAAAATCCCTCAATTCAAATTTCATTTGAATTAAAACATGATGCTCACATGAGGTCTAGCCTAGTGCATAACAGGACCAGGGATGTGACAACTCACCCCCACTAAACAAGAATCTCGACCCGAGATTTAAGCGTAGGGTAAGGTGAAGGGGGAACGCAACTAGCACAATCTTCACGATCCAGGTTGCACTTCAAATGAACGTTGATTCAAACACCATCTTTGTCTCAAAGTCTTCCTCTGAGAACTCCAACTACCATGTCAGCGAGAGGAAAGGGAAGACCCTAAAAGAATTGTTCTTCTTGAAGGTCGAACAACTCAGGATTAACCCACGGATTGAGACATAGCAACATCTCTCGAGCTGAGAGACGAAGCACACCTCTAGAGTAATGGAGTGGAACAGATGATGAGGGTTCACTAGGTAGACAACAATTCCAGACTTAGGAATGTGGTGATCGGTTGTCAACGTAGTGAGGAGTTGAATTGCCATGATACCATAACGATGCACCTTAGGGAAGGTGACTCGTAGAAATATCCCCTTAAGTGGCAAAAAGAATTACCTTTGATTCAAAGATCATTGAAACTCTTTAAACCAGCCTAAGGCAATTCTCGAGCGATCGTTTGGAGAGGGTCGGTAGAATGGCATACTCGGACTTGGATAATGTGGATTACCTTGTTGAAGACAACGTCATAGATGATTTTTGCTTATCACCAGAAATGGAAGAGACCCATGGTAGAATGGCACATTGGCGGTGCAAGCTGGGAACAAAATGCAAATGTTGGGAATGATTCTGGTAACTGGGGAAGAACCCAGCAATAGAGAGTAAATTCACTGTTTGAAAGGTCATAGCATTGCCGAGGAAACGGAGAGCATCCCAGTTAGTGCCGATGATAACACGTAGCGCTTGTGCGTGCTCTCCAGAACTTGAGCATTTCCACAATCATCAAGGTTTTACCAACATCCGTGTCAAGGATCCTGGCAACACAACATACTACCATGATGAATGATGATGGATGATGCGGATGCAAAAGAAGATAACACCTTCTCAGATTTCACCTTAGCAAGGCCAAGGGAACGAAATCTGGATGATCGACCAAGAGACATTTAGCACTCCGCTTCTAATGTTCTCCTTGATGTGCTAGCGTAATCCACCCATAGATATGGTTTGATATCTAGAACATCAAGTAAAAGGTCGGACTTCGGGATCTCAAAAATCCATAGGGGCAACTAGGGAGTAAATCCTACGAAATCCCTATGGGGAGGTGTCCAACTTCTTCAATCAAGATACTGCAATAATAGGTCTTTCGGCTGGGAGGTGCTGGCCACGACATCCACTTTATCAGTTATCGAGGGACCAATATTATAGTTCTTGGGAAATGTTCCAAACCATCATATCTGCCTGAGATTCAGATCTGGTTGGTGTCAGGATATTCCAGACTCATCGAGTCTAGGAAAAAAAACGAAAGTTTGCAACACAAATCGACGAGATGATGTTGCGAGATTCTCGGGGAATGAACTACGATAGTAAGCTCCAAAACATGAGCTGGTTCTGCTACAAACATGTGAACACGTTGTCCCAGACAAGCATGACCACAAAGTAGTCTTATAATAAAACACTACCGAGTTCAGGAGGGGGAACCATCAACGAGGGTATCGAAGTCCTTACATAAGTCCGGATTAGCTCTTATGAAGGAACTCCTTCTCCTTGAACAAATCAATCAGTGGCTTGGTGTGCTAGGGATACATATAGATTGAAGGTTGCAAGTCTTCAAACCGCAGAATTCTTCGCACGTGTGCATGACTGATTTGGAATGATTCCAAAGAAAGCAACATTGACTTTCTCGAATCCACGGCGGCAACTTGCATCAGATGCACATGAATTAAAGGAAGTCACTACCTTCATCCAAACATATCCTTCATGAGCTAGCATGAACAAATGCTTTCAAAAGTTTCCAACACTAGCTTAATGTTCAACAAAATCATGGAGGAGATAAGGATGTTGTCAATGGGCTCAACAACAATTCATCTAGGTTTCCTTTTAAAAGGAATTCCATAGTTAAGTGAACACGGTGATAGCATTGGTCAGACCAAAGATGTAATGGTGTATGCTTGAGGGATCAACCACGAATAAGACAACATTACGAGCATCGTTGGTACTGATTTGATTTGACGATAGCCCACACTCAAATCAAAGGATTGATAAGACAATAGGTCCAGCAACTGATCACAGGGACCAATCGATGAAGATATCATCTTTCTTCAACACACACTACACAAGAATATCCCTTTGGAACGAACTAAGTTAGGCAAGCTTTTATCTTCCAATTTTCCAAGTTGTTGTCTAGCTTAACCAACTAGCTCAGGGATATCCAACACAGATTCTTGGAGAAAGGGTGGTTCACAAGAAACCAACTTGATCACGAGCTCAACATAACAGTCAGGAAACAACCCGATAACACTTCCAAGAAGATATTTGGAAAGTCACGAACCACCGGTATGTTACTAAGCTCGAGAACAATCTCGCTTTTCAGGGCAAGACGATATGATCAAATGAGTGAGGACTTGAAATAATTCCTATCTCATTGGTCGAGGAGTGCACCAGAAATAGGGACTAGGCAGCACAATTAGTCTTAGGGTGACGATTCAATAATCACACGCTAAGAATGAGGTTATCGTCCATTTAACTACCAAGCAACAGAGTTGCTAGCAGTATTGATTTCACACGCCATGATTCATTTGTCGGCATTCCGGTTACAATAACACAGGAACCGAGGAATGAACAATGATGGCAAGAAGTATCACTGTACCAAGAGTTCATAGGATGGTGTGCAATTCCTATAACAATCCCGATATAAAAGATGGTAATACTCCAAGGTAGAGCAGAACAAAAGCTGGATTAGCAATTTGATGTGTGGAGCACAACTTCTTTGACCCAATCCTAGATATGGATGAGGTACTGGAGTTTGTTTCTCCAAGTCATTCCGCGATAGAATGGCTTGACGGACCACAAGAGTAATAGGCATCGATATACGAACGCACGCATACTCTTGACTATCAATTGATAGACGAAGGTCAGTAGACAACTAAAAAGGGACAACTCAAAGGAACATATAACTTTCTGAGTTGTGGATGCATAGATTAGTATGTCGAACCAGGTTCAACAGGTTTCTTCCGGATAATCCATGCGGAAAGGTAGAACTGGCAGAGTCACAACATAGAATCGAGAACTCATCAAGAGCTCTGGTTGTGATCTTTTGGTTCAAAGAACTTCTGCCATAAACGGTTCATAGTATTTGGAAGAAGGAAAATACCATGGACCTCGAGGGCTAATGCAAAAGTTACTAATATTCTAAAGGAACTAGCAAACCCTATCAACATGAAGTAAGTAGAGTGAATCTTGGGTTCAGAACCCAGGAGTAGAATGCCTACTACTAAGTAGCACCACGGGATGCTTTCGAGAATGATGGCCAGAATCTTCACACTGGGAACACAAAACATTGCTAGATTACTAGGTGACTCCCTAAAACACCTAGGGTCATAATAATAGCTCCAACATATATGCCAAGGCAATAATTTACCTCAACTCACCGATTAGTGTGGTTAATCTAGCCCAAAGGAACATCGGAATGGGAGGAAGGGATTTTACAAATGCTTCAGACTATTCAGAAACCTGGGGTGACTCGGACAGCATAACGGCTGTAAATGCTCAGAAAAGATTTGAGACATTCACAAAAATGGTGGCATAACCATTCAGAAGCACAATATCAAGGTTTCGAGATCAACAGTTAACATACGGAAGTAATAGGAACTGAAACGAGGCTTAAGTCCAACAATCTATAAGTCTACGGATTAGTAACACGTGATCCTGATAGAAAGAAGAGAAAGCCTAGTTCCTTAACCCCGTAGAGAAGATAAGATGACTCAGATCAGAAGGGCATAAGGTATAAGGAGTAAAAAGAGCCTTACGTTCCATCCCACAATCAATTCCCTTATATAACTAAAGCATTTCTAGACTCAACTTCGACCAGTTTGGCTTGGTAATCCGACAGGCAGTCAAGCTCTGATACCAAAGCTGTCAGGACCCCGACTCAATGCCACATCGATCTAGCATGTAACACCTCATATCACTTTGCGGCCTCACGCACGGTATTTCCACGGGTGTCGCCTTACCTTTGCCTGGGACCGTTTGCGCCTTTTGGCACACGTATATGATAGTGTCGCTAGCATCCATATGATAAGGAGCCCGGGCTGACATGGCTAGTTGTAAACCCAAAGTGGCACAGACTTACAGGGATAGGCATCCATGACCCAGCATCGAACGTGTCGGTCATCAGCGAGTGAATCCAGGCTGTAGCACTGGGCTAGCAGGACTCCGGTGAACCGGGCTGTAGCGGGCTAACAGGACTCCGGTATTCATCGCGTGACATTTCCTCGAAGGGACAGACACAGGAACGAAGAAGGACACATGCCGGCCAACTTAAGTGTTCCGGAGCAGTAGCAGGCTACCATGGCTCGGTGGAAACACTAGGAGACATTTCCCGGTAAGAGAGGCTACCAAGGATAAACAACTAGGTTGTCAGATCCCACACATACCAAGCATTTCAATAACATACACACAATATGCTCGATATGTGCAAATACAACATGGCATCACAACATGACTCTACAACTCAAGTATTTTATTCAATAGGCTCCAAGGAGCGAGATATTACAAACATGGGTCTCATGACCCAACAATCAGAGCATACAAGTCAAAGCACAAGCGGAAGCTATCATGTCTGAGTACAGACATCTATAAATGAAAAAGGCTGAGAAGCCTGACTATCTACCAAATCCTGCCGAGGGCACAAGATCATAGCTGAGGTAACAAGCTAAACGTCGAAGCCCACGTGGAACTACTAGCGAGACCGAAGTCTCTCTACAAAACATAAAATAGGCAAACGTGAGTACAAATGTACCCAGCAAGACTTACATCAGAACTAACTACATATGCATCATTATCAACAAAGGGGATGGTGGGGTTTAACTGCAGCAAGCCAGCTTTGACTCGGTGGCTATCCTAAACTACGACTGCAAGTAACTCTTTTGGGGTGGCGCACACGAGTCCACATATTCACCATATCAATACACCACTATGGATCCGCTCCCGTCTCCCTACAAGAACGCCATCCATAGCACTCACGCTTATCTTGCGTATTTTAGAGTATCCACTTTCACTTGTCTATGAACTGATATAAGCAACCCAGAAGTCCTTTTCCGCGGACACAGCTATTCGAATAGATGATGTTAACCCTGCAGGGGTGTACTTCTTCACACACGCTCTCACCACTTACCGTCGTTTACACGACATGTACTCGGCAACCTTCAAGCGGAAGCCCAACGTGGGTGTCGGCCACGGCCTGCCTAAACACTCAAGTCTCTAATCCAGGTTTATCGCCTATTCGGGTTCCATCCATGAGCAGATCCGGTCGGAGTTTCGCTCATAGCCCCAAACGATGTGAACAGGGTTCCCGAGACACCAAACGGGCGCCCGGTACACCGTGCCACGTGCCTACCGCATCACAGCCCACCCCTCCGGTCAGCGCTGCCCACGGCCTCCAGCATACTAAAAACACCAGAAACTACTTCCAACTCCTGGACAGAGGACAAGGGTGATTAAGAAGCCGAGAGGGTCCATTGGTTTTGGGCCCAATGCGTGGTAGTAGCTGAATCATGGATCACAAACACAGAACTCAGTTCCTGAGGACGGCTGCAATGAGACAACCCACCATGTACTCCTACATGGCCTCTCACCGCTACCTTTACCAAATCGTGTTCACATGCTTAGCTCACACACCGTAGGACATGTTCACACACCTCTGATTCATCCCCGATGAATCAGACTTGACTCAACTCTAAGCAGTAGCAGGCATGACAAACAAGCATGAATGAGTAGGCACAACAGGGCTCAAACAACTCCTACTCATGCTAGTGGGTTTCATCTATTTACTGTGGCAATGACATGTCATGCTAGGGATAAAGGGGTTCAGCTACCGCAGCAAGTAACAGATGAATCGGTGTTGTCCTAATGCATTAAAAGAGAGCAGGAGTGAGAGACTAGGATTGTATCGGAATGAACAAGGGGGTTTTGCTTGCCTGGCACTTCTAAAGATAGCATTGAGTCTTCATCAGTGTCAACGATCACATCATCGGTATCACGTCTATCGAGAGGGGACAAATACCGGCAAACAAGAAAGAACACAATCAATGCAATGCACAATATGATGCATGCTATGACATGGCAATATGAATGTGTTTTGAGCTAATGCAACTAGCAACAGATTAAATGAAGTTAGTTTGAATACAAGATTCAAATTCAAACTCCATATGTGATTATTCAAATGCCATTTAATGGATTTGTGCTAAACAGCAGCTATAAGTTGTTCTAACATGCATGAAAATGGTACAGATGGATTCCTTGAATTTTTCTGATAATTTTTCATATATAATTTACTTAATTTGGAGTTACGATTGAATTTCTATGAATTTTAGAAGTTTATACAATTTTCTGGAATTTCCTGAATTAAAATAAATCCAGAAAACATTACTGCGTCAGCATGACGTTGGCATGATGTCAGCAGGTCAACAGGACTGGTCCGGGTCAAACCTGACGTTCGGGACCCACATGTCAGCTGCACAGTGATTTAACAGAGTTTAATTAACTTGACTAAATTGTTAGCCGGGTTAATTAAACGGTAGGGCCCACCTGTCAGTGGCCCTAGGCCTGGGTTAGCGGGGTGGTTAGGTCCTAATGACCGGCCACGCCGGCGGTTTACCGCTGGTGGCCACTGGGCACGGCGGAGACGCGCCAAAAGGCCACGGAAGCGGCGGGGAAGGGCACCGGGGCGTAGCCCACGGTCGGGCGCATCCAGAGGAGGCCACGGGAGGGCGCGGGGAGGCTTACACTCGCCGGAAGCGAGCTTGTGGCGGCGGCCGGAGTTCGGGCGCCGATCGATTCGACGCTATGGTGCGCTACGGGAGAAACTGGTGGGTGCTGCGGGCTCCTGAGGTTGCGGTGAGCACGACGGTGGGCTCGGGAGCGAGCTGCGGTGGCTGTGGCCACGGCCATGCCATGGCCGGCGGCGAGAAGCTCTCGGCTGCTGTGGAGAAAGAAGCTAGGGGATGAGCGCGAGCTTGAGAGAAGGGGGAAGAGGAAGAGAGGCTCACAGTGGATCGAACGGAGGGGTCGGCGAGCTCAGGGGAGCTTCTGCGACGGCGAATTTACGGCGGTGGTCCTCGGTGGCCGAGGAGGGGAACGGCGGAGCTAGCGGCATCCAGGGGCTTCCGGTGCCTTTCGTCTGGGTGAGGATGAAGAGGGAGGCGAGGCGGAGCTTCCTGGGGCGTCGGTGAGGCGTGGGGTGGCCGGTAGGCGTTGCTATGGCGAGCGGCGGCGACGAGCTCCGTTCGGTCGCGGGAGAGAGGGGTCCAGGGGAGAGGATGAGGGCGCGGGAGAGTGAGGGAGAGAGGCAGGGAGGTGCGTGGCGCTCGGGGGAGGCGTCCAGAGCGTCGAGGGAGGAGAGCGGCAAGCAGGAGGTGGCTCGGCGCGGGCCGGCGTGCGGTGGCCACACGCCTCGCGTCCTTCTGGCGTGAGGTGGGAGACGGTGGCGGTTCGGTGGGCTGGGCCGCTGGAGGAGCTGGGCCAGGTAAGTGGGCGCCAGGTAAGTGTCAGGTAAGTGGCTGGGCTTCTCTCTTTCTTGTTTTCTATTTCTGTTTTTTTTGTATTTTGTTCTGTGTTGTTTTAGTTTAGTAAAATACTAAACCATTTTATAAAATCCTGAAAATAGTTATGTGGCTAGAACTAAAATATACCAAACCACATAAAATGTTCCAGTATTATTGGAGATATATTATTTACATATAATATATATATCCAATGCAAATAGTTATTTATTTAATTCAAAGGCCCAAAATAATTAACTCTGAGATACCAAAAATATTGTTTTGAGTTTTACCTCTTTGCAATATTTTTAGAGACTAAGAGGAACATTTTCTTGGACTTCTTTGAGAAGATTTTAATGTTGATCATTTTTAGAAGGTTTCTGAGGCTTTGAAAATCCCTCAATTCAAATTTCATTTGAATTAAAACATGATGCTCACATGAGGTCTAGCCTAGTGCATAACAGGACCAGGGATGTGACAGTGGGTTTATGGTACCGGCGAAAGTTGCGTGGTACTAGAGAGGCTAGCAATGGTGGAAGGGTGAGAGTGCGTATAATCCCTAGACTCTACATTAGTCATAAAGAACTCACATACTTATTGCAAAAATCTATTAGTTATCGAAACAAAGTACTACGCGCATGCTCCTAGGGGGATAGATTGGTAGGAAAATACCATCGCTTGTCCCCGACCGCCACTCATAAGGAAGACAATCAATAAATAAATCATGCTCCGACTTCATCATATAACGGTTCACCATACGTGCATGCTACGGGAATGACAAACTTCAACACAAGTATTTCTAAAATTCACAACTACTCAACTAGCATGACTCTAATATCACCATCTTCATATCTCAAAACAATTATCAAGTATCAAACTTCTCATAGTATTCAATGCACTCTATATGAAAGTTTTTATTATATCCCTCTTGGATGCCCATCATATTAGGACTAGATTCATAACCAAAGCAAACTACCATGTTGTTTATAGACTCTCAATATGATATAAGTGAAGCATGAGAGTTCATCTATTTCTATAAAATGAAACCACCACCATGCTCTAAAAAGATATAAGTGAAGCACTAGAGCAACAACAAACTACCCCGAAAGATATAAGTGAAGATCAATGAGTAGTCGAATAATTATGAAACTATATGAAGACTCTCTGAAATTTAATAATTTCAGATCTTGATATTTTATTCAAACAGCAAGCAAAACAAAATAAAATAAAATGACGCTCCAAGCAAAACACATATCATGTGGTGAATAAAAATATAGCTCCAAGTAAAGTTACCGATGAACGAAGACGAAAGAGGGGATGCCTTCTGGGGCATCCCCAAGCTTAGACGCTTGGTTATCCTTGAATATTACCTTGGGGTGCCTTGGGCATCCCCAATCTTAGGCCCTTGCCACTCCTAATTCCATAGTCCATCGAATCTTTACCCAAGACTTGAAAACTTCACAACACAAAACTTAACAGAAAACTCGTAACCTCCGTTAGCAAAAGAAAACAAAACACCCTTCAAGGTACTGTAATGAACTCATTCTTTATTTATATTGGTGTTAAAACTAATGTATTCCAACTTATATATGGTTTATAAATCTTTTACTAGGCATAGATTCATCAAAATAAGTAAACAACACATGAAAAATAGAATTTGTCAAAAACAGAATAGTCTGTAGTAATATGTAACTAACACAAACTTATGAAACCTCAAAATTTCTAAAATAAATTGCTGGAAGTGAGTAATTTATCTATTAATCATCTGCAAAAATAATTAACTAAATAGCGCTCTCCAATAAAAAAATGGCAGCAATTCTCATGAGCGCTAAAGTTTCTGTATTTTACAGCAAGATCAACAAGACTTTCCCCAAGTCTTCCCAACGGTTCTACTTGGCAAAAACACTAATTGAAACATAAAAACTCAATAATAACAGAGGATAGATAATTTATTTATTGCTAAACAGGAGCAAAAAGCAAGGAACAAAAATAAAATTGGGTTGCCTCCCAACAAGCGCTATCGTTTAACGCCCCTAGCTAGGCATGATGAATTCAATGATGCTCACATAAGACATAAGAATTTAAACATAAAGAGAGCATCATGAAGAATATGACTAGAACATTTAAGTCTAACCCACTTCCTATGCATAGGGATTTTGTGAGCAAACAACTTACGGGAACAATAATCAACTAGCATAGGAAGGCAAAACAAGCATAACTCCAAAACTTTAAGCACATAGAGAGGAAACTTGATATTATTGCAATTCCTACAAGCATATATTCCTCCCTCATAATAATTTTCAGTAGAATCATGAATGAATTCAACAATATGACCAGCACCTAAAGCATTCTTTTCATGATCTACAAGCATAGAAAATTTACTACTCTCCACATAAGGAAAATTCTTCTCATTCGGAATAGTAGGAGTATCATAAGAGACTTGAATACTATAAATTGTTTCCATGTTAAAGGAGTAATGTTCAGAGAAAGGGTACTCATAATCATAAGTAGCAACTTTTTTCTCATCATAATCGATTGAAACCTCTTCCGAAATAGTGGATACATCACTAAATAAAGTCATGACCTCTCCAAATCCACTTTCATAAATATTATAAGATTCAACATCCTCCAAAATAGTGGGATCATTACTTCCTAAAGTTGACACTCTTCGAAACCCACTTTCATAAATATAATCATCATAGGTAGAAGGCATTCTATTATCATAACAACTTTGCATATCAAAACTTGGGAGCATAAAAATATCATCATTATTAAACATAGCATCCCCAAGCTTGGGACAAACATTAATTGCAGAAAATATATTCTAAAATATGTCATCCTCATCAAACATAGCATCCCCAAGCTTGGGCCTTTTCATATCATAAGCATAATCACTCTCATCATTAATAGTATAGATAGCACCAATAGTATAGCAATTATCATAATCTTCCAAGAAAGTGCCAAAAAGATTTTCAAGATCATAAGAAGTATTATTATATTCCCAATCATAATCATCACAACAAGCAATAGGCATAACGAGATCATCATCAAGTGCATCATCTTCATTTTCATGGGGCACAACAATAATAGGAGCAACATTATTTGGGAGAGATATCTTTTTACCTCTCCTCCTTTTTCTTTTCGTCTTCTTCACCACATCATGTGTGGGTTTAATCCTCTTTTTGGAGCTCCTTATTAATGAAATTGGTTGAATAGAAGGCTCCTCCTCGTTACCTGATTCATCATAAGAAATAATAGGAAAGTATTGGGAAGTCTCTTCCCTTTCATTAGTATTCTCTTTATCCTCTATTTCTTTTCTTTTCTTTATGTAATTGGCAATATAAGGATTTTCAATGAAATTCACCGCACAATACATATAAATTTCCTCTAGATCAAAATGAAGAACTCTATCAAGGGCAAATTTTGGAATATCCTTAGTTATACATTTAATTTCTTCATAACCCAAGATCAAACTATGTTCATTATGATGTGCAAGGGAAATCAAGTCATCACAATTTTTGGACACGATACGATCATGAAACAATTTGCATTGGGTACTAAAATGATCACGTTCATTGCAAAGTTCACAAGTATGGCTAAGAAAGTTTAAATTTTCAGCACAAGCATCTAGCCTTTCTTGCAACCATTTAGTTTCCAAGTACTTATGCCTCTTGCAATATCTATCTTCCATATTTGGTGTGTACTTGCAAACCCAATATACTCCACAAAAATCGACATGCTTATAAGAGATATTTTCATCATGACTAGTGCAATCATCATTAGTACCATGGATATTCAAGGAGTTCATACTAACAACATTGCAATCATGCTCATCATTCAAAGATTTAGTGCCAAACATTTTAATGCATTCTTCTTCTGACACCTTGGCACAATTTTCCTTTCCATCATACTCACGAAAGATATTAAAAAGATGAAGCATATGAGGCAAACTCAATTCCATTTTTTATAGATTTCTTTTATAAACTAAACTAGTGCTAGAACAAGAAATAAAAAGATTCGATTGCAAGATCTAAAGATATACCTTCAAGCACTCACCTACCCGGCAACGGCGCCAGAAAAGGGTTTGATGTCTACTACACAACCTTCTTTTTGTAGACGTTGTTGGGCCTCCAAGTGCAGAGGTTTGTAGGACAGTAGCAAATTTCCCTCAAGTGGATGACCTAAGGTTTATCAATCCGTAGGAGGCATAGGATGAAGATGATCTCTCTCAAGCAACCCTGCAGCCAAATAACAAAGAGTCTCTTGTGTCCACAACACACCCAATACAATGGTAAATTGTATAGGTGCGAAGAGATAGTGATACAAGTGCAATATGGATAGTAGATAATAGTTTTTGTAATCTGAAAATATAAAAACAGCAAGGTAACTAATGATAAAAGTGAGCGTAAATGGTATTGCAATGCATTGAAACAAGGCCTAGGGTTCATACTTTCACTAGTGCAAGTTCCCTCAACAATAATAACATAATTGGGTCATATAACTATCCCTCAACATGCAACAAAGAGTCACTCCAAAGTCACTAATAGCGGAGAACAAACGAAGAGATTATGGTAGGGTACGAAACCACCTCAAAGTTATTCTTTCCAATCAATCCGTTGAGCTATTCCTATAATTGTCACAAACAGCCCTAGAGTTCGTACTAGAATAACACGTTAAGACACAAATCAACCAAAACCCTAATGTCACCTAGATACTCCAATGTCACCTCAAGTATCCGTGGGTATGATTATACGATATGCATCACACAATCTCAGATTCATCTATTCAACCAACACATAGAACCTCAAAGAGTGCCCCAAAGTTTCTACCGGAGAATCACGACAAAAATGTGTGCCAACCCCTATGCATAGGTTCATGGGCGAAACCCGCAAGTTGATCACCAAAACATACATCAAGTGAATCACATGATATCCCATTGTCACCGCAGATATGCACGGCTAGACATACATCAAGTGTTCTCAAATATTTAAAGACTCAACCCAATAAGATAACTTCAAAGGGGAAACTCAAACCATTACAAGAGAGTAGAGGGGGAGAAGAAACATAAGATCCAACTATAATAGCAAAGCTCGCGATACATCAAGATCGTGCCAAATCAAGAACACGAGACAGAGAGATCAAACACATAGCTACTGGTACATACCCTCAGCCCCGAGGGTGAACTACTCCCTCCTCGTCATGGAGAGCGCCGGGGATGATGAAGATAGCCACCGGAGAAGGATTTCCCCTCCGGCAGGGTGCCGGAATGGGTCTAGATTGGCTTTCGGTGACTACGGAGGCTTCTGGCGGCGGAACTCCTGATCTATTGTGTTCCCCGATCGTTTTAGGGTATATGGATATATATATATATATGCGGAAGAAATACGTCAGGGGAGCCACGAGGGGCCCACGAGGGTGGAGGGCGTGCCTAGGGGGGTGGGCGCGCCCCCTACCTCGTGCCTCCCTCGTTTCTTTCCCGACGTGCACTCCAAGTCTCCTGTATTGCTTTCCTTCCAAAAATAACTTTTCCGAAGGTTTCATTCCGTTTGATATTCCTTTTCTGCGAAACACTGAAACAAGGGAAAAACAGAAACTGGCACTGGGCTCTGTGTTAATAGGTTAGTCCCAAAAATCATATAAAATAGCATATAAATGCATATAAAACATCCAAGGTTGATAATATAATAGCATGGAACAATTAAATATTATAGATACGTTGGAGACGTATCAAGTTGGCATAGATCAAGATTATGATTTGTCACTCCATGTATCGGAGAGGTATCTCTGGGCCCTCTCAGTAATGCACATCACTATGAGCCTTGCAAGCAATGTGTCTAATGAGTTATCCATGGGATGATGCATTACGGAACGAGCAAAGAGACTTGCCGGTAATGAGATTGAACTAGGTATGATGATACCGACGATCGAATCTCGGGCAAGTAACATGCCGATGACAAAGGGAACAACATATGTTGTTATGCGGTTTGACCGGTAAAGATCTTCATAGAATATATAGGAGCCAATATGAGAATCCAGGTTCCGCTATTGGTTATTGACCGGAGATGTGTCTCGGTCATGTCTACATAGTTCTCGAACCCACAGGGTCCGCACGCTTAACGTTCGATGATGATTTGTATTATGAGTTATGTGATTTCATGAACCGAAGTTTGTTTGGAGTCCCGGATGAGATCACGGACGTGACGAGGAGTCTCGAGATGGTTGAGACATAAAGATTGATATATTGGAAGGTTATGTTTGGACATCGGAATGGTTTTGGAAAGGTTCGGACATTTTCCGGAATACCGGGGGGTTACCGGAAACCTGGGGGTTAATTGGCCTTCATGGGCCCTAGTGGAAGAGAGGAGGCGGCATCCAGGTGGAGGCGCGCACCCCCAAGCCCAATCTGAATTGGACTAGGGTTGGGGGCGGCCCCACTTTCCTTCTTCTCCTCCTTCTCTTTCCCCTCCCCCCTTCTTCGGAAAGGAAAGGGGGGGCGAATCCTACTTGGACCGGGAGTCCAAGTAGGACTCCCCCCTTGGCGCACCCCCTCTAGGGCCGGCCTCCTCTCCTCCCCCTTTATATATGTGGGAGGGGGCATCCCAAAGGCACACCAAGTCTTCTCTAAGCCGTGTGCGGTGCCTCCCTCCACAGTTACACACCTCGGTCATATCGTCGTAGTGCTTAGGCAAAGCCCTGCATCGGTAACTTCATCATCACAGTCGCCACACCGTCATGTTGATGGAACTCTCCCTCGTCCTCAACTGGATCAAGATATCGAGGGACATCATCGATCTGAACGTGTGCTGAACACGAAGGTGCCGTACGTTCGGTGCTTGGGTCGGTTGGATCGCGAAGACGTTCGACTACATCAACCGCGTTACTAAATGCTTACGCTTTCGGTCCACGAGGGTACGTGGACACACTCTCCGCTCTCGTTGCTATGCATCTCCTAGATAGATCTTGCGTGATCGTAGGATTTTTTTTTTGAAATACTGCGTTCCCCAACAGACAATGTGTCCATTTAGTCCATACTTTTTGTATGACAAAACTTTGAGTTTTGCACGAAGAAACTTTATTTGTGATGTAATTAAACCGTCCTCCTCAACTAGCGAAGATCACTCTAATTAGGGAATTTTGGGTACGATGAACTTTGTTATTATGCTTATGATATGTTGCATCTATTTTTGCCAAGTCTGTCTCTTTCTGTTGCTCAACTATATATGTTGCATATCATTGACTCATGTGACGATGCAGGTGCATAGATCAGATCATTGATGACGAAGAATTGCTACGCCAGGAGTATACGACGAGTGGCCGGAGTGTCAGGCCCAGGTGTACCGGTTTCCGGTTTCGGAGCGACAGCCAGTAGTTAGTTTAGGTTCACGCTAATGTGAGAGAGGGATACGGACTCATGTACTACATAGTTCCGCTCTCACTCATAGTGATAGCTCTTATCGCGTATATCATTGTTTAGATGGATGATGATGTAGTTGCAAGTAATCGAGACTTGTATCGCTATTTTCGAGAGGATGAAGAGAGACCACTTTATGTTGGATGATGATTATGATGATGACATGATTTGATGAGACTATTTGTATGTATATGCTATGATTACATTTGTATGTGTATGACATGCTAAAGATTATTGTATAAAACCTGTTCAAATACAAAACAAATATGTAGAAAAAAATAACAGAAACTAATAAAACTAGCAGTAGTGAGGGGAATAAAGTTAGCAGCAGCGCGCTCTTACCAGTAGTGCGTCCTAGATAAAAGCGATGTAGCTATTAGCAGCAGCACGTTGCACTAAAGCTCACTGCTTCTAGCCATGTATAGCAGTAGCGGGGGACAACACACGCTACAGCTAGGTGTTAGCTGCAATGCCTTATCAGTAGCGCGGCACCCCGCGCTACTGCGAGGCAAAAAACTAGCGCTACTGCTAGGCTTTTCCCTAGTAGTGTAAAGGCAAAAGACGATAGATTGATTTGTCGATTGTGTGTTGTTTAATTAGTCGTCAACCCTTAGGGCATCTCCAACAGCTGTAAGACAGGTGTCAATAAATTTGCCACCTAGGACATAGTGATGATGTGGCATCACTACAAAAAAAGACACATCCGTGACATTTTGGGCCAAACAAATTTTTTTCCTGTCATACATATGACACTTCTATGACGATAATTGTGACAACACCCGGTATCATCATAGATGTGGTGGGCTCCTACTTCTATGACAAAAAATCATGACGGAAAATGGGCTTTTCGTCCTAGGCGGGCCGGAGACGCAGCTGCATGACATTCCAAAAACCGTGGTAGAAGCGAGGGCGAGGAAAATTTCGGGGAGTTTCCGGTACGCTGGGAGTTTCCTAGCGATGCGTGTTTCTCTCGTACACGTACACGCATGTGTGCGAGGCGTTGGCTCTGACTGAACCCAAGCGAGGCGTTGGGCTCTAACTGAACCCGAGCGATTGCACTACAGGCTACGCGTTACTGAACCCAAGCGATCGATCGATGGCTATTAACTGAACCCGATCGAGCGATTCCTTCGCTACTGCTGCTAACTGAAACCGATCAATGCTGCCTCTGGGATGAACAGTGAGCGTTGCGGGGTGTTTTGGATGAACAGTGAGCGGTGGTGTTGCCTCTGGATGAACAGGACCCCGTGGTGTGGAGGGCTGGATGAACGGTAGACGGTGGAGGGGTGCCCGTGGAGGGGTGGTTGAACAGGACCCCGTGGTGTGGAGGGCTGGATGAACAGTAGACGATGGAGGGGTGGTTGAATAGTAGCCGGTGGAGTAGCGTGCGGTGGAGGCTGGATGAACAGGAGCCCGTGGAGACTGGAGGAGGTCGACGGTGGAGATGAACAGTCTCGTTTTGCGGTACGCCACACCCCTCCCGATGAACAGGACCCCCGTTTCGACCGTAGGAGGTCCGTTTCGTCCATTTTACGGTACGCCACACCCCTCCCGATCAACAGGACCCCCGTTTCGACCGTAGGAGGTCTGTTTCCTCCGTTTTGCGGTACACCACACCCCTCCCAATCAATAGGACCCCCATTTCGACCGTAGGAGGTCCGTTTCCTCCGTTCTGTGGTACGCTAGGCCTCGTTTCCATCGCCTATTCCATCCAAGCCCTCCCGATGAACACGACCACGCATTCCGTTCCGACCCAGCCGGTTGGCTCCCACGCGTTTCATTGCCTCCCGATGAGCACGACGCATTCCGTTGCCTCCCCATGAACACGACGCATTCTGTTGCCTCCCCATGAACACGACGCATTCCATTGCCTCCCCGTGAACAACATGACGACGTTGTTTCTCCGTTCCGACCCAGCCATGTACACAAGCCCTGGCCGTACGTATGCGCGAGTAGGCGTTCGAGACCCCGCCCGTATGTACACATACGTGGCCGTATTTTCTTTCTTGCACCCTGGCTGTTGTACGTACGTGTAGATGCTGCGTGCGCACCTCTACTACGACACGTGCGCACCTCTACTACGACATGTGCGCCTCTACATCGACCAGTATGTACATACATGTTCGCGACCAGAATGACAACGCTACGTACGTTTTGACCAGGTGGGTCCCGACTATCAGGCACTTCCTTGCATGCGAAGATGTAGCTGGTGGGTCCCAGCAGTCAGGGGGGCGATTCGTTTTGTTTTTTGCCCAGACGCACTTCCTTGCGTGTGAAGGTGTAGCTGGTGGGTCCCAGCAGTCAGGGGGAAAACATTTTTTCGTGAAATATGGTGGCCCGTCCGGTGGGTCCCCACTGTTAGGTGGAGGAATAATTATTTTGCACATAATAAGGAGGCATTTCCTTGCTGCGGCCGTGGACCCAGCTGTCAGCCTCTCCATGTACAGTCCACGTCCGATGGAAGTCGTTCCTTGACCATGTTGACCATGCCGCGCCGAGAGCACCAGGGCGGTGGATGGCGGCGAGGACTAGGAAGGGGACGATGCGGAGCCGGGGAAGACGCGGTAGTGGATGCCCACGCGTAGAGGAGTACGAGGATTCACTGGTTCGCTGCAGTGTGAGGCTGCCGTCGCCGTAGAATAACAGGGGTGTGGGTGAGTAGAGGGATGGCCTGGCCAGCGGTGGGAGTAGTAGGGGGCGGTGAGGCCTCCGCCGCATCGCAGCCGGCCACGGGAGGCAGGAGCACGAGGCACGACCGACGCTGGTTTGGGTGGCTGGAGCAAGAAGACCAGAGGTTGAAGAAGCACTACGACCGTTGGATGGACATCGTACGGTCACTGGAGCTAGAATCGTGCATATTGACTAAGTTGACAAAGCCCTCCGTCCCCGTCAACTTAGTAGGCCCACAAGTCAGCCTGCCACTATACTGGGTCCCAGCTAACAGGGGGAGTATTCATTTTTTTGTGCGTAATAAGGAGGCACTTCCTTGCGTGTGAAGATATAGCTGGTGGGTCCGAGCTGTCAGCGGCGGTCACGTTTTTTTCACGAAATACAGAGGCCCTTTCGGTGGGTCCCTAATGTCAGGTGGAGGAATCATTATTTTGCGCGTAATAAGGAGGAATTACCTTGCGTGCGACCGTGGACCCAGCTGTCGGCCTCTCCACGTACAGTCCACTTCAGATGCATGTCGGCCGTTGACCACGTTGACCAGGCCGCGCCGAGAGCACCAGGGCGGTGGACGACGGCGAGGCCTAGGAAGGGAATGACAGGGAGGCAGGGAAGACTCGATAGTTGTTTCCCATGCGGAGGGGAGTACGACTGTACGAGGGTTTACTGGTTCGTCTGCCGTCGCCGGAGAATAAAATCAGGTGTGGGTGAGTAGAGGGATGGCTAGGCCAGCGATGGGAGTACGATGCGACGGTGAGGCCTGCGAGGCTGCAAAGCCGGCCGCAGGGAGGAGGGAGCAGGCAGTCCCGCCGGTGCTTGTTTGAGTGGCTGGAGCAGGAAGAGCAGAGATTGAAGAAGCACGATGGCCGTTGGATGGACATCGTACGGTCACTGGAGCTAGAATCGTTCATATTGACTAAGTCGACAAAGCCATCCGTCCCCGTCAACTTAGTAGGCCCACAAGTCAGCCTCCCACCATTGTGGGTCCCAGCTAGCAGGGGGAGTATTCATTTTTCTATGCGTAATAAGGAGGCACTTCCGGTGGGTCCAAGCTGACAGCGAGGGGAATGTTTTTTTTGCGAAGTACGGTGGTCCGTCCGGTGGGTCCCAGCAGTCAGGGGCAAACGGTTTTTTTGTGAAATACGGTGGCCCGTCCGGTGGGTCCCAGCAGTCAGGGGGGAAACGTTTTTTCCATGAAATACTGGTGGCCCATCCGGTGGGTCCCTGCTGTCAGGTGGAGGAATAATTATTTTGCGCGTAATAAGGAGGCACTTCCTTGTGGCTGCAATGGACCCAGCTGTCAGCCTCTCTATGTACAGTACTCTTTCGATGGAAGTCGGTCGTTCACCACATTGACCACGCCGCACCGAGAGCACCACGGCGGTGGACGACGGTGAGGCCTAGGAAGGGACGACGCGGAGCCGGGGAAGACACGGCAGTGGATGCCCACGTGGAGAGGAGTATGAGGGTTCACTGGTTCGGCTGTGGTGTGAGCCTGTCGTCGCCGCAGAATAACAGGGGGAGTGGGTGAGTGGAGGGATGGCCTGGCCAGCAGTGGAAGTAGTATGGGGACGGTGAGGCCTCCGCAGTAGCACAGCCGGCCACGGGAGGCAGGAGCATGCGGCACGACCGGCGCTGCTTTGGGCGGCTGGGGCAAGAAGACCAGAGGTTGAAGAATCACTATGGCCGTTGGATGGACATCGTTGACCACGCCGCGCTGAGAGCACCAGGGCGGTGGACGGCGGCGAGGCCTACGAAGGGAACAACACGGAGCCGGGGAAGACACGACAGTGGCTGCCCACGCGGTGGAGAGTATGAGGGTTGACTGGTTCGGCTGTCGTCGCCGGAAAATAACAAGAGGTGTGGGTGAGTGGAGGGATAGACAAGCCAGGGATGCGAGTATGATGGGGCCGTGAGGCCTACCCGATAGCACTGCCAGCCACGGGAGGCGGGAGCAGGCGGTTCCGACGGTGCTGGTTTGGGCGGCTGGGGCAGGAAGATCAGAGACTGAAGAAGCACGATTGCCGTTAGATTGACATCTAACGGTCAATCTAACGGTCTGATGCTGGTAGAGTCAATTGTTGACTAAGTTTCTTTTTTGAGAAACCTTGTGTACGCATGAACTTAGTAGGCCCACAAGTCAGCCTCCAAATATGTGGCAGACAACATAAAGCCCATTTGCTCTTTTTTATAATTTGCAACCCATTTACTAATTCTTAAGTAATTTATTACATCCCATTTTCTGCCCAGGACCACGGTCAAAAAGTTCAACCTTATTTTGCATATTTCGGTGGAGTCTGAACTGTTGTAATCCTGAAATGATAAACATTTTTAAGAACTTATTGATTTGCCAAAAAAATCGTTCTTTTTTTGTAAGCAAATAAGACGTGGGACAATTGAGTTGGTTTAAGGGAAAACCAGTGGTAAAAAATTCAGCGTTGGGTGGGAAAAACAATAAAAATAAGGATGTAAATATGAAAAGGGAATTTCATGTGTTCTCAATATAATGATACGTGTATATGAACTAGTAAAACTATAGGTAGAGATTAGAAAACGGATGTAGGACATGCGTTTCAAGTGGAAAATAGAACTGGGCTGTGTGTTTGATTCAGTAAAAAAACTGCCTATGGATGTTGTAAGACAAAATATAACTAACGCTAGCGGGCCAGAGGCCAGTCGATACCTGCTGGATCTTTATGCCCCGTTGTCGTCATGGGCTGGGCCTGTTAAAAACAAAACCAACCCTGGGCAGTCTACAGGCTAGTTGAAACTTGCTCGACCTGAAAAAACAATATACGTGCTCAATAAATGAGAGAATTCTGCAAGTACAGACTGATAACTGGGATGCAGCATGGATATTGTTTTTTTTATCATGATAATAAGTGCATGCACTTGTTTCGAAAAAATTGGAGAACTGGGAATTCGAACGGCGGGTGCTTATGCTACCCATCAAATAAAAATCAGGTGCCTGAAAATTCGTTTCAAAACAAATGATTTAGCTTTATATCCACGTCGACCCTCGGCATGATGGTTGGAAGCAAATGCAAGTTCATACCAAAAGATCATTAACAGCAATACCAACTTGCGGACAACAAGGTAGTACAACTACCAATACCAAACTAACTTATAATCTTTTTACTCCTGGCCCTAGTGTTCGTCTGGTATAAAATCTTGCAGAGGACCAGCTCCCGCTCCTTCTCTTGCTCCAGGTCCCCGAGGTGGTACTGGTGCATCACCCAGTTGGTCCTCTGCTGGTCCAAGTTCTTGTTGGTGTACAGCACCAGAACCTTTTTTGCTGCTCGTCTGCCGGCCGTTGACCATCACCGGCAAGGTATTGTCGGTCTTATGCCACATCGCATGCATGCCGCACTCCGACTGTATCTTGCGACGCGTCCACGTGCCCCTTTTGAACGCCCTGGAATTGCGCTAGAAGAAATGCTTCCTTAGGCCACTCAGTGTGATACCTGCAGTATTGTGGAATACAGGTTTTAGTGTACCTAGTTGGCATTTTCAAACATCTTTGGAATATTGCAGTCACTTGTTTCACTTTTTATTAACTGTCAAATTGTAATTCCTTCACCAGGCCTGCGCCTAAAAATAAAAATAGAGCTATAAACAAAGGAATATGTTTGTGCAAGTAGACGGCCGATCGGTGTCTTACCTGGAAGTTTTTTAGGTTGGGTGTAGCATATGTCATGCTCGTTGTCGATGGTTGGTATGAACAAATCAATGAGAGACTGAAATCTCACGCTGTAAGCACTCACTTTGGCCTCAAGGTGCTCGATCAGCTCCTGATCCGTGGGATCGAACTTGACGCCAGCCGGCAGCAGCGGCCAATCCTTCTTCGAATTGCATCGGTAATTCTAGTTATATGGTACTCAATGTATGATCAATCGACTGTTTTAAGTGAATGATGAAAGATTTCGACAGATAAGTGGTACTCCAAATCTGAAGTCCGGAATACCCGAACACGCTGCCGGGATTCTTGTGTCACGTCATGCACAGCGTGTTGTCACGTCAATTCAATGTGTGGACATGATGAATAATTTTACCGACGTATACTAGTACTGCTACTGTACTACTTACTAGTCGTATTTAGTGTCATAATTTATACATAGGTTTAACTAACAAGTACGCACTTGAAGCCTAACTGACATATATATATGGCTTCTACACAGGATCTCCATCATCATTATCAGTACATCCAACGCAGGGTATTTAGGATGCACTTGATCCCAGGAAGGTATCTATCCTTCAAACTAGAGGAGTGCTTCAAACTAACAACAGTACATAATATCCAACAAAAGAGGGTCGTGCTACAGCAGCAGAATACATGGCTCAGTCTAGATATCAGCACGAATCAAGTTGTGCATATTTGATGTTGGCATGAACCACATCGCCGCATGTCGGGTTTGCAAAAGCCATCCATCGCATGGAAGCTTGATGCCTTTCACAAACTGAAGATTATCTGGCAACAAGCTGTGTTGATGAATCTCTGGATATGGTGATTCATGAAACCCATGGTATGATGTGTAAACATAGCCCCCCTCGCGAATGGAAGTTGCATAGCACAGTAATCATCGCCGGTGATATGATCGATGATTGGTTGGATGATCGGATAATTGATAATTGAGCCCGAGGAACAAGGAGTGGTTGCCGAGGCTATAAACCCGCCTCCAGTTGAATACGCCTGGCCCAACGGAGCTGCGATCTTTCTCGAACACGAAGCAGCCATAGCCATCAATGTCAAGAACGCCACACGCATTGTACTGCATGTGGTTTGATGTAATGGTTTGGTCAATTTGGTACATGCGAATGAGCATCAAATGACCGCCGTCAGCTGAACGAGCGATAAACCACCACCCATCGGCTGGTATGATTCCATGTCCTGGAATCATGAAGGCCAGCGCATTTGCGTCTGCTGCAACAATTCAAATTGGAGACCAAAAGAACAAAAATAAACAATCATGTTCAGAGTATGTGTGGAATTAAGATTACTATAACAGTGACACATATCATAGACAGAGAATTGCAATGTCGTGGTCATAATCATACCCCAAGTTAAAAAAAATAAGCCAATGGCTTTCATATTCTAGCAATATGTCATGGTTCAAACATCATGTAACAATGAGAGGAAAACAGCTATGACAGCGCCTACTCATATTCTACCATAGCACCTACTACTCCCTCCGTCCGGGAAAAGTTGTCCAACGCGCAGTGTACTGGTGTTTTTGCAAAAAAGCCCTCCGAGTTTTAAAACTGTCTCAAATAGATTCATGTCTCCATCTTCTTCCTCGGTCGTCCCCATGCATCACCTAGCCAGGCACCGCTAGCTGATTTCACTGCCGTCCACCAGCACGAGCCCACGTGCGCCTTTGATTCCGCCACCGCCCACCACCTGCGCCTCTGATTCCACCGTCGCCACCCCCCTGCACCTGCGCGATTCCACGCGTCGCCAAAGGTGTCGTCGTAGGATTCTTCACCTGCGCCGGCCAGGACGTGCGCAGGCCAGGAACTGCTCCGCCGCTGTTGAGGAACTGCGCCGACGCATTCCCCTCACTCCATGACCACCTCCGCGCGTTCCCCTCCAGCCACGATCCCCTCCCCGCGTTCCCCTCCTGCCAAGATCCCCTCCGAGCGTCGCCGGAGGCTCCCGCTGTGATCTGGTTGAGGTCGTCCTCCTCAAGCTCTGCGTGCTCCTGGGTGTCGATCGCCTGGACCAGGAGTGCATGCTGCTGCTCACGTCCCAGGCCGCTTCCTCGCGCCCGCGGCCGCCGCTCCTCTATCTGGCGACTCTGGCAGGCAGGGCCACACGGGTCTGCCCAGCAGCGAGGCGACCGGGCGCCTGATCGAGCCCCGCCCCTCGCCACTGCTGCCTTTTGCCGCCCCACCCCTCGCCGCTGCTGCTGCCCACCTGTGCTGCAAGAGTTAAAGTTCAATGCTGCTGCCTCTAAAAGTTCAGTGTACACATTTAAATTCAGTGCTGCTGAATGTGCTCCCAACTTTTGATGAACCTGAAGCTCAAATTTGAACTAAAGTTCAAATTCCAGTGTGGTCTTCAACTACAGCAGCATGTGTGGATCCACAAGACTGCATTTATGTTTGTGTATGTGTGTCTTTGATGAAATGCTTGCTTGCTGAAATTGTAGCAGCAACAACAACTAAGGCTGAATGATGAACATATTATAGTGGTCAGATTAGTTCAGACATTGCTGCTAAGAAACATGTATAGTGGTTTCAAGTATTGCACTACTGCTAAATGATGAACAAATTATAGTGGTCACATGTTTAGATTAGTTCAGACATTTCTAGATAACATAACAAGGAAACAATCCTCTTTCCTAAACAGACACTTATGAAAGTTGATAGATATAATCAGCTGGATCAATTGTTATCTTATTTCCAAATAATTTCAGTCCACGATCAATCAATTTATTTTGGAAACAATTAATATGATTCCACTAGATTACTCAAGGCTGGAGTATATTTCCAAATATTTTCAGTTAGTCTTTGGGTCATCTACAAAATGATTCATTGGAACATTCTTGCTGTCAAATTTCAAATTATTGTAAGGAGTTAACTGAATTTACTGTAAGGAGTTAACTGAATTTAGTTTCAATAAAGTCAAATTAGCTGAATTTTCAGTGAATTTAACAACAGGAATTTGCTTGGCTGGCATATCTGAGAAACTCTAATTCAGAAAGAGAATTTTCAGATGCTCTCACTACAAAAAAAAGACACATCCGTGACATTTTGGTCTGAACGAAATTTTTTTCTGTCATACATATGGCACTTCTATGATGATAATTGTGACAAAACCCGGTATCATCATAGATGTGGTGGGCTCCTACTTCTATGACCAAAAGTCATGACAAAAAATGGGCTTTTCGTCCTGGGCGGGCCGGAGACGCGGTTGCATGACATTCTTTTGGTCGTCCTTGACGGAAAAAAACATGGTAGAAGCGAGGGGGAGGAAAATTTCGGGGAGTTCCCGGTTACGGTGGGAGGTCGGGGACCGAGCGATGCGCATTTCTCTCGTACACGTACGTGCATGTGTGCGAGGCGTTGGCTCTAACTGAACCCGAGCGAGGCATTGGGATCTAACGGAACCCGAGCGATTGCACTGCAGGCTAGGCGTTACTGAACCCGAGAGATCGATCGATGGCTGTTAACTGAACCTGATCGAGCGATTCGCTACTGCTGCTAACTGAAGCCGATCGATTGGATGAACAGTGAGCATTGCGGGGGGGGTGGATGAACAGTGAGCGGTGACGTTGCCTCTGGATGAACAGGACCCCGTGGTGTGGTGGAGGGCTGGATGAACAGTAGATGGTGGAGGGGTGCCCGTGAAGGGGTGGTTGAACAGGACCCCGTGGTGTGGAGGGCTGGATGAACAGTAGACGGTGGAGGGGTGGTTGAACAGTAGCCGGTGGAGTAGCGCGCGGTGGAGGCTAGATGAATAGGAGCCTGTGGAGGCTGGAGGAGGTCGATGGTAGCCCGTCGAGAATGGAGGAGGTCGACGGTGGAGATGAATAGTATCTCGTGGAGTCCCGTTTTGTGGTACGCCACACCCCTCCCGATGAACAGGACCCTCGTTTCGACCGTAGGAGGTCCGTTTCGTCCGTTTTGTGGTACACCACACCCCTCCCGATCAACAGGACCCCCGTTTCGATCGTAGGAGGTCCGTTTCGTCCGTTTTGTAGTACGCCACACCCCTCCCAATGGACAGGACCCCTGTTTCGACCATAGGAGGTCCGTTTCCTCCATTTTGCGGTACGCCACACCCCTCCCGATCAACAGGACCCCGTTCCGAACGTAGGAGGTCCATTTCCTCCCTTGTGCGGTATGCTAGGCCTCGTTTCTGTCGCCTGTTCCGTCCAAGCCCTCCCGATGAACACGACCACGCATTCCATTCCGACGTAGCCGGTTGGCTCCCACGCGTTCCGTTGCCTCCCGATGAACACGACACATTCCGTTGCCTCCCCATGAACACGACGCATTCTGTTGTCTCCCCATGAACAGGACGATGACGTTGTTTCTCCGTTCCGACCCAGCCATGTACACGAGCCCTGGTCGTACGTATGCGCGAGTAGGCGTTCGAGACCCCGCCTGTATGTACACATACGTGGCCGTATTTTCTTTCTTGCACCCTAGCCGTTGTACGTATGTGTACATGCTACGTGCGCGCCTCTACTACGACACGTGTGCGCCTCTACATCCACTAGTATATATGTACGTACACGTTCGCGACCAGAATGACAATGCTACATATGCTTCGACCAGGTGGGTCCCGACTGTCAGGCACTTCCTTGCGTGCGAAGATGTAGCTGGTGGGTCCCAGCAGTCAGGGGTGAATGGTTTTTTTCGCCCGAACGCACTTCCTTGCGTGCGAAGATGTAGCTGGTGGGTCCCAGCAGTCAGGGGGGCAAATCGTTTTTTTTTTGCCCGGACGCACTTCCTTGTGTGCGAAGATGTAGCTGGTGGGTCCCAACAGTCTGGGGGAAACGTTTTTTCACAAAATATGGTGGCCCATCCGGTGGGTCCCCGCTGTCAGGTGGAGGAATCATTATTTTGCGCATAATAATGAGGCACTTCCTTGCTGCGGCCGTGGACCCAATTGTCAGCCTCTCCACGTACGGTCCACGTCCGATGGAAGTCGTTCCTTGACCACGTTGACCACGTCGCGCCGAGAGCACCACGGCGGTGGACGACGGTGAGGACTAGGAAGGGGACGACTCAGAGCTGGGGAAGACGCAGCAGTGGATGCCCACGCGAAGAGGAGTACGAGGGTTCACTGGTTCGGCTACGGTGTGAGGCTGCTGTCACCGTAGAATAACAGGGAGTGTGGGTGAGTAGAGGGATGGCCTGGCCAGCGGTGGGAGTAGTAGGGGCGGTGAGGCCTCCGCGGCATCACAACCGGCCACGGGAGGGAGGAGCACGCGGTACAGCCGGCGCTGGTTTGGGCGGCTGGAGCAAGAAGACCAGAGGTTGAAGAAGCACTATGGCTGTTGGATGAACATCGTACGGTAACAGGAGCTAGAATCGTTCATATTGACTAAGTTGACAAAGCCCTCCGTCCCCGTCAACTTGGTAGGCCCACAAATTAGCCTCCCACTATGCTGGGTTCCAGCTGGTAGGGGGAATATTCATTTTTTTGTGCGTAATAAGGAGGCACTTCCTTGCGTGCGAAGATAGCTGGTGGGTCCGACATGTCAGCGGGGGGCACGTTATTTTCGCGAAATACATAGGCCCTTCCGGTGGGTCCCAGATGTCAGGTGGAGGAATCATTATTTTGCACGTAATAAGGAGGCATTTCCTTGTGTACGGCCGTGGACCCAGCTGTCAGCCTCTCCACGCACATTCTACTTTCGATGGTATCATTCGTTGACCACATTGACCATGCCGCGCCGAGCGCATCCAAGGTGGTGGACGACGGCAAGGCCCCGGACAGCAACGAGCCGAAGATGGGAAGATGTGGGAGTAGAGTTGCAAATGGAGAGATGTACGAGGGTTAACTGGTTCTAGTGGGTGTGGTTCGGCAGTCGGTGGAGAAGAACAGGAGGTGTGGAGGGGTGGAGGGATGGCCTGGCCAACGGTGGAGTAGCGCTTCATAGCGAAGCATGTTAGCAGCAGGAGGCGGGAGGTGGTCCCGGCGGCGCTGGAGGAAGAAGAAAAGAGATTGAAGATGGATGCCGGTCGTTGGATGTAAATCCAACGGCTAATATGTCAAAATCATTTGTTGACTAAATTGACAACGACTTGCATTGGCTTCGACCTATTGGCCCACATTTCAGCCTCCAAAAATGTGGCACGTATTCAACCCATTTTTTCAGAATTTACAGTCTTTTTTTTGCGTGGTAGAATTTACAGTCAATTTGATCTTCTTTTTTTGAATTACAGCCATTAGCTGGGCTGGGTGAACAAATAATGTAGTGTCCATGCGGCCCATTTATTTTATTTCCTAAAAAATTACAGGCCATTTGCACTTTCTCGAAATACACGATTTTGCTGGGCTAATTCTAATTATAATGTTGAGTTGGGCCAGCAATGTTATCAAAAAATAAAAAGGGGCTGAGCATTTTGTTATAAATATATTTAAATAATAAATGATATTATTACATTCGTCCTTACATCTTACCAAGCTTTTGTACACAATCACTAGGATTTTCGTGCCAAAACAATCCAGGATTTTATTTGTTAAGAAATTATTTTTATTAGTTAATAAGATGTGGGATATTGTTTTCTTACATATGTAAGTATCTGTTAAATATATGATGACAATAAAAATAATATATAATAACATATAAAATAATTTAAATATATATAATATAGTTAGAAGGGAAACATAAGTTGGACCTGGCGTTCCTATTCTTATATATAAAAATAGAACAGACCTCTGCGTTTTCTTCAAAAAAAAATACATAAATTGGGCTGCCAAAAATAAAACCTCGGATGGGAGGTCCATAGGTCGGTCGATACATGACGGCCCTAAGAAAATACAAACAGGCCTATGGACCTCCCATCCGAGGTCGTGGGCTGCGCATGTTAAAAATGAAAGCCTAGATGGGGCAGCACAAAACCACGTCCAACACTTGCCAAAACTTCGTGCCTCGTTTTCTCTGTGTTTCGCACACTCGACATTGTGTGGGCATTTTGACTGTGCATCATATGAAGATGTGCTATGCATGAATGTTGATCAGCATGATGTTAACTGGCTGGTAGTTCCATTTTCGGCCATGAATAAAACTTCCAACATGATGTTAACCCTGTTTGAAAAGGCCGTGTTAATATAAATGCTATGCCTCTGAAAGTTGTAGTTTCTTATCTGAAACTAAACTTGCAGTTTCTTATCTGAAACTGAAACTTGCAGTTTCTTCTCTGAGAATCACATTGTCTGCACTTTTATACTCCTATGAAACTACATTTTTAAGTGCTAAAAATAGATCTCCAGAATTCATAAAATACTTCATATGCTCAATACTGCAAATCTGAAATTCAAAAGACATTCATATCTGAAAGTACTCTCAAAATACACAACAAAAAACATAATTCACAACCTGTAAATGCTGACAACCCTAAGCTCGTCCTGACAATTCACAACCTGCCCGACTATTGGGCTGGGGGGGCAGCCCCTCCTATTCATCGGCGGCAGATAGTCGCCCTGTGAGACGATGTGAACGGCGAGGGAGACGATGGCGGGGAAGCGTCGTCGGACCAACTGCTTTTCTCCTCTTGTAGTTGGGTTCGGTCGACGAAGACTCCACCAGCTCACTCTGGCAGGTTACCATCACAAACGGCACCCTGTAGATGCTCGATCCTTCAATCTCTGGTGGATGCTCCATCTGGGATCGATACTCCCACCACTGATCCCTCACGATCGGATTCGGTGAATCTGTTTGCTCCATGGCCCAGAGGAGCAGCTCTATGTACTCCGGCGCGACTCCCTCTGGGAGTATCGCCGCCTTTTTGCTCTATTGAAGATATTTGGCCATGGATGTCGCCGTCGCCGCTAGTTGGTCCTTGTTGTCAAACCAATACTGCGTCTCCAACATCCTAGCTAGCTTCACAGGGTCGCTGTCTGCGATCCTCACGTATCGGTTGTACTCCTCCATCGATCTACTTCTCCACAGCACCTTCACTCGCCGCGGTGGTTTTTGAATGGAAGAGGAGAGGAGCGACACTGGTTTGGGACTGGAACAGGAGAGGAGGGGCGGTGGTTTTGAAATGGAAGAGGAGAGGAGCGGCGCTGCATTTAGATTGGAACAGGAGAGGAGCGGCGGTGGTTTAAGAGGAGAAGAGCGGAAGAGCGGCGCTGGTCTTGGAAGTATTTTTTGTTGTTTTGCGTATTTTGGGTCAAAGTTTGGCCACGTACTGTATTTGACAAGCAAAATGTGAATGCATGTCACCAAAAATTGTATTGTTTGGTTTGTATCTGAATGTACTTTCAAATTATATTATTTTTGCAACGTTTAACATATATTTTATGTGCGAAAATCATGGTCAATTATGACCCAGAATAAAAGGGAGACTAGTTAATGTGGGGTTGCTTTCTTAGTTGAAGGGTAAATTGATTTTGATTTTGATCAAGTCACAGCGCGCCGGTCCTCTCGTCCAATCCTAAATCGCTGCCGCACGCTCCTCTCCCTCTTCTCCATTGCAAAACCACCTCCTCTCCTCTCCGTCATCTCCATTCCAAAACCACCGTCTCGCCTCTCCCTCTTCTAATCTTCTCCATTGCAAAACCACCTCCTCTCCTCTCCATCATCTCCATTCCAAAACCACCGTGTCGCCTCTCCCTCTTCTGATCTTCTCCATTGCAAAACCACCTCCTCTCCTCTACATCATCTCCATTCCAAAACCACCGTCTCTCCTCTCCCTCTTCTCTTTTGCAAGACCATCGTCTCTCCTCCCATCTTCCAAAGCTAGCACCAGACCACTCAGAAGGACATCTATGGAGAGGATGCAGCAGTGAATCAGGCAGATCGCTGGCAGCGACCAGGCAAAGTTAGCCAGGTTGAAGGAGATCCTTAGTTGGTTTGCCAATGAGTGGGAGATTTCGAGGACGGTGCAGGCCACGTGGCAATGTATGCGAAAGAGCGAGACAACGGCGATGAGGGCGGCGATGTACATGTGCTCATCGGCGGCAGTTACACCGCAGTCCTCCGAGTTCATCGAGTATCTCCTCTGGGCGATGGAGCAGACAGATTCGCCCGAGGCGAAAGTCAGGCGGAGGTGGTGGGCGTACAGGTCGAAGGTCGAGCACCCAGAGGATAACAAATCAGTCGAGTATGGTGTGTCATTCGTGAGGGTGTAGAGCCAGCCGAAGCCACAGGAGTATTCGTTCTCCCACTGCAAGAGGAGGCCGGATGGCGTGACGTCGCTTCCCCGCCGTTCTCCACGGTTCCCTTGACACTCGCCTCGTTTCAACGGCGGCGGTAGGGTTTAAGGTAAGCTTCGCACTAACCTAATCTTCCACCTGCTCATGCTTACAATCAGTGTGACAGCTAATGAAAATCATGCTTACAATTAGTCTCCGAGTAGTACGCCAATCACCCTAAAATAGCTCTGGACCTTTGGGTCAAAGTTGTGACACAGTGTACAAATAAAGAAAAATAGATTGGTGCTTCTTTCAGAAAAGAGTACTCCCTAGAAAATTGCCAATATAAGCTACTAGTATTTGGTTAGATGATTTGTTGCCGAGAAAGATCCGTCCACAGAGAGTGCCACACATCCTACTGGTGGGGGTGGATGCCAATGCGTGCATGCAGCATGGTTGGTGTCGGTAATTTTTTACTTGGCACACCTCGCACTCTGCATATATGCCGGTTCCATACATACATTTGTGCAGTTCCACCAAAATGCAGCTGAATAACCCTGTTTGCACAGATAATGAAAAAGCGTGATTACATTATAGTGGCACTAGTTGATGAAACACAAAAAATAAATAGAAGAAAATATTGCGATAGTATCATAGTATGCCATGCTGCGAGGGCGAGATGGGCCCTGCGACGCCTCATACGGTACGCCTCATACTGGACATCGTCCCAAGTCTCCCAGATACACCTTCTGCCAGTGATGAACATCAGTGTACAGCGGTAGTACAAGGAGGCGCCTTTGAGACATTGAAATCTCTATTTTTGTACATATCAACTAAAATTAAGCACCCCAGTTTGCAGAAACGCTTAAACATTAACAATGGGACTAGTTGATGAAACATACATTAACAAAGAGAAGCACTTTCTTTATCTACATTGGAAATGAAATGATAGAGATGACACTCGCTCTATTTTAACTGTATTATTACTTCATTTTATCAGTGACACTAGGGTCGAGCAGGTGGCAAACGAGGTGTACCGTGCATCGCAAGGATGGAGGTCGGGGGTGCTTAGACTGGGATGCTGAAGCTGGCTCTTTCAGTCACCAACATGGATGATTCAATTCATGGGACCTTTTGGTGCAGTTCACCTAAAATGAAGCAATGTCCCGTGAGCTAGCAGCTTCTTCTTCAAAAAAAATTTAAGAAAAGGGCTCCAGCCCCGGTTCCATTTCCATCAGAAAACGAAACCCACAGAGCTTCTTCTTCATTAGTTGCAATAAAATTGAGCAACATCAAGGTTGGTTGTGAAGCTCCTGGAATGCTCAACTACAATTTGGATATCATTTGTGCAGTTCAACTAAGATCGAACGTGAAATGTATATCTCTATTTTCACAAAAAATGTGGAAAGGAGGGTGACTAACAAGTGATGAAACATGCATCAAATGAAAAGAAGCATGTTCCTTATCTGAATGGCAATCCTACAAGGACAGTAGCAATTTCTAAAGCACTAGCATTGCTAGATATTAGTGTGGGCATTAGGATTAACTATGACAACCGTTAAATACAACATTACTTTGGGCACGGGAGAGTAGGCGGACCAGGACAGTTGCATTTCTAACGAAAAGAACCAACTTATCTTAATTGGAAATTTTAGCAGGACATGTAAAGAAGTGTCATTGATTCATATTACTGGAGGCATTACATTGAAAACAACATTGGTTTAACGTGTCCTTACTTTTAACAGTGCGACTGCTACATTTTACCAGTCGCATTACATAAGAGTGGCTCGGGGCAACAAACAGCAGAACGGGATATCTGGGTTGGTCCCATTTTTGTTCGGTATAGCCACCTTATACTGTGTGAGGCTAGCAAATCTAGTGCTGGACTTACTCTGTTGACTTGTCCCCCAGTCCCCATTTTCTTTCCTTTTTCAACCAATAGATCGGGTTTATATTGAGTTTGTACTGCATTTCCCTTTATTTCCCTATTAGACCTAGAGACTAGTTGGATAGCCAGTCTCTACTACTTTTCGTGCACATTATTTCCTCTTTCGACCAAGTCCTAGATTCAGGTAACAAATCCTCCCCCACCCCCACCCCCTTTCTTCCTTGTTTGAACCAAGTAGTACTAGATTTGAGTGCATGAACTAGTTTTACCTCTTAAACGTAAAAAAATTAGGTGGTTTTCGAACAGCCGATCGATCCTATCTATGAGGGGGCCTGAGAAATAGTAAAAGATACAAATGCAGCGACATCAGGAGCTCAGGAAGTAGAGCAAGGCCGGTTTCGAAGGAAGTTATACCTGATGGTCACCGGGATGTCGCTAGGTGGGCGGCGGGAGGCCAGATCTGCCCACACTACAACAGCGAGGAAGAAAGGGTCGGAGGCCCTCCCTCGCCAACGGTGCTTGGGAGGGAATGACAAGGCAGGCTGATTGGGACGCGCCCAGCAGTGGGTGAGAGCCGTCGCCGAGGACAACCGCGTGAACGTTGCACCTTCTCACCTTCCCCGGCAGAGAGGATCCGGCTGGATCTGTGACCAGCGGTGAGCAGAGAGAGAGAGATAGTGGCCACCACTGTCGTGTTTAGATCTGGAGAGGCCGAGATAGTGTGAAGAGAGCAACACTAGCAAGCAAGCGCGGAGGCTCCTGCCTATATAGTGGAGTAGTAATAGTTTTCTTTTGTCTACCGGAGCCGGCTTGACCTCGTCAATGACTGTCGAGAAGTCTTCATGCACGTGGCCCGGAGGTGCAGTTGTTGTCATTTTGATCTGAACTGCCGGATTATAACATATAACATGACAGAATGCCACATGACAAGAAATCATAACCTCACTGCCCAAAGGAGACAACATGAATCCTGACGGACAAACTAGACGAGGAACAAAGCTCAAATTAATGATAAACTTGTAGAAAAGGGGTCCATCGATAGATGTCCTAATTAACATAGCCGGCTTGACCTAGATGGTAGTCGAGTAGTCAGTGTTCATGCATGTGCCCCCAATGACTAGCCAACTCAGTTGTCACTATTTAACCCTAGCAGTGATCCGAAGCACATGACACCTAATTTTGCGAGATGACAAGAAACCTTTTTTTAGATTTCTCACCACAACTACAGCCATGTACAACACAGCCTGCACGATATGTAGATGATAGCCAATCCAGGCGTGTCTGTAGGAGTCTGGTCACATGCATGGACGAACTGATCTTCCGTGTCTTGCAAGGATCATCCAGGCACCAACGTAGTACAACACTTCTCTAGTACTATCGCTCGTCTCCCTCTTCTATTAAGTCACCCGACTTGCGGGGCCGGGGAGTGTGCCGATGGTCGGTTCTCAATTGTCGTCCCATGTGTGTGTGCAAACGCAATATGACGCGTGTTCCATTCGGAGAGCAGCGTGCCAGACTGACCAACCATCTGGGGTGCGACGAGAACGCGACGGGCGTGCTGTATAATCCGTACATGTGTACCGCCGTTTTCTAGACGCTTTGCTCCATGGCGCGGGCGCAATCCATGGATACAAAAATAGTATACTGTATACTATTTAAAAGTCGAGGGCGGGGCTTTTCCTGCACGGTAGGCGGCGGGGCAATTCCGCCTAGTCGGTTCGACAGAGACGCGAGAAGACGAGGGAGTAGGCTGCTACAAACATAGGGCTGTGTGATTTGACAGCGAGTTACTGCTGGACAGGTGGCCCCCATGATTTGACTTGCCATTATCATTTTAACTGCGGTGCTACGACCGGCGTGAGTCTCCCGATTCCTAACCACCTCCATACATGTGCCTCTCCCAATGCTCCACCATGTAGTAGAGGCTGGCTCTTGCATAAGAGCCCACTTCTCCACTTTTTCCTTGCCTCTCTTTCCTCCACATATGCAAAAATGCCATGTAAAGTGCACTATTGTACTTACTTTTACTTGCTCCTACAGGTGCTTAAGCTTGCCACATAGGCATAAAGTCTGATGTGGCAAGTTAATCAAGAAGAGATAGACTAGTTTGGTGACCCAAGGAAGAAACGGTGCTAAGCACGTGTACCTAGGTGAAAAGACAATTTTGAGTCTATAGCTAATGAAATGAAGCAAACTTAGCAACACCATTTCATTGGAAGAGGTCACTCCTTGGCAAATGCAATAAATACTAGTACTCCTTGTGTCCCATAATATAAGAACGTTTTTCGCACTACACTAGTGTCAAAAACGTTCTTATATTATGGGACAGAGGGAGTACGAAGAAAGAGATATAGAGAAGTAAAAAAATACATTTATAGCCAAAACCTTGTTGTAGTATGAGTGACTAAGTGATGACTATGTATGACATGCCAACATCAGATAACCTAATGCACTATGTTAAATCTCCAAGGGTGCGACCGCACAAGCGACACGACGGTCGTGGTAGGCGCGACCATGATACGGGCTGCTGGCAGCCCTTGGATCTAAGATCAAACGGTCGCATGCTAAGTTGCTAAAAATTTGCAGAATAACCCTCCAGGATAGGATATTCACCCATAGGTCTAGAATCACGCCATGCAACCGTTCGATCTCAGATCCAAGGGCTCTCGGAAGCCCGTATCATGGGAGAATGGAAAGCCACTACCCTGCCGATCGCACACTGGCAGTTCGCTCCTACTCGTCCCCGCACGTCCTTCAATACTACGGCGGTTCACTCCTAGTCGTCCTGTCCATTCACATTACGTCAGTTCCACTAATCCTAACCCTCCTCCCAAATCCATGGCATCCCAAATCTCCCCGATCGGCGGTGAGTACAAGGTTAGAACCATCACCGGCGATGAGTTTGGCATCATCTACACCCATTCTTCCGCGACGATGGAAGGATGCCTTTCTCGCTTCAGACGCATGTTCGAAGACTCAGATGATGAGTGGGTCGCTGGGCTAGATGTTCAGTACACCACAGTCCTGGGACGAGAGAAGGATCTAAAGGACAAAGAGAGGAAGAAGCCCGTCGTGATCCAGGTTTGCGTGCATGACTTATGCTTGGTCTACCACATATGCCATGCCGACGTTGAGTGCCAGGATTTTAAGGACTTCCTCGAGAGCAACCTAGTCAAATTCGTTACTGTAGACTTTGGTAACGATAAAGAAATCCTGCGTCAGATAGGCCTCGTTGTAGGCAACACCTTCGACCTCCAGAAGAATCGGATGGTGTCCTCTCGTCAGCCTTCAATACTGACCCTGGCAGGAGCCATGGTTCATCCTTCGTACGGTAAACTGGAGAAACCTCCATACACGTTTCATCGTCATGCATGGCAGCGGAATGTACTAGATATAGACCACATCCACTACGCTGCAATGGATGGCTACCTTTGCTTCAATATATACAAGGGTTAGATGAAGAGCAACAGCCAAGTGTGCGGTTCAAGCAAAGAAGTATCGGCCAAGAGGAAGAGGGACAAGGACGAAGTCGAGGACGTGGACGAGGACTCTGAGTAAGGTGGCAGTGTCGTTGCTCATGGTGGTTCTAATGCAGTGTCTACCGGAATAGTTGCAAAGTTTAATTTCAGGTGTGTCTAATTTAATTTGAGGGGTGTGTTGTGCTGAGCCCCCAGCAGAACTATGTTATGTTTCTTCTCGTTACTTTAACTCTTCGGTACTTACATACTAGTATTTCTTACATTTCATCTTTTAGTTGGTATAGTACTACCACTCGTTTCTTCACATTATATACGTACAATATATATGCCTAACATCATATAGCCAGCTGTTTAGTTGTCAAAGAATTTCAGGGTGCTTAGTTTTGTCAAAGAATTCCAGGATGCTTAGAGGGTGCTTGGATCCAAGGGACTTATTTTAGTCTCACTAAAAATAGTCTCTTTAAGAGGCTAAAGTTCCAAGCACCCTTGACTAAAGAGGGGCTAAAACTAGTCTTGAGACTAAAAATTTTTAGTCAGGGGTACCCCTACTAAAATGTGGATTAGTCCTCTCTCTACTCATTTAAATCCTCTCCTTTAACACAGGCGAGTTCTGGATTGGAGGGTTTGGAGGATAATAAATGCTTGTTGGAAATATGCCCTAGAGGCAATAATAAATTAGTTATTATTATATATTTCATTGTTCATGATAATCGTTTATTATCCATGCTAGAATTGTATTGATAGGAAACTCAGATACATGTGTGGATACATAGACAACACCATGTCCCTAGTAAGCCTCTAGTTGACTAGCTCGTTGATCAATAGATGGTTATGGTTTCCTGACCATGGACATTGGATGTCATTGATAACGGGATCACATCATTAGGAGAATGATGTGATGGACAAGACCCAATCCTAAGCCTAGCACAAAGATCGTGTAGTTCGTATGCTAAAGCTTTTCTAATGTCAAGTATCATTTCCTTAGACCATGAGATTGTGCAACTCCCGGATACCGTAGGAGTGCTTTGGGTGTGCCAAAACATCACAACGTAACTGGGTGGCTATAAAGGTTCACTACAGGTATCTCCGAAAGTGTCTGTTGGGTTGGCACGAATCGAGACTGGGATTTGTCACTCCGTGTAAACGGAGAGGTATCTCTGGGCCCACTCGGTAGGACATCATCATAATGTGCACAATGTGACCAAGGAGTTGATCACGGGATGATGTGTTACGGAACGAGTAAAGAGACTTGCCGGCAATGAGATTGAACAAGGTATCGGGATACCAACGATCGAATCTCGGGCAAGTATCGTACTGCTAGACAAAGGGAATTGTATACGGGATTGATAAAGTCCTTGACATCGTGGTTCATCCGATGAGATCATCGTGGAGCATGTGGGAGCCAACATGGGTATCCAGATCCCACTGTTGGTTATTGACCGGAGAGTTGTCTCGGTCATGTCTGCATGGTTCCCGAACCCGTAGGGTCTACACACTTAAGGTTCGATGACGCTAGGGTTATAGGGAAAGTATGTACGCGGTTACCGAATGTTGTTCGGAGTCCCGGATGAGATCCCGGACGTCACGAGGAGTTCCGGAATGGTCCGGAGGTAAATATTGATATATAGGAAGTATGGTTTTGGCCACCGGAAGTGTTCCGGGCATCACTGGTAGTGTACCGGGACCACCGGAGGGGTCTGGGGGTCCACCAGGTGGGTCCACCAGCCCCGGAGGCCTACATGGGCCAATAGTGGGAAGGGACCAGCCCCTAGGTGGGCTGGGGCGCCTCCCACCAAGGCCCAAGGCGCCTACAAGAGGGGAAGGGGGCAAACCCTAGGGCAGATGGGCCCTAAGGCCCACCCCAGGTGCGCCTCCCCCTCTCCCCCTTGTGGCCGCCACCCAGATGGGATCTGGGGGCTGCCGCCACCCCTAGGGAGGGAACCCTAGGTGGGGGTGCATCCCCTCCCCTCCCCCTATATATACTTGAGGTTTGGGGTTGCCCAACACACGCGATTCAATCTCCCTGTTGGCGCAGCCCTACCCCTCTCCCTCCTCGTCTCTCGTAGTGCTTGGCGAAGCCCTGCTGGAGTTCCCGCGCTCCTCCACCACCACCACGCCGTCGTGATGCTGCTGGATGGAGTCTTCCCCAACCTCTCCTTCTCCCCTTGCTGGATCAAGGCGTAGGAGACGTCACCGGGCTGTACGTGTGTTGAACACGGAGGTGCCGTCCGTTCGGCACTAGGATCATCGGTGATTTGAATCACGACGAGTACGGCTCCATCAACCCCGTTCACTTCAACACTTCCGCTTAGCGATCTACAAGGGTATGTAGATGCACTCTCTTTCCCCTCGTTGCTAGATTACTCCATAGATTGATCTTGGTGATGCGTAGAAAATTTTGAATTTCTGCTACGTTCCCCGACAGTGGCATCATGAGCTAGGTCTATGCGTAGTTTCTATGCACGAGTAGAACACAAAGCAGTTGTGGGCGTCGATTTTGTCAATTTACTTGCCGTTACTAGTCTTATCTTGATTCGGCGGCATCGTGGGATGAAGCGGCCCGGACCGACCTTACACGTACTCTTACGTGAGACTAGTTCCACCGACTGACATGCACTAGTTGCATAAGGTGGCTAGCGGGTGTCTGTCTCTCCCACTTTAGTCGGATCGGATTCGATGAAAAGGGTCCTTATGAAGGGTAAATAGAAATTGGTATATCACGTTGTGGTTTTCGCGTAGGTAAGAAACGTTCTTGCTAGAAACCTATAGCAGCCACGTAAAAACTTGCAACAACAATTAGAGGACGTCTAACTTGTTTTTGCAGCATATGCCTTGTGATGTGATATGGCTAAAAGGATGTGATGAATGATATATGTGATGTAGGAGATTGATCATGTTCTTGTAATAGGAATCACGACTTGCATGTCGATGAGTATGACAACCGGCAGGAGCCATAGGAGTTGTCTTAATTTATTTATGACCTGCGTGTCAACATAAACGTCATGTAATTACTTTACTTTATTGCTAAAGCGTTAGCCATAGTAGTAGAAGTAATAGATGACGAGACAACTTCAAGAAGACACGATGATGTAGATCATGGTGTCATGCCGGTGACAATGATGATCATGGAGCCCCGAAGATGGAGATCAAAAGGAGCAAAATGATATTGGCCATATCATGTCACTATTTGATTGCATGTGATGTTTATCATGTTTTACATCTTATTTTCTTAGAACGGCGGTAGCTTAAATAAGATGATCCCTCACTAAAATTTCAAGAAAAGTGTTCCCCCTAACTGTGCACCATTGCGAAGGTTCGTTGTTTCGAAGCACCACATGATGATCGGGTGTGATAGATTCTAACTTTCGAATACAACGGGTGTTGACGAGCCTAGCATGTACAGACATGGCCTCGGGACACATGCGAAACACTTAGGTTGACTTGACAAGCCTAGCATGTACAGACATGGCCTCGGAACACGGAAGACCGAAAGGTCAAACATGAGTCATATAGAAGATACGATCAACATGAGATGTTCACCGTTGATGACTAGTCCGTCTCACGTGATGATCGGACACGGCCTAGTTGATTCGGATCATGTTTCACTTAGATGACTAGAGGGATGTCTATCTGAGTGGGAGTTCATTAAATAATTTGATTAGATGAACTCAATTTTCATGAACATAGTCTAAATTGTCTTTGCAAATATGTTGTAGATAAATAGCTCACGTTGTAGCTCCCTGTTTCAATACGTTCCTAGAGAAAGATTAAGTTGAAAGATATTGTAAGCAATGATGCGGACTGGGTCCATAGTCTGAGGAGTGTCCTCACTGCTACACAGAAGGCTTACGTCTTTGATGCACCGCTCGATGTGCAAACCCCTACAACATCGTCTGTGGATGTTGTGAACACCTGACAGACACATCCTGATGACTACTTGATAGTTTAGTGCACCAAACTTTACGGCTTAGAATCGGGATTCCAATGACGTTTTGAACGCCATAGAACTTATGAGATGTTCCAAGAGCTGAAATTGGGATTTCGGGCTCATGCCCGTGTTGAGAGGTGTGAGACCTCTGACAAGTTCTTTTGCCAACAAGATGGAGGAGAATAGCTCAGCTAGTGAGCATGTGCTCAGAATGTCTGGGTGCTACAATCACTTAAATCAAGTGGGAGTTAAACTTCTAGATAAGATAGTGATTGATAGAGTTCTCTAGCCACTATCACTAAGCTACTAGATCTTCGTGATGAACTATGACATGCAAGGGATGGAGTTGATCCCGAAACTGTTCGCGGTGCTTAAGACCGCAAAAGGTAGAAATCAAGAAGGAGCATCAAGTGTTGATGGTTTAACAAGACCACTGGTTTCAAGAAGGGCAAGGGCTAGAAGGGAAACTTCATGGATGGCAAACCAGTTGCCGCTCCTTGAAGGAACCCAGGTTGAACCTAAACCTGAGACTAAGTGCTTCTATTGTAAAGGGAACGGTCACTGGTAGCGGAATTACCCCAAATGCATGGTAGATAAGAAGGCCAGCAACTTCAACAAAGTATATACGTGTTATTAATGTGTACCTCACTAGTACTCCTGGTAGCACCTAGGTATTGGATACCGGTTTAGTTGCTATTATTGGTGACTTGAAGCAAAAGCTACATACTAAACGGAGACTGGCTAAAGGGCGAGGTGACGATGTGTGTTGGAAGTGTTTCCAAAGTTGATGAGATCACCACGCACGCTCCATCTACCTTCAGGATTAGTATTGAACCTAGATAAATGTTATCAGGTGTCTATGTTGAGCATGAATATGATTAGATCATGTTCATTGCAATACGGTTATTCATGTAAGTGAGAGAATAATGGTTATTCTGTTTACATGAATAATACCTTTCATGGTCATGCACCCTATGTGAATGGTTCATTGAATCTCGGTCATGGTAATACACATGTTCACGCCAAAAGATGTAGAGTTAATAATGATAGTACCACTTTCTTGTGGCACTGCCGCTTAGGTCATATTAGCGTAAGATGCATGAAGAAACTCCATATCGATGGATGTTTGGAGTCACTTGATTTTGAATCGCTTGACACATGCGAGCCATGCCTCATGTGCAGGATGACTAAGACCCCGTTTTCAGGTACAATGAAACAGGCAAGTGACTTGTTGGAAATCATACATGCAGATGTGTGTGATCCAATGAGAATTGAAGCGTGCGGTGGATATTGCTATTTTCTCATCTTCACTGACGATTTGAGTAGGTATAGGTATATTTACTTAATGAAGCACAAGTCTGAAACGTTTGAAAAGTTCAAGCGATTTTAGAGTGAAGTTAAGAATCATCATAACAAGAAGATCAAATTCCTACGATCTGATCAATGAGAATTTCTGAGTTATGAGTTTGGCAAACACTTAAGACATTGTGGAATTGTTTCACAGTTGAAGCCACCTGGAACACCACAGGGTAATGGTGTGTCCGGACATCATAAACGAACCTTATGAGATATGGTGCGATCTATGATGTCTCTTACCGATCTACCGTTTTCATTTTGAGGTTATGCGTTAGAGACAGCTGCATTCACTTTAGATAGGACACCATATAAGTCCGTTGAGATGATGTCGTAAGAATATGGTTTGGCAAGAAACCAAAGTTGCCGTTTCTTAATGTTTGGGGCTGCGATGCTTAAGGCTTCAGCCGGAGAAGCTCGAACCCAAAGCGGACAAACACATCTTCACAGGATACCCAAAGGTGACACTAGGGTATACCTTCTATCTCAGATCCGAGGGCAAATTGTTTGTCACTAAGAACGGGTCCTTTCTCGAGAAGGAGTTTCTCTCGAAAGAATTGAGTGGGAGGAAGATAAAACTTGATGAGGTTGTCGAACCTTTATTTCAACCAAAGAGTGATGCAACACAGAAAGATGTTTTCTGTGGAGCCTACGTCTGTTGAATAGGAAGTTAATGATAGTGATCATGAAGCTTCGGATCAAGTTGCTATCGAACCTCATAGGTCGACAAGGATATGTACTACTCCTAAGTGGTATGGTAATCCTGTCTTAGATATCATGTTGTTAGACAACAATGAACCTATGAGCTATGGAGAAGCGATGGTGGGCCTGTATTCCGACAAATGGTTAGAAACCATGAAATCCGAGATAGGATCCATGTATGGACTTTGGTGGACTTGTCCATTGATCGGCAAGCCATCGAGATAAATGGATCTTTGAGAAGAAGACGGACGTGGGCGGTAATGTTACCTTCTATGAAGCTCGACTTGTGGGAAAGAGTCTTTTCACAAGTTCAAGGAGTTGACTATGATGAGAATTTCTCACCCGTAGCGATGCTTAAGTCCGTCGGAATCATGTTAGCATTAGCTGTGTTTTTCGATTATGAAATCTGACAGATGGATGTCAAAACAAGTTTTCTTACCAGTTTTCATAAGAAAAAGTTGTATGTGATACAATAAAAGGTTTTGTCGATCCTAAGGATGCTAAAAGGTATGCTGGCTCCAGCAATCCTTCTATGGACTAGAGCAAGCATCTCAGAATCGGAATATATGTCTTGATAGAGTGATCAAAGCTTTTAGGTTTATACAATGTTTGCTAGAAACTTGTATTTACAAGAAAGTGAGTGGGAGCACTACAACATTTCTGATAAGTATATGTGGATGACATATTGTTGATCCGAAATAATGTAGAATTTCTGGAAAGCATAAACGGTTTGTTTGAAGAGTGATTTTCAAAGGAAGACCTGGATAAAGCTGCTTACATATTGGGCATCAAGATCTATAGAGATAGATTAAGATGCCTGATGATACTTTCAAAGAACGCACACGTTGACATGTTTTTGAAGGAGTTCAAAATAGATCAGTCAAAGAAGGGGTTCTTACCTGAGTTGTAAGGTGTGAAGTTGAGTAAGACTCAAAGATTGACCACGGCAGAAGAAAGAGGAAGGATGAAGGTCGTCCCCTACGATCTTGTCATAGGCTCTATACGGTATGCCATGCTGAGTACCACACCTGATGTGTGCCTTGCCACATATCTGGCAAGAGGGTACAAAGGTGATCTAGGAGTAGATCACCAGATAGCGGTCAAAATTGTCCTTAGAGGAATAAGGAAATGTTTCTCGGTTATGGAGGTGATAAAGAGTTCGACATAAAGAGTTACATCGATGCAGGCTTGACACCTATCCGGATAGCTCTGAGTAGAGATACCGAATACGTATAATGGAGCAACAATTTGGAATAGCTCCAAGTGGAACGTGGTAGCAGCATCTACGATATAAAGTTTTGTGAAATACATAGGGATCTGAATATGGCAAGACCCGTTGACTACAACCTCTCTCACAAGCATAACATGATCAAACCCAGAACTCTTTGAGTGTTTATCACATAGTGATGTGGACTAGATCATTGAGTCTAGTAGACTCTTGGATGTTGGTCACATGGCGATGTGACCTATGAGTGTTAATCACATGGCGATGTGAACTAGATTATTGACTCTAGTGCAAGTGGGAGACTGTTGGAAATAAGCCCTAGAGGCAATAATAAATTAGTTATTATTATATATTTCATTGTTCATGATAATCGTTTATTATCCATGCTAGAATTGTATTGATAGGAAACTCAGATACATGTGTGGATACATAGACAACACCATGTCCCTACTAAGCCTCTAGTTGACTAGCTCGTTGATCAATAGATGGTTACGGTTTCCTGACCATGGACATTGGATGTCAATGATAACGGGATCACATTATTAGGAGAATGATGTGATGGACAAGACCCAATCCTAAGCCTAGCACAAAGATCGTGTAGTTCATATGCTAAATCTTTTCTAATGTCAAGTATCATTTCCTTAGACCATGAGATTGTGCAACTCCCGGATACCGTAGGAGTGCTTTGGGTGTGCCAAATGTCACAACGTAACTGGGTGGCTATAAAGGTTCACTACAGGTATCTCCGAAAGTGTCTATTGGGTTGGCACGAATCGAGACTGGGATTTGTCACTCCGTGTAAACGGATAGCTATCTCTGGGCCCACTTGGTAGGACATCTTCATAATGTGCACAATGTGATCAAGGAGTTGATCACGGGATGATGTGTTACGGAACGAGTAAAGAGACTTGCCGGCAACGAGATTGAATAAGGTATCGGGATACCGACGATCGAATCTCGGGCAAGTATCGTACCGCTAGACAAAGGGAATTGTATACGGGATTGATAAAGTTCTTGACATCGTGGTTCATCCGATGAGATCATCGTGGAGCATGTGGGAGCCAACATGGGTATCCAGATCCCGCTGTTGGTTATTGACCGGAGAGTTGTCTCGGTCATGTCTGCATGGTTCCCGAACCCGTAGGGTCTACACACTTAAGGTTCGATGATGCTAGGGTTATAGGGAAAGTATGTACGCGGTTACCGAATGTTGTTCGGAGTCCCGGATGAGATCCGGACGTCACGAGGAGTTTCGGAATGGTCCGGAGGTAAAGATTGATATATAGGAAGTATGGTTTTGGCCACTAGAAGTGTTCCGGGCATCACTGGTAGTGTACCGGGACCACCGGAGGGGTCCGGGGGTCCACCAGGTGGGGCCACCAGCCCCGGAGGCCTACATGGGCCAATAGTGGGAAGGGACCAGCCCCTAGGTGGGCTTGGGCGCCTCCCACCAAGGCCCAAGGCGCCTCCAAGAGGGGAACGGGGCAAACCCTAGGGCAGATGGGCCCTAAGGCCCACCCCAGGTGCGCTTCCCCCTCTCCCCCTTGTGGCCGCCACCCAGATGGGATCTGGGGGTTGCCTCCACCCCTAGGGAGGGAACCCTAGGTGGGGAGCAGCCCCTCCCCTCCCCCTATATATACTTGAGGTTTGGGGCTGCCCAACACACGCGATTCAATCTCCCTGTTGGCGCAGCCCTACCCCTCTCCCTCCTCGTCTCTCGTAGTGCTTGGCGAAGCCCTGCTGGAGTTCCCGCGCTCCTCCACCACCACCACGCTGTCGTGCTGCTGCTAGATGGAGTCTTCTCCAACCTCTCCTTCTCCCCTTGCTGGATCAAGGCGTAGGAGACATCACCGGGCTGTACGTGTGTTGAACACGGAGGTGCCGTCCGTTCGGCACTAGGATCATCGGTGATTTGAATCACGACGAGTACGACTCCATCAACCCCGTTCACTTGAACGCTTCCGCTTAGCGATCTACAAGGGTATGTAGATGCACTCTCTTTCCCCTCGTTGCTAGATTACTCCATAGATTGATCTTGGTGATGCGTAGAAAATTTTGAATTTCTGCTACGTTCCCCAACAATGCTCATTAACTTGATTTTACCCTTTTTAGTATTTGGATCCAAGCATGGGTGAGGCTAGCATGTTTTAGTCCCACTACTTTTAGTCATGGGACTAAAACATATCCAAGCACCCTTTTAGTTTTCTTTGAGGGGTGGGTTGTGCTGGACACCATTATTGTGACTAGCCTTTTTAATAGTACTATATTCATAATTTGGCGACGAGCGCTCTCTATATGTACCACCTTTTTTAAAATTTCAAGTTTTGCTCCATGGCGCAATCCATCGATACTACTGTTGTACAAAAGTATACATTTTTTAAAAGGCTAGAGGGCAGGGCAGTCTAGCTTGGTCGGTTTCATGAGAGACGAGGGCCTTTGTGATTTGACGGCTCATTACTGCTGGAAGGCGGGGCCTTGTAATTTGACTGCTCGTATAAATGCGCCGACGACCTGATCGAGGAGGAGCAAAGAACCGTGTGGTATACTCAAGTTTTCCACTGGAGTAGTACTGTGACGAAGGAGCACGAAACACGACAGCCCAGTGCCATATGGCGATAAAAAATGATCTAATTTGCTAGTCATCTCATTGTTAGCATTGTTCTATTCATTCCCTCAAAAAAACCATTGTTCTATTCAAGCCTCGTAGAGAACATGACACGTGCAGCGAAACACCCGAAGCAAAAGATGAAACACAGGAGCAAAAGAAGAAGGAAGATTATCACCCCAAATGATCTAATTCACCGCGGAGTCGTAACTTCTTCTTCATCGCCTCCACGACCTCCATCTCCTTGCGCGTCTCCTCCGCCATCTTCTTCATTCTGTCCATGACGCGAGATTTCTCGACGCGAGCCTTCATCATCTGTTCCACAGCCGCATTACGTACCTTGACAGCAATCGGCTGCTCGATGCGGAGCTTCGCCAACTCCTCCTTCTGTTCCATGACGAGGGCCTGCAGCATCTTCATCGAGGAACTACTATTCTCATGCAGCTTCTTCCAGCTGGCGTTCTTCTCCTTCAACAGGTCGACCTCGTGGCAGAGCTTCGCCTTGTCCTCCTGAAGTCGCAGGATTTCGCCGGTCGCCTTCTTCTCCAAGGCAATGCTCTTCTTCAGCAGCATCACCAAGCCGGCGTTCAACTCCCCCTGCTGATTGAGCTCAGCGGGCATGTCGTCGAGGCTCTCCTTCAGCAACTCCATCAAGCCCTGGATGAACTCCTTCTGCTTATTGAGGTGCTTATTGAGCTGATCGGGCATGCCGTCGAGGGATAATGACTCTAGCTCCGCCGGCTCGGCATGTTCGCCTCCGCGGCTAGGGCGCTCCTGGGAGCCATCGCCTGCCCGTGAGAGATCTTTTGAGGTCTCTGTGTGGCAGCGAGCCCTCTTTTTTTTCCGCAGCCTTGGTTGCCGCTCCCATGTTACGAGTAGTTCTCGACCTAGAGCTCTGCTCACTGGCCATGGCAACGACGGACGAAGAAGAAGCACTTATGAGGAGGAAAGGTAGAGTAATTTTCGGTTAGTGTTGGGGATATTACCACTAGGTGTAAACCGGCCTACTTGGGCCGGGTTAACTTCATTAGTGGTGTAAACAGATGAAGGCCCAAGGCCTGTAGTCGGTTAGAACATGTAACCGTAAACCGGCCTGATGTATGACTTGTATTGTAAGTAAGGAATAGAGAGATACCAACCGGAATACGAGTATGAACCGGTTAGGACTCTATGGACCGACGGGTGTCACCCGTGTATATAAGGGGACGACCCGGCGGCGGTTCAAGGGAGACAACCACAACTCGAGCCTAGGCGAAGCTTGTTTGCTCCCTAGCCATCAAGATCATATCAATTCCATCACAACTAGACGTAGGCTTTTACCTTCATTGAAGGGGCCGAACTAGTATAAAACCCTCGTGTCTTTGTGTCCGCTTTAACCCCTTCAAGTAAACTCGTAGCGATGGCTCCACGACTAAGTCCTTTCGCTAGGACATCTGCCGTGAAAAATCCACGACAGTTAGCGCCCACCGTGGGGCTATCGCACGATGGTTTGACGATCTTGGAGGGCAAGCTCAAGGGACTCGAAGGCTATTTTGTGGGCCAGATGACCAAGAGTCGTCGGGGCAGGATCTACATCGACGATGCAGGATGGGGTCCCGAGGCCGATTCGATCGAGTACGGGTACCGGGTCCCCTTTGGTGGCATACACGTTTTCATTGGCAAAAATGGTGAGCCTGGGCCTGAGCCGGACATCTGCACCAACCTCATTGAGACGGCTCAGCGTGCGAGATCTGTCTGGGCTAAACCGGCCGTGAAGTGTGTCTTCGTTGGAGTCGTCCACGAGGGAGAGCGTGAGGACGAATCAGAACACGGTAGTGAGACCGTCGTCTATTCCGATGACGAATCCTCGACCGGAGAGACCGAATCGCTGTACCAGTTGCAAGACGACCAGATTAGGGGCTGTTCCGATGGCGACAGTATTCCGGACCCCCCGGGCCAGGTCAACCGGGTTGGAATATTCATGGCTGGCACACAGGTGGCGAATCACTCTTCGACCGCCGCAGCAATGCTCTCCGGATCAGCAGCGGCAGCGGCAGCAGGAGCAGGAGGCCTTATGTGCCCGCCGGTTCAAGTCCTATCCGACCTGTTTGACGCACTGGCCGCGCTTATGATGGAAGCCAATCCGGCGGATCAGGAGGCTCATGATGCAGAAATTGCAAAGGTGAAAGAACAGATCGCGCGAGCCAAAGCGGATCTGGTGGCAGAGAAGGACAGGATGGCGGCAGAGCGGGCCGCTTTGAACGCCCGGCCGGCTTACGCCAAGTTCATGGCGCGGCCTTGTTATATCTACTTGCAGCTCAAGATGCCGGGTTACAAGGGGACCATAACGGTTCATGGGAGCCGTAGGGTCACTTTGGAATGTGAGGAAGGTGATGTGGCTTATGCAGAGTCAGTCTGTGCCACGGAGGAGTTGAAGTATTATAAGGACAATGTTGATCCGGCGGATATGACCCCTTTAAACAAGCCAACTACAGAGCATGATTCAGATCTGAAGTTCAAATCGGCAGCTGAGACCAAGCTTGTTGACTTCGTGCTCGGCGATTCATCCAAGCAGTTCACTATCAGTGCCAACCTAGATCCCAAATAGGAAAGCGCGCTCATCGAGTTCATCCGTGAGAATCGGGACATTTTTGCATGGAAGCCGTCTGACATGGCAGGTGTACCGAGGGAACTCGCTGAGCACACTCTTAATGTGGATCCTAAATATAAACCGGTGAAACAGTTCCTCCGCCGGTTTAACGAAGAAAGACGCAAAGCCATCTGAGAGGAAGTGGCCAGGCTTTTAGCAGCTAGTTTTATTATTGAGGTGTTCCATCCAGAGTGGCTTGCTAATCCGGTGCTGGTTCTTAAGAAAAACGGCACTTGGCGTATGTGTGTGGATTACACAGATCTTAACAAAGCTTGTCCGGCAGATCCTTTTGCCCTCCCCTGTATTGACCAGATCATTGATGCCACGGCGGGTTGTGAGCGTTTGAGTTTTTTGGATGCATACTCTGGATATCATCAGATCAAGATGGCGGTTAAGGACCAGGAGAAAACAACATTTATTACTCCCTTTGGAGCCTTCTGCTATGTATCTATGCCCTTCGGGCTCAAGAGTGCCCAAGCTACCTATCAACGGTGTGTACAGAATTGCCTGCATGAGCATATCAGCCGCAATGTGCACGCCTATGTGGATGATATTGTAGTAAAATCAAGACAGAAGGAGACACTGGTGGATGATTTGAAGGAGACCTTTGACAACTTGCGAGCTTACAAGATGATCCTTAATCCGGCCAAGTGTGTTTTTGGTGTTCCGGCAGGCAAGTTACTGGGTTTCCTGGTGTCTAACAGAGGAATTGAGGCTAATCCGGAGAAGATTACGGCTATTACATCCTTAGCTAAACCGAAGTGTATCAACGATGTTCAGCGTTTGGCGGGCCGAATCGCTGCGCTGAGCTGGTTTATCAGCCGCCTCGGGGAGAAGGCTATCCCTTTGTACCAAATGCTGAGGAAGACAGACAATTTCGTCTGGAGTCTAGCTGCTGATGAGGCATTTGAGGACCTGAAGCGGCAGTTAGCCAATCCGCCTGTTCTTGCAGCTCTGGTCGACAAGGAGCCACTATTATTATACGTAGCGGCCAATGCTCGGGCAGTTAGCGTGGCTATTGTGGTGGAACGAAAAGAGGCAGGCAAGGAATATCCGGTTCAGTGGCCGGTTTATTATATCAGCGAGGTGCTTATTGAATCCAAGCAAAGGTATCCGCATTGGCAGAAGCTGGTCTATGGAGTTTTTATGGCCAGTCAGAAGTTGAAGCAGTATTTTCAAGGGCACCCCATCAAAGTGGTCAGTTCAGCTCCCTTGGGTGATATTATACAGAACCGGGAGGCGACTGGTCGGATTGCCAAGTGGGCTATAGAGCTTGGGCCACACGGACTGAAGTACGTGCCTCGGACGGCCGTGAAGTCTCAAGCGCTTGTTGATTTCATCAATGACTGGACGGAGTTACAAGCACCAGAGGAGAAGCCGGATCACACATATTGGACTATTCATTTTGACGGATCCAGGCAATTGGAAGGCTCGGGGGCTGGAGTCGTATTAACTTCCCCACGAGGTGATAAGTTTTGTTATGTTCTCCGCTTAATGTTCCCTTGTACTAATAATGCAGCTGAGTACGAAGCTTTGCTCCATGGTCTCCGGATGGCTAAAGAGATGAATTTAAGCCGGGTTAAGTGCTTTGGTGACTCGGACCTAGTGGCTCAACAGGTGTCTGGCACTTGGGATTCTAAGGACCCGCTCATGGCTGCATATCGTCGGGAAGTGGATAATATTGCAGGTTGTTTCAAGGGTTATCAAGTGGATCATGTGGACCGTCGGAAGAATGAAGCGGCGGATACTTTAAGCCGGTTGGGCTCTCAGCGTAAACCGGTCCCGCCTAACGTCTTTTTGGACGTATTGCACAACCCGTCAGTCAAGCTCCCAGGTGAGGTGGATTTGGCTATCCCTGATCCGGAGGCTCAATTGGTGGCAGCCCTGCATGTTATTCCGGATTGGACAGTTCCTTATCTTGCGTACATGAACCGGGGAGAGTTACCAGAGGATGAGATTCTATCCAGGCAGATAGTCCGGCGATCCAAGTCTATGACGATTGTCAATGGTGAATTACATCATTGCAGTGTATCAGGGGCGTTTCAACGTTGTGTTTCTCCTGAGGAAGGCTGTGAAATCTTAAGAGAAATCCATGAAGGGGATTGTGGACACCACGCCGGTTCAAAGTCTCTGGTGGCAAAGGCGTTTCGTCACGGGTTCTACTGGTTGACAGCGCATGCTGATGCGGAGGACTTGGTTAAACGGTGTGATGGATGTCAGAAATTTTCAAGGCGTACTCATGTGCCGGCTCAAGAATTGAGGATGATCCCAATAACATGGCCGTTTGCAACTTGGGGGCTGGATATGGTTGGGCCTTTTAAAAGATCCAAGGATAAGAAAACCCACCTTTTGGTGGCAGTTGACAAATTTACCAAGTGGGTTGAAGCGGAGCCTGTCAGCAAGTGTGATGCAGCAACAGCGGTGCAGTTCATCAAGAAGGTCATTTTCCGGTTTGGTTTTCCACACAGTATCATTACTGACAATGGTACCAATTTATCCAAGGGCGCTATGAAGGAGTTCTGTGAATGTGAGCACATCCGACTGGACGTGTCGTCAGTGGCACACCCCCAGTCCAATGGACAGGCAGAACAAGCTAATCAGGAAATCTTGCGAGGCATCAAACCCCGGCTTTTGGTCCCATTGCAAAGAACACTAGGATGTTGGGTTGAAGAGCTACCATCTGTATTATGGAGTATCAATACTACGCCAAACCGGTCCACAGGATACACGCCATTTTTCATGGTCTATGGAGCAGAGGCAGTTCTCCCTAGTGACATCCGGCACGATTCGCCTCGTGTGGCAGCTTATGTTGAAGCAGACAATGAGACAGCATGACAAGACGCTTTGGACCTATTGGACAAGGAACGTGATATAGCAGCTGCCCGTTCGGTGATTTACCAGCAAGATCTTCGTCGCTATCACAGTCGCCGGGTTAGAACCAGAACTTTTCAAGAAGGAGATTTGGTGCTTCGACTCATCCAAGATCAAACAGATATGCACAAGTTATCCCCACCTTGGGAGGGACCTTTCGTGGTCAGCAAGAATTTGCACAATGGGTCGTATTATCTGATTGATATTGGAGGGCATCAAGACTCACGTACATCAGAGGAGGAGACCAACAGGCCGTGGAATATAGCCCATCTTCGGCCTTACTATACTTGAGCCATCGGCTCTATCTATGTACATATCATGACAATGTATATATTATCTTTGATATATCAAACCGGAGACTCAGCTAAAGCGGGGTCACTGTCTTTCTCATCATGTGAGGTTACACGGAGTGGTTCTGCTTAAAGCGGCCTCCGGTTTACCCCTTGACATTTGTTTTTTATATATCACTGGGGGCCTTGGTCGTGTCCGAACCAACAAACACCCTTTGATAGGCGACAGCCACGAGATCATTTGGGGACATGGTCAAGTCTGAACCAGTCACGCCTCTTGGTCGGCCTAAGGCCACAAAATCACTTGGGGGCATGGTCGAACCCGAACCATTGTCACGCCTCTTGATCTGGCATATATGCCACGAGTCATTTGGGGACCTGGCTGACTTGAATCATTGTCACTCCTGTTGGGGGCCTTGATCCCGTCTGACCATGGTAATACCATCTGAACAGCTCAGTATAGCATATTTTTGCAAATGGTTTTTCTCATTGCCTTTGTTTCCATGTTGTTTTCATGGTTTATTCGTTCTTTGCTTTTGTTGGATTTCTTGTATGTCAACAAGCATATTTTTTTCTGGTTCAGTCAATGATTTTTGATCCCCCTTTAAACCTGGAGGAGTCTGCCTGGTTTACCTTTTCCCTGTTAACATCATGAAGTAACCAGGGGGCTCGTATTAAGTCAGTACGGTTTGTACGGGAGCTACTTTCTCCCTTTTTGACGGTAATGGTTTATAAAACCACCGCTTCAGGCTTGGCTAAAGCCAGCTTTATGCTCAAACATGGCAGGTATTTATGTATCATCTATTTGTTATATTACTGATACACATATCAAGATTATAATCCGGCTGACGGTATAATCGCCACCGAAGTTCAAATTTTTCTGATTGCAGGAAATATGAATTAAAGTTTTTCAAGCAAAAGCTTCAGTACTTATGCACGAAGGCATATTCCAGGCAGAAGTTTTAACTATCCTATTACAAGGCAGCATGGTGCTCAAACAAAATAATTGTTTTTGTGGAAGGATGTTGCAAATAGCTCTTCAAACCGGCTTCCGGTTCAAGCCTGCTCCTCATCCTCCACCGCTTCAGCTTCCTCGTCTCTACCCATTGGCTGGAAATCAACAGTGGTCTAGTCGATTCCCATTAAAGCTTGGAAAACAACCTCTTCATGGATCAGGGAAGACGGTTCAATATCAGGGGCGTAAGTGTGCTTACGGATTGGAGGAATCAGATTCTCCGCTTCAACAGTTGGGGCCGGCACTCGCTTGTTTTGATTATTATATTGCGCTTGATAATGCGTCAAATCTGCCTCGTCAGCTAGCTAGCAAGCCAGCGGGCGCACTGCACGGTTTATGGCCCTTAAATCTTCTTCGTTGAATTCAGAGCCATCTTCTTTCAGACTGGGATAGCCTTGAGCTGCTTCCACAGGATCAAAGTCGGTCACCCATGCCTTTGCCCGGATTAAGGCATTGATGGCTCCGGTTCGGGTAGCGGATTTTTTCAGCTCTTCAATCCGGGCTGGAAGCATTGACAACTTGCTTAGAGTGTCCTGGATTAAAGAGGGCGCCGGGTTGTTGTGAGAAGCTGTGGTGATGATCCGTTGGGCTCCGGTATACAATTGTTCCACCAAGGTGTAGGCAGCTTTCAATTTCTTCCGCACATCATTTCCTAAATGCCCAATACGTGTGCCTACAACAAGATTGGAATGGTCTCAAACCGGATTTACGATACAGCAGATTCAAATTTATCACAGAAGATACAAGGAGCTTACCAAAGATTGCAGCAGTCATGGAGTGTATTTGCCGCTGTACGGCCGTCAGTTCATCTACCACCGGTTTAAGAGCCGCTTCAGCATTTTCCGCTCTTTTGGTTAAATCGGCCTTCTTAGTGGCCCAGTCAGCCCGCTCTTTCTTGAATCCTTCTTTCAGCCGTTCAGCAGTGCTCAAAGCGCTGGTTAATTCTTGCTTGGCCTTATCTGTTTCAGCCTGCTGGGTTTTCAGGGCCTCCTGCAAATCGGCAATCCGCTCTTCCTTGATTTTCACCTCAGCCTGCATACAGATGGCATTTTAAGCATTGCACAGACGATCCAAGGAATGGAAGTATCAACCACATAACAAAGTTATATGCCTGATACTTGGGGGCTAATGCACCTTCAATTTTTTGTATATTGCTAGATTACAAAGTCCCAAGCTCAATACAAGTATTCAACTTGGCACTTGGGGGATAATAGCTATCTGATCAGGTTATGTTCTAAGGACAGCTTTTTATTTTTGAGCCTCGGTTTACTTATGCTAAGTTAGACCGGCCCTCGAGGGTTATGCCGATGGATTTCAAAAATGTTCAGGATCAAGTCCCGGTTTGACCACAATCACAAACCGGCCCTTGGGGGTTACAAGGATGAATGCAATGACAGAAAGGAAAGAAGGAATTTACCTCAAATTTATCCCTCATCATTTTGACCAAGCCAGCTTCACAGTCACGGCTAGTGTAAAGCCGGTTTAAATAGCCAGAGTGAAGATCTTGAGCATTCAGAGCGGCGTATGTCTCTAATTCAACATCCCATTTTCCTTTATTCAAAGGGGAAGAATCCTCTTTGATGGTATGCCTGATAAGGGTGGCAGGATTCCCGGGTTCAGAGCGGCCTACGCCGGTAATCACAACATCATCATCTTTTGACTCACCGGTTTGGGTTGGCGCGGCCGGTTTGTCAGCAGGAGTGTGGGATTTCTCAATCTGGACAGAGCTGGCAGGCGGATCAGCAGAGGCTGGAGTATTAATAAGACCTTCTTCAGGGATAACGTCGTCTTGCAGAGGAGGATCATTGGGGGTATCTTCACAAGTAAACACTTCATGATCCGGTGCTTGGTCATGTTCTGGGGCCACATCTTCTTCAGCCGCTCTATCCAGGCGGGCCTTCTTGCTTGGTTTCGGTTTAGCCCTGAAAGAAAAATAAAAAGTCAAGGAAAAGCGTAAGCCATTGTGCAGTATACTGGAAGCATATGTTCGGTTTAACTTACCCAGCAACTGTTTTCAAAGGTGGTAGCTGGGTGGCCGACGATTCACCAGACGATGAATGAGAAGTGACCTGGTAATCGGAGTCGGATGGATTAAGAGGTTGACGGAAGAAACCCGCTTTAGGATTTAAATCAATAAAAAGGTCGGAGACCTCGGTGCGGCGTTTTCGAACCGGACTGTTCGGTAAACCGGCAGAAGTAACTACCTGGCCGCTGTGCCGGGTTGTGCGGCGAGCTTCGTGTTGCTGGGTCTTCATAAGAAAGTTGGGATCCAAATAAGCAAGAGGATGAGAAAATTTAACTTTCCGGTTTGTCCGGCGAGATTTTGGCAAAGGCAAGATTTCTGAATCAGAAGAGAGAATAGTTACCTCAACAAAGCCCGCATTGCTGGCCTCAGCGTCATCCTGACAAGCATCATCATCAATAAGGCGGGTAAAAAGTAAGCCAAGTGAATCAAGTTCTACCTCAAGATCCGGATTACCCACATCATCATCAATGGCTGGGTCAAATGAAGCGGTGGTCTTTCTTTTACGAGCTGGTTTCTTGATAGCCTTGGTCTTGGGCCGGGTTGGCCGCCATGCCTTCTCCGTTTTATCTTGTGAAAGCTTCTTGCTCCAAAACGGATTATCACTCTGGATCAACAATAATTAAAGGTCAGACAGATAAAGCAGTAACAGGTTCAATAATAAAGCAAGTAAAATCTTACCGCTGGCGGTTTGTTGGTGGTGCAGTAAGGAAGCAGACCGGTTTGAGCACAGAGGTGCTCCGGTTCATTCAACATCTTCTTTACAGATTCTGTGACTTTGTCGTCGGAGACCTGGATTTTGATATGTCGGAGTGGGTCATCGACACTGCCAGTATATTCACACATCAAACCAGGGCGCCGGCTTAGAGGCAGAATGCTCCATGATATCCAGCAGCGTGCAAGGTCTATTCCTGTTAAACCATTGGCCATGAAGGCCCGGAGCTTGGACAGTTGAGGGGCATATTTAATTCTCTCCTTGGCGCTTAGCCTTTGTGGAAAAGGGTGAGTGTTGCTGAGCCATTCCGGACGGAAGCCAGGCAAGGGATTTTCATTGTCAGGGGAGGTATCCTTGCAATAAAACCAAGTTGCGTTCCACTCCTTGGGGTGAGTATGGAGTTTGACGTGGGGATAGGTGATTTCCTTCCTCTTCTGAATGGCCATACCGCCCAGTTCGGTATTAGGGCCGTCGGTGAATTCAGTACGGCGGTTTAGATGAAAGAGATCTCTAAATAACTCGACTGAAGGCTCCTCTTGAAGGTATGCCTCAGAAAGTACTTGAAAGTGACATAGATTGGTGACGGAGTTGGGGCCAGTATCCTGTGGATGGAGTTGAAAGTTGGCTAACACATCCCAATAAAATTTAGAGCCGGGCGGTTTGAAGCCCTGGGCCATGTGATCTGCGAAGACCACGACCTCTCCTTCCTGGGGCATGGGAGGACATTCATCTCCAGGAACCCTCCAGTGAATCGTATCTTTGCTATCCAAAGCACCGATCAGGACTAGATCGTCCAGCTGTGATTCTGTGACACGGGAGGGAACCCAGTTGCACTCGTACACTTGTTTGGCCATGACGAGATCTACAAGAAATAGGTGATCCGGTTCAAGGACATGCCGGATAAAAAGGTGTTGATCTAATTACAGTAAACTGGAGGCAGTACCCATAAACCGGTCTTCTACAACGCGGCATCAGATGGATTCTGGCGGTTCAACCAGGGGACTAATGACATATATACCGGTTTAGCAATTTTTTCTTTATGGTGAAGTTAAACCGCCTGGCCTAAGCATTGGAAGCAATTGAAACTATGGATAACTAGTTATGCAGAAATTTTTTTCACAAAATCGTGTTACAGCCGCGGATCTACAGCAAGCTCACAAAAACAGGAAATATTTCGAAGACTAAGGCGGAAACAGAAGTGAACCATTGAGCGGATATGTGCGGGAGATCTATGAGCTTGGATGAGAAATAGCAAGCGGATGCTAAAGGGATCGCTACTAAGCACAACAAGAGTTCACAGATGCATTCAAGGTCAGAGAACAGCTATGAACGCGCAATGAACATAGCAAGAACATGGAACCCTAAGAACAGATCTAGGTTAAGAAGGAGAGAGAACTTACCGGGAACGGAGAAGATGCGGAAAGACGCCGCAACACTCTGGTACGTTCAGGTTGATGCAGCGGCCCGAGACGAGGCAGAGGTCAACGGTGGTGGCGGAGCTCCAAAGCCCGCGACGTGAGGAAGAAGAAGAAGAAGGGACAAAGGGGAAGAGAAAGGAAATGACCCTTCGGTCTTATTTATAAGGCAACCGAGCTAGGTCAAACGCGCGAATCCAGGAGCTGTCATTAAGAGGGCGTTATGGATTTCATAATGACGTCATGCCGGTTTACAGTAACCAAAACTGATGACGTCATGCCGGTTTACAGCAACCAAAAATGATGACGACATGGAGATTTTCCAATTAACAGAAGATATCCAAGACGCAAGATGGTGGGAAGGATTGACATGAACCAGTTCAACTCAATCTGGGGCCTAATGTTGGGGATATTACCACTAGGCGTAAACCGGCCTACTTGGGCCGGGTTAACTTCATTAGTGGTGTAAACAGATGAAGGCCCAAGGCCTGTAGTCGGTTAGAACATGTAACCGTAAACCGGCCTGATGTATGACTTGTATTGTAAGTAAGGAATAGAGAGATACCAACCGGAATACGAGTATGAACCGGTTAGGACTCTATGGACCGACGGGTGTCACCCGTGTATATAAGGGGACGACCTGGCAGCGGTTCAAGGGAGACAACCACAACTCGAGCCTAGGCGAAGCTTGTTTGCTCCCTAGCCATCGAGATCATATCAATTCCATCACAACTAGACGTAGGCTTTTACCTTCATCGAAGGGGCCGAACTAGTATAAAACCCTCGTGTCTTTGTGTCCGCTTTAACCCCTTCAAGTAAACTCGTAGCGATGGCTCCACGACTAAGTCCTTTCGCTAGGACATCTGCCGTGACAAATCCACGACAGTTAGGTAGTTCCCCTTTTTATAACCTAAGTACTAGCACTAGTACTAATACCTGCATAGTGGGAACACGTTCAGGTTTGGTACGTACTAGTAGGTGTGAGCAGGCTTTCGAATGCGATGGGAACAAGGTAAAGATTAATTGATGCTTTTGGTTTCGAGGCCCGAAACGGCTCCAGATGAGTTTAGCAGAACATAAATTTCAAGTACTACACTACTCAAATGCATAAATATTATGTTACTGTCAAAAATTGGCACAAAATACGAAGGAGACCAATGGAAGTACTACTAGCAACCCACGATTTAACTACTCGCATGCATGGTGTGGAGTAATAATGTCTTTCTTCCGCCCTCACGTCCACTCAATTTGCATGCGCTGTATTAATTGACCATCAATGAAGTGAACGACTTTACATGCGTCAAATTATCACATGGGGTGGATCTTGGTACAAAATTGCGTCCGCCCGTGTACCCGCGTGTGCGTGCAAGGGAATGAGTGCATGCGTGGCGTGCGTGCACATCTTCGCTTCGTGCATGTACCGTCAGTATGGCTCGGGGAGGATGAGTACATTCTTCTGGAACCAGCAGCACGTCACTATGATCAATCCACGCAAGGAGGTCGCGACAACGCCTCCACATGTGCCACGTGGCTTCATGAACTGTAAGAGAGACACTGTGTAGCGTGCCATTGGTATTCTAATTTACGTGTTTTGCACATACTCGAAGTACTAGTAAGGTACACGTGCATTGCACGCATCAGATTTTGCAACCAAATTATGAATAAATACGACACTATAGCATGTAAGCTCTGAGTCATATATGCCTGATGTAGCCCTTCATTTAATTCTTATAGTTCATCTCATTCAAAATCAATTAGTTTTTATGAAAAAGCTAAGAACGCGGGAATAGGAAAAACATGGGATTATAGTGGAATGTCGTCTTGAATCCTACAGGATTGTACGAGTGTTTGATTGTGCGTAGAAAAACACAGAATTATTTCAAAGAGGTTTGAGTGGATGGGATGTTTCCTATGATATCTAGTGCAAATGAATCATATGGAAAAAATCCTATGGTTTACAATCCTACGAATCAAACAACCAAGATATGAAAAATTCCTAATTATTAGAATCCTCCAAAATTCCTTTGAGAATCCTTTGAATCAAAGAAGCCCTTAATCTATTTTATGATTCATGGAATTGTGCGTTGTAAAGCATAAAGTAAAAACAAATAATGGCAATTCAACTAGAAAAAAGTTTGGGCAGTTATGATACGGAAGATTCTAGAACAAAATAGAACCACTGTTGTTTTGAGGTTTGTGCATTATGCTTAAGTTCAACCATGGAGTCTGCTAGATTGTACATGTGGCAAAATCCGGTGGGGGGCTAGAAGATGGTGCGAGGGGCCGAGTGGAGGGAGACTATGAAGGAATGCACAAGTGCGAGATCGATATTTAAAGAGAGGGAGTGAACACGTGCGCTGTTGCGCGCAGTGGCGGAGCCATGAAAAATAAATGAGCTAGGGGGCAAGCATTGCTAATCCTTTACGAGGAGGGTCAATTCATGAACTTAAACCATTTTTAGCAGCAATTGTCTAATGATCACATTCATATTAGCCTCGATATATAGTGATGTTAGGGGGGGAGGGGCGGGCCCTTACTGCCCCCTGTCTTCGCCATTGTGCACGCGTTTGAGAGGTGAAGCGTAAGGCATGGATGATGAGAGGGGGACGTTGGATATATAATTAATGTGGGTGTATTAGCTATATATGTTAATCCTATAAAGAGAGGTATAGATTGATCGATGTGGACGTGGGAAAGAGGGTGAGACCTCACTGGATATATCGATTGATCGGTTTGTGTGGAAAACTATGAAAGACCTAGCTATATACACACATACATAGAGGAACATCGATCGTTGCACATGCATGCGTGAGAGATAAAGAATTCCCGATATGATGGAGAGGGGATGTGTGTGGGTGTGTGCCTTCATGGGAGACCGACCTGAAGAAAAAGATTGCATGCGTGCGATGGATAATGTCGACTAGTAGTGTGTGTGCATGCATGCACGAGAGAAAGTTAGTGGTACAATTATAAAGAGAAGACTACTGTGTGGGTGTAAAAGAATAGGTGAGGTCATAATCAATATAAAGTTGAATTCAAATATTTGAATAAGAGATCCTGATGTTTGAAACCCATGCATGCATGAATATAATGGAGATCTGCGCGGTGTGGTTTGGAAACGAGCATGTTGTAATGTATACACATTGAACAAGGTCAGACAGATTTGAATTTGAGATACCGATGGCAGACATCATTTGGCCATGTCGCATCCATGCATGGACACACTATTCTAATTGGAGATGATGGGCGGCTTTCGCATCACCTATCTATATCTATACCCCTATATATGTATATATATTATATTTTATATTTTATTATATTGTGTGCGGGTAACTTTAACTTTGAAAGGTGGTCGTTGGATGAGGCGAATCCGATGGTCCAAAGATGGCAAATTTGAGCACTACTGGCCATTGGATATCATCTAGATTCCACCAGATTTTGCCACATGTATAATCTAGAAAACTCCATGGTTGAACTTAAGCATAATGCACAAACATCAAAACACAAGCACTTCTTATTTGTTCTAGAATCTTCCGTATCAGAATTGCCCAAATGTTTTTTCTACATGATTTGCCATTATTTGTTTTTACTTTATGTCTTACAACGCACAATTCCATGAATCTTAAAATATATTAGCTTTCTTATAAAAACTAGATGATTTTGAATGAAATGAACTATAAGAATTAAACAAACATCTACATCATGCATATATGACTCAAAGCTTGCATGCTATAATGTGGTATTTATTCATAATTTGGTTGCCAAATCTCATGTGTGCAATGCACGTGTACCTTACTCTAGTCTAAATGGTGTTTGTGTGTGTGTTGTGCGTGTTGAGGTGCAAATTGTCTTTTTTTTGGGTACACGTTAAGCTTGTTCTTCCCAAATTTCAAGCCGCGCCTTGTTATGCCAAAAATTCAAGCTAGCGTCACTGTCTATCGTGCTGCGAAACTCCCGCCTCTTCAACCCGCGCCTTGTTAGCCCGAAATATTTAAGATATATCTTTGTCTCATTGTGCTCCGACAACTCCCCCCATCTCAACCCGCGCCTTACTATTCCGAAATTACAACGCTTGCGAAAACTCCCACCTCCTGTGAAATCCCGACACGCGAAATGCCCGTGGTACCCCTGAACCAAAAGAATCGCCTCAAATCTGTGGGGGTACTTTCGTAACTTACCCCACATTTCGGACAAGCGCGTCTCTAAGCCATGGTTCCCCACTGCCATCCCATCTGCCCACCCATTCGTATATTGAGGCCGCGAAAACCCGTGACGAAACCCCACACACTGCTCCGTCCGCCACCCAGCCGGAGCCTCTTCCCCGACGACGTCGTCCACAGCAACACCTCGACGTCCCTCATCCACCGTACCGGATGAGGATCCATCGTCGATCTCATCGTCCCGCCGGTTCAGCCACCCCGTCCTCCACCTCCAAGGAGTTCCCCGACGTTCCCCTCGTATTTCACGCCACCTCCATTCCCACACCGCCGTCTTCACCTGCACCACCGGAAGAGCATCATCATCACTGTTTCCTTGGATGAAGTTGCGGCCTAATCGGCGCCACCAAAGAGGTTGTACACTAATCTCCGCATTTTCTTCTTGATTCGATCTCAAAGTGTTGCCGGCGCTCGGTCCCGAGCCGACACGACACGGCTCCATCCACGGCGGCGTCGCCGGCCACTTCCTCCATGGCGTCGCTCCCTCGACGGCGATGTCCACATCAGTAGGAGCTGTTGCTGCTTTAGCTCTCGCTCGCGCTGCTGCTCTGCTTTTGATCTCAATCCCCTTCCTGGTCTGCTCTTGCTATTGCTCTTGCTCGTGCTGCTGCTCTTGTTCTTGCTCTTGCTTGCGATGCTGCTCCGATTTAGCTACACTTCAGTCGACTGAATCAACTTTTGGGTCAGTCGATTTTCAG
>NC_041392.1:252608808-252621150 GCF_002162155.2 Triticum dicoccoides | reverse complement strand
GGTGGGGAGTGTTTTCGGGGCGGGCGGGGGGGGGGCGCACCGCCGGCCGTGGGCGGCGGGGGGTTGTTGTTTGGCCGGTGGTGGCTGGCGGCTTAGGGGGTGGAGGTTGAAGATGAACCGCGGGCCTTTGATTTCGTATCCAACGGCTGCAAAATCGACCGACCAGAGATGAAAAAGTCAGTCGACCGATGTGTAGCCTCACCTTGCTAGTGCGTTCAGTTTCGACAGCAAAATTCAGTTTCGACAGTTAAGTTCAGTTTCGATAGTTAAGTTCAGTTTCGACAGTTAAGTTCAGTTTCGGTAGTTAAGTTCAGTTTCGCTAGTTAAGTTCAGAGATGAGCAGCTGATGTATTTTACATCTAGCACTTTGTGGTTATGTATTTTACGTCATGTATTGGAGATGCTATTAGAATTCCACTTAGGTTAACGTTGTTCGTTGTCTCTCTTATCCTGCTTCAGCCTCGGCGTCATACAACTCACCGGAGCTGCTCCAACAACGAAACCCTCCATCACAGTGGAGCAGTACCTCGGGCTACATCTCCAGACACCTAAGATCTTCTTCCCCTCCTCCGACAGCAAAGTCAGCCGGAGCATCCTCACCGGCCAACCCAATCACGCTGAGATCGACATGGCTTCACCAAAGAGGTTGTACACTTGTTGCATCTCTTTTTTACTCTACATGTTATATATATTGTCCACTGAGCACACGGATTTGTTCCTTTAGTGTCTCCTTGAAAGAAAAAATGTAGGAATTTTAATTTTCACTTGTCCTCCTTTTCAAATTCCTATTCATGAAGCACAAGACTAAGAGATAGTAGCATAATAGCATTATAACCGTACATTTTCTTGTGGTTTGAGTTAATCTCACCATGCTTCTTTGCATCCTGTGATCTTCCAATTGTTGTGAATAAAACACCCAGATTGGCAGAAATCCTGTGTTTTTAAATTCTCTATTTTGCACGTGCATTCCTATCCTATTCCTGTCTATTTCCTATCTCTGCATTGTTGGAATCCTCCAATTCAAACGAGCCCTTACAGAATTACTTCTCTTACAGATAGTTGTCAAAGAAAACCTTGTGTGGTTTGTCCCGCTCCTGCTGCACCGTCGTCCACCCCAGCTCAGCTGCTCCAACGACAGAAGGGTCCAGCAGAGTAGGGATCTAGCCTCCAGACTGTCTTTCGCCGCCTCAGATCTTCTACCCCGCCGCTGGCAATCATGAAAACTACATTACTATCATCAACTGAACAGATGACCTCGAGGACTACACGGGTCCGCAAGAGAGGTCGCACTCTTTTGTTTCTGCTTACGTTATGCATCGCTTAATATTACATGCTACTTTATCGTCCGTTTCACCGATTAGACTCTGAGTTAGCTCGAAACTAATGGTCAAACTTGAGTTTTTAAATGGTTGTGGGGTACATATCAGGGCCGCTATCAATAGTATCTATCTACTATCTGGTTAATCTCCGGTGTCTACTATGAGTTTCATGTTGGGTGGGAAACAAACAGTAAAGAAGCCATTATCTGTATTTTTTAACTGAAGCCATTATCTGCCTGCTATTATTGGTTTTGGGTCTATCCACAGGTTGCTACCATCACTATGGATTTTTGCATGCACTCCTTACATAATCTCACTATGTTTTATTCCTATGCAAGACAGTTATTGTAAACAATGGAACTGAACATGAGACGAGCCTTGCGTGGCAATAAAATTTCATGCAGACGTCACTCCATGGTAGGCGCAAAGGAAGCCCCCCTCCATGCATTTCGGATTGTAATCGAGAGGAAGATATCTGTTCTGAGGGGGATTCAGAAGGAGAAGACAACTCCTATTTACCCCCTGAGGTCTTCGCTCTAACTTGGCATGCTGATGTTGGTTATATCATGCATATGGTGTCTTGCATTGCTTACTTTATACATCAAATATGTCATCTGCTTAGTTTAGACATCCTTTGTGCGAATGCCATCTATTTATTTTATTCATTGTGTATGTGAGTTATGCAACGCCATCTTGTTTAGCCAGGCATCATATATGTGAATTTTGCAATGCCATCCTGCTTAGCCAGACATCTTATATGTAAATTATATCAGGCCATCCTTTTTTCGTTACATATTACATTCGTCAACAATGTTAGTACATTCAAATGCTCTTTGTGTGCATCAGCCATTTGACACGGTGATGGCAAATTCTGGAGTGAAAACAAGGTCTTCAGAGCAGACTATGCTATCTGACAAAGCGCATATCTCGATGGTTACGGATAGCTCCTCAGAGGAGGATTCAGAGACAGATGACCAGTCCTATCCCCCCCCCCGAGGTGTATGCTCTAACTTGGCAGGGTTATGTTGCTCATATCGTGTGTATGGTGTCTCGCATTGCTATGTCATTTGATTAGTTTAGACATGCTTTGTGTGAATGCCACCTGTTCAGTGTCTAATTACCATATATGTGAATTATGCATTGCCATCTTGTTGCAAGACATTATATATGTGAATTATACAATGCTATCTTGTTTCAAAGGCATTATATATGTGAATTATGCAATGCCATGATGTTTAGCCAATCATCATGTATGTGAATTATATCATGCTATCATTTTTTGTATTACGTGTTTTATTTGTGATAACGTTTGTATATTCAACTACTCTTCATGTGCATCAGCCATTTGAAACGGTGATGGAAGTATCTGGAGTGAAAACAAGGTATTCAGAGCAGACAATGCTACCTGCTGAAGCAGACATCTTGCTGGTTACAGAGAGCTCCTTAGAGGAGGATTCAGAGATTGATGACCAGTCCTATTTCCCCCCTGAGGTCTATGCTCAAACTTGGCAGGGTTATATTACCCATGTCATGCATGTTGTCTTGCATTGCTTAGTTTTTACATCATATATGGATTGCCATCTGCTTACTTGCTTACTATATAAATCATATATTCGAATTATATCATGCCATCATGTGTACATAGTACATACACATCATCTATCTGAATTATGGCATGGCAACCCATTTAATAAAGACATCATATAATTATATCATCTCATCCTGTTTAGTGCTTACAGTCATCATATTTTGAATTATGGCATTCTATCCGTGAATGTATGTGAATTATGGCATGCCAACCTATTTAATAAACACATTATATAGTTATGTCATGTCATCCTGTTTACATAGTCTCATATTTTGAACTATGTCTTTCCATCTTTTTTAGTTAGCCATCATAATGTGAAATTGTGTCATGCTATCCTGTTTAGTTAGCCATCATATATGTGAAATTGTGTCATGATATCCTGTTTGGTTAGACAACATAAATATGAATTATTTCATGCCCTCTTTTATTCCCCACTATCCATTGCACCTGTCTATCATACAATGTCTATACTTCCAATTACTTTTTCTTGTTTATCAGCCATTTGAATTGGAGAGCGTGATGGCAGTATCTAAGTGAGTAACAACACGGTCTTCAGAAAAGATAGTGCTACCAGTTGATGCAGATAGAACCACGGTTGTACTTGCCCAAGGACCAGATCCACCACACATAACCCAGACTCTCACAGATTGTACCCCTACCTAGTTGGACAGAGAACCAGCTACACCCCTTCTAACCCCAACCCCAACAGTTAGTAACCCAGTTCCAGTTGACACAGCACCGTCTCCACCACAGAGCACCCAAACACGAGCAGTTAGTAAGGGAACTGCAGTACCCAAAGCACGAGGACCACCACTCCGAATCCCAACTCAACGCTTAAAGGAGAAGAAGACTTGTTCTCAGGTCAGGTTCTGATGCTATGGTTCATACTCCTTTTCTCTTGCATTACTGTATTTACTCATACCAACTATTTTCAAATTTAAAGGATGGAATTGAAACTCCAATGGCGCAACAGGTATGTTTTAAACCTGTTTCTTTAACTGGTTTGCTGTTGTAACCTGCTCTATGTTGATTTCAGTTTCAATTGAATAAACAGTTATGTTCTCATGTCATGCACATTACAAGTGTTGTTATTGCTCTATAGTTACCCACACTTATACTCTGTCTATTCTGCTTTGTCTTGAACAAATATTATTTGAACTGTGTCTCTATTTGATTTGGCAATAAAAACTAGAATGATATCGACCATAAAGTGACCATGGTACATAGATATATGTTTGTTTCATGTTGTTATCATGTCCACTTTACTACTGAACTCATTTACCAAAATGAGTTTCATATACAACATGGTAAACATGTGATGTGTCTGCTTGTTTCTCTTTTAGAATGCGGACAAAATATTGGAGAAGAGTACCGCGTTATCCAATGGTAAAGGAAGTAATGCAGATAAGGTTCAAGATAGTGAGACATCCCTGTTGGTCTCCAAGAAAGCTGATAAAAACTATCTTGACGACAGTGAGGGAACCTAAAAGTCCTGTCTTGATGTAGTGTTCGAGTTACTGGCCACTACTGCTGGCACAAGCTCTTCGAACTCGCTTCCTGAATCAGTTCGTCTTCTTGAGTCTCAACTTCAAGTTGAAAGACATCGATCAGATGTGCTGCGATAGGAAGCTGAAGGACAGAGGAAGTCCGTGCAGAATTCAGATGCATATTTTCTGGTGCAACAGCAAGCGCTGGAGGATTTAAGCGCCAAACAAGAGAAAGTTAATAAGCTTGCTAAGCATCTTGCCAGCATTATGGGTACCCAGGATATTGTTTCTTGAGATATTCTGAAGTGGTTTCAATTCCGGATTTGTTTTGCTGTGGCGTTTATTTGCGCTGGTCGCCAACTTTGACAACCACTGTATATGATATGCTGCTTTGTTCCCTATATTTGCACTGGTGGCGAACTTTGATGCCCAGTGGATGTAATATGTGTAATAGCTGTGATAGCCTAGTGTTAGTTGCTTGCTTATTTATTTCCTTGTTGTCTTGTTTATTTATTTGCTTGTAGTCATTGCAGTTCTTTTTCCGCGGTTAGCTAGTGGCTGCAATAACCTATTTTTTAAAACTAGGCCACAATAACCATGGGCTAATATTTACTGCAGTGACACTGGGCCTCCTACTGGCCGTAGAAACAGTGGGCCTTCTACGGGCCATAGAAACAATGGGCCTTCTACGAGCCATAGAAACAATGGGCCTTCTACGGGCCGTATCATCAATGGGCCTTATACGGGCCGTGTGATCGATTGGCCAAATATGGGCCAAACAGACCGCATTATGGTCGTAAAACGGGCTAGAGTTGGAATCGTCCATTCATGGGCCAACCATAACGGGCCATCGTTAATAGGCCGTATTTGATGACGCTATGAAAACGGCCCAACGTATTAACGGACCACAAATGGGCCGACTGTAACCACGGGCTGAATTTGGCCCACAAGCAGAAAATGAGAGTAATGGGTCGTAAGTAAACGAATGCTGGAAATGAGCCCAAGAAAAAATGGGCTCTGAGAAGGCCGAAAGATAACATGCGCTGGAAACGACCCAACGGAATAACGGGCCGTTAATGGGTATAAAGTGATACACTGTTCATTACAGGTCAGTTTCACCACCGGCCGTTAATGGGTGTAAAGTGATACACTGTTCATTATGGGCCAGTTTCACCACGGGCCGTTAATAGGCCAAGAGTTACATAGTGCCTCATATGGGCTGAAAGACGTCATGGGCCATACATGGGCCAGAAGTGAAAACGGACTGGAATTTATTGGGTGGCCCAGATGATGCTACTGGGCCTAATTCGGATAGGGCATAACGGGCCTTGGGTTAGCGGGTTGTAAATGGGCTATATGCGAACAGGCCGTTAACAGGCTTTACATAGGCCGGCCCGCCACCTTTTGACCAAGTCAAACGGGCCGGCCTTTTCACAGGAATGGGCCTCTGTTGGGCCATGCCACGTGTCGATGTATCATAGGCACCTTCTGTCCAATGAGTGGATGACATCTGTCCCAACGATGAGCCGACACGTGTTTTCTCCAGCCAATGATGATTTTACACGTGGAAAATCCCCATTGGTCGGGGCTGTTAACGGGTTATCGAATCCGAAACCCGACCCGATAGCTTAACGGTGTTCCGTTACGGTGGATGCCACGTGTCGGTCACCCTTGACGAAAGCACTTCTGTGATGCGGGATTTATCGTCATGGAAGTGGACACTTCCGTGATGATAATTTTGGTAATGTCATGGAACACTTCTACGACAACACAGGTATGACTATCTTGATTCGGTCATAAAATCGTCATGGATGTACATGCATGACAGAAAATGCGACCTACTGTGACAAACATGTATCATCACGGAAGTGTATTTTTTTGTAGTGTCTTTGACTGAAACCATACCACATTGGCATTCTCTCTGACTAGGAGCAGAGGGAGGTGAGCCAGGAGAAGACTAACAACAGAAGTGATATGTTCAACATAAATTACCTTAGTCAAATTTGTTCCCCGAGGCAATCGGATTCCCCTGCCATTATCCAAATAGACTCCTTTGCACTATCCATTATCTTCGTTAGTCTCTGCATGATCATAGAAGAATCTAAAAAAATAAGGTGCCCTTCTAAACAAAATTTTACGCTGAAAATAGAACATTTACACTGAAAAATAGGACCCTGAGAAACTGTATTTAGTGATCTTGTACTCTGAAAATAGAACATTTACACTGAAGCTTCAAACAAAATTTCAGTGGTCTTGTACTCAATTTAGTGGCAATCAGACTTGAGATGCAAAACTGAAGCTTCGAAACTGAAATTTCAAAATTTCAATGATCTTGTACTAAATTTTCTAGCTCACTTTTCTTGAGTTAGTTCAAAATTTACACAATATTAGTGACTCTAGTGTGCGTAGAATTTCAACCACAATACTAATTCTCACCAATATCCAGGACTAGCCACTGCAATTATGTCTTCAGAGAAATTCATTTAAAATGACAGCAGTTTTCAGTTTTGACAATAGTATAACATCTTGTCAGTTTTGACAGTATGTGTAGTTGATGTGGAACAAACTACACACATTTAAGATTAGGAGATAGCAGAAACAGACGGCCGAGGACCAAACCTTGAACTACGGAATCTTCCAACAGAACTTTAGATGTTCTACAGGTCATGTACGACTCCCAAGTTCTAACAAAAAGATTCAGACAACTCCCAGGAGTACATGATCTGAATTTAAAGGATCACACTATAGATGTGGCTCAAACTATAGAGAGAAAAGCATTTTCCTGCAATCTTTAGCATGAGTATTTCAGAATTGCTAGTGAAATGTCAAACTAGCATTTGGAGATCAAAATGTCCTAGCTCCAAACATGGAAGTGTATAAAAAGCTAAAGGTAATGCTCTAATGTTCTGAACCTCATTGTTGAATGCCTTGTCAGGCGGCATCGTGTCACGACCGGTTTTCCAATAAAAATATTTATTGATAAACCAGTCTTTTGAGTCCAGTATGAGAGAAATCCTCCTCACTGGTAGACAATTTCTTGATACAATAAGCCAGTAGCATAAAATATATTACAGGGTTGAACTGCGGTCGCTCAACCAAATTATTACAAGCACGCCAATAATCATACATAATGGCGGATAGGACACAGTGGTGTGGAGACATACTACTGACTCACGGATAGGTTGGTGGTGGAAAAACATAGCGGGAAGGGAAATACAAGACTCTAAGAATATCATTTCATCGAACGTCGAGGTGAGGCTCGATAAATTTATTTGGTAGCGGAAGCGGATATAAAACAGTGACCAAATCCAGGGTCGCACGAGACTGACTGGGACTCCTCTAAGTGTCGGACTCGCTATCGAACTCTTCATCCATGAGATCGCCTTCGTCAGCATCTGGCCAAATCAACAAGCCAGTGAGTACTTTGAAAGTACTCGCAAGACAGTTCGGACGTAAGATATAACAAATGCATGCATGGATACAACGTGATTAATTCCTTAATGCACAATAAATAAAATTGGCATAACGGGTAAGTAAAAAGGGAAACGGCGGTAGTCCGCCTGAAATCCCACAGAGCATAAATAAGGACTGATCGGGTGTCTGAAGCGACGCCTCGAAAGGTGAACAAATAAAAATAAGGAAATGATGCCACAGTCGGGCATCTTAGCGACACCACATAAAGGGCTTTAAAAGAAATGCCACGGTCGGACGTCTGAGCGACATCGCAGTAAGGGCTTTAAAAGAAATGCCACAGTCGGACGTCTGAGCGACATCGCAGAAAGGGCTTTAAAAGAAATGCCACAGTCGGACGTCTGAGCGACATCGCAAAAAGGGCTTTAAAATAAATGCCACAGTCGGACGTCTGTGCGACATCGCAGAAAGGGCTTTAAAAGAAATGCCACAGTCGGACGTCTGAGCGACACCGCAAAAAGGGCTCTAAAAGAAATGCCACAGTTGGACATCTGAGCGACATCGCAGAAAGGGCTTTAAATTCACCAGTAAATAATACTCATAATAAACATTCAATCCATAGAATAAACGGGTTAGTCCATCCACAGGGATAATCATTCAACCGGACTTAGCACTCATGCGATTCACCGGAGTCTCTGTCATCAAAGCTGACAATTGATTAGGATAAGATGGAACGAAACTTGACATGGAATAGATGTTTTGGAGGAATATATGACTCTGCAGAGTTTGTACAAAAATTTTCCCACAGCCAACGGATTTCCGTAGTCACGAAGGACTAGTTCCGTTTACGGTATTTCGGAAGAAAACACAGTTAACCGGTACACACCCATCCTACCTCTCGATGCTAGGAATCACCCTAGTCATCGTCCAAGAAAAACTTTTGAGACGGGGAGATCACAATCTCGAATAGCATGGGATCAAATTTATATACGCGCGCTCTAAGGGGTGCCCCCCTCTCGGTCCCAACCGGAAACACCCATGCCCCCTGACCGGATGACTGGCTTTAATCCAGGGCCATGGAACCATCATCACGGCCTCTCCTCTTTGGTGTGTACCATGGAAGCGGTTTGCAACTTACTAAACCATATTCCTTGCGGAAAACATGTGGTAGTACAAGGAAGGAAATGATAGGTACTGGACCGATATGGTTTGACACTGAAGTCACATGGTCTGGCGTAAGACTGGCATGCTACAACACTGCCATCGTACCCATCCTCATGCCAACACATGGCCATTCATATTCACATTCATCCACGTATGGATCATCCAACTCACTTACCTTATTATCACATAAAATAACGTTCATCGGTATGCTCACCAACATGCCATGAAACTAACAAAATGCAAAACATGCCAAGACACTCATCATATCAAAAGTTCAAACATGCTTGCCTGGTTCAGAGTAGTCGGAGCCTAGCTCGGTGAAGTTCGCGGCTCCGTCACCTCCTTCGGTATCTATGGTTTAAAGAAAATATATGCGCTAACGTAAATACCAAGGAGTGCATAGAAGGTAAACCAAATATTTTTCAAATAAATCTGATAAAAAACTAGACACAATTTTAAAGAGAACAGAAAAAGAATCAAACAAAAATACTTTTCTGATTAAAAGTTATAAGGGTTTTTGTCCAGGGACTTATCTGTAATGAAACAGAAGATTTCCAGGGGCTAGTTTATAAAAACAGAAAACGCTTCGGTAGCGACTACGCCAGCCCGAAGAGAAAACGCATTCTGCCCGAAGGCGCTTCCAGAAAACGATTCGAAAGAGAGAGCAGAGAGGCTGACGGTGGGGTCCCACCCGTCAGGTTCAAAAGTTCAAACGGGGCGGCAGAGTTCGCCGGCGCCTGAGAGCCGCGGTGGTCGCCGGCGGCGATCCACGGCGAGGCAGAGAGATCGGAGAGTACCTCCGTGCTCAGGGTACCCTTCCGCGTCAGTTGATGGTGGTGGAGTCGGTCGGCGAGCACCACGTCGACGGCGAGCTTTGCTCCGGCGGACGGCAGCTCGGGTGGTCGAGGGGCTCGTCGGAGAGGGCTGCAAAGGTTAAATTGAAGAGGGGGTTATGCTCCTGGCAGCTAGAGAGGGTAACGAACGGGGTTTGAGCGCCGGAGATGGCCTCACCAGAACGAATCGGGCTGGAGGCCGAGGCGGGGCGAGGCGGCCGGAGCTGGGGGAGAAGACCTCCTCGAGGTCCCCCTAGTGGCCTGGCGGGGTGTTGGTGAGTAGTGGAGGTGCTGCGTGCACGAGAGTGAGCTCGGGACCCCTTTATATAGGCGGTCCGAGGCGGTTGCCGTGAACGAGGATCACCGGCGAGCGATTACGGTGGCGCAGTGCTCGGTCGGGGTGGTTAGGGGGTCGAGCGTCATCACGGAGGTTCAATGGGTCCGTTTTGGTGTTAAACTGGCCGGGGTTTGGGTGTTAAGGGCGAGCTCGACGGAACGGGGATGGCGCGGGCCCGTCGGCGGCGGAGAGCGCGTTCCGTGCTTGCCGGCCACGGTGGCTGTGCTACGGGCGTGCACTGGCGTGCATGAGGCCACGCGGAGAGCCAGGGAGCGATGGGCGGCGCGGAACGGCGTTCTGCCGTGGTGTGCCTCCTGTCGGCCGCCACGGGAGGTCCCGACGCCGCAGAAGATGCCGGCGAGGGCGAGCCAGCGCGCTACCGACGCCAGGAAGGCTCCACGCACGCGTGTGCAGCTTCGGACAAGAGGAAGAGGCGGCGAGGAACGTGCCAAGGGCACTGTGGCCGCGTGACTGAAACTGTCAAACGGAAGATGACACTGAAACTGAATTTTCTGAACTTTGAATAGTAACAGTGCCCACAAGGTGTTCGACCGAATGAAATTGGCCTCTAGTGAGTTTTCCTTGAGCTGATTTTTGGTGGAGTGGCTTCTCCTTGCTCAAGTAGGCTGCACGATTTTTGGTGGAATTTTTGGAGCAGTGTGGATATGAATTTCACCAAATTTGGCAAATCTGGTCCAAACTTGCAGAGACTGTATTTTGAAAAATTTGAAAAGAGGAGGAGTGGATCAAGATGGTTCTGGGTTGTGGGTTCAAAGGACAATCCAGGAGAATTGGTTTGAGGTCAAAACTCAAATGAAAAAGTGTACTTGCTTTGAAAATCCCTCAGGCTCCAAATAATATTTAGAATTGAATTGAGGGGGAAAAATAATTAGAATAAAATCCAAAACCAGTTTGGATTAGTTGGGACAGAGAATTTAGGTTGATCACAAGGGGGAGGGGAGGTTTTGGAGGGGTTTTATCTCATGGGAAAAAATACAAAGCCAAGGGTGGCTTCAAGGATAAGAAAATCCCAAATTTTCACAGAGCTTCACTTAAAAATAAAACAAATTAAAACTCCCAAAAAAATAAATTTTTAGAGGGAACTAACAGAGAAGAAGTTTGCAAAAGATCAACCACCAAAGTTTGAAAGAAATAAAATCCCTGTCAAGGCAAAAGGAGGTTTTTAAGAGGAAGGTTTTTCTGAAAAAGAAAAATTTTAAAAAGGTCTCTCCTCAAAACCACAAAGTTTTTGATAAAAACCAAATAAAATTTTTGGGGTGTCACAACACCTACCCCCTTAGGAAAAATCTCGTCCCCGAGATTTCAGCTGATCCTTAAATAAGTGTGGATGCTCTGTCCGAAGAAAATCCTCGCTTTCCCAAGTTGCTTCACTGTCGGTGTGATTGCTCCACTGGACTTTGAAAAACTTGATGGTTTTCTGTCGGGTCCTCCTTTCAGACTCCTCTAATATTCTTATGGGACGTTCTCGATACGTGAGGTCTGGCCGTACGTCAATGCTCTCATGAGATACTTGTTTCTCTGGGTTGCTTACGCACTTCCTTAATTGAGAGACGTGGAACACGTCGTGAATGTCGGACAAGTCTTCGGGTAAGTCTAGCTGGTAGGCTACAGTGCCTCTTCGTGCCACTATGCAAAATGGTCCAATGAATCTTGGTGCTAATTTTCCTTTAATCTTAAACCGTTGCAATCCTCTCATCAGGGATACTCTCAAGTATACGAATTCACCGGGTTCGAAGCTGACCCTACGATGTTTCTGATCATAATAACTTTTCTGTCGACTTTGAGCGGTCTTAAGTCGGTCCCTGATTAGCTTGACTTTTTCCTCGGCTTCTCTGAGCATATCTGGTCCGAAGATGCGGCTGTCTCCGGTCTCTGACCAATTTAACGGGGTACGACATCTCCTTCCGTATAGGGCTTCGAAAGGGGCCATTTGCAGGCTGGCCTGGTAACTGTTGTTGTATGCGAACTCGGCATATGGCAGGCTGTCCTCCCAACTGGTTCCATAGGTGAGGACACATGCTCTCAGCATGTCTTCTAAAACCTGGTTTACGCGTTCTGTTTGTCCATCAGTCTGTGGATGGTATGCGGTACTGAAGGCTAGTTGGGTTCCCAGAGCCTGTTGTAATTGCTCCCAAAATCTTGAGACGAACTGAGTGCCTCTGTCGGAAATTATAGTCTTCGG
>NC_041392.1:252602880-252608436 GCF_002162155.2 Triticum dicoccoides | reverse complement strand
AGTCCGGCTGGTCTCTGATGTTCAGCTTTTATGCGTTGACATGAGTCGCAACATGCAATGAAGGCGGCTATGTCCCTCTTCATACCGTGCCACCAAAATCTTTCCTGAATATCCTTATACATTTTGGTTCCTCCAGGGTGGATCGAATATGGAGTGGTGTGTGCTTCAGTTAAAACTTGTTGTTTAAGGTCTTCTATGTTTGGCACGCATAGCCTTTCTCCGTACCATAATATTCCTTCATTGTCTATGACGAATTCCGAGGCCTTGCCCATACTCAACTTCCTTTTAATTCCTTCAATGCTGGGGTGACCGGACTGAGCCTCTTTAATTTTCTCCACAAGGTGTGGTTGTATTTCCAAGTTTGATATGGTGCCTTCTGCTACCATTATCAAGTTGAGCTTGACAAATTCTTGATGGAATTCGGGCCTCAAGCTGTGCAGATAGTTCCCGTCGGAGCTGGGGTTCCGACTCAGGGCATCGGCCACTACGTTTGCTTTCCCTGGATGGTAATGGATACCAACATCATAATCCTTTACCAATTCCAACCAGCGGCGTTGCCGTAAGTTTAGTTCTGGCTGCGTAAAAATGTATTTGAGGCTTTTGTGATCCGTATATATCTCACATCGATTCCCAAGTAGGAAATGCCTCCATTCCTTGAGTGCATGAATAACTGCTGCCATTTCTAAATCATGAGTGGGATAATTTTCCTCGTGTTTGCGAAGTTGCCTTGAAGCGTAGGCGACAACCTTGCCTTCTTGCATCAACACGCATCCGAGACCCTTTCTGGATGCGTCACAAAATACTTCAAAATTCTTGTGTATATCGGGTACAATTAATACCGGTGCTGTTGTTAATTTCCGCTTTAGCTCTTGGAAACTTTTCTCGCAGGCTTCTGTCCATTCAAACTTCTTATCTTTCTTGAGTAACTGTGTCATAGGCTTGGATATGGTGGAAAATCCTTCAATAAATCTGCGGTAATATCATGCCATTCCCAAGAAACTTCGTATGTCTGTTACGCTGGCTGGTGACTTCCAGTCAAGCACGGCCTTGACTTTCTCTGGGTCCACTGCTATACCGTCTTGAGTCAACACGTGGCCTAGAAAACCTACTTGTCTTAGCCAAAATTCGCACTTGCTGAACTTGGCATACAATTGGTGTTTCCTTAGCTCTCCTAGTACAATCCTGAGATGTTCTGCGTGCTCTTCTGGTGTTTTGGAGTATACCAGAATATCGTCGATGAATACTACGACGAATTTGTCCATAAACTTCATAAATACTTTGTTCATGAGGTGAACAAAATATGCCGGGGCGTTAGTTAATCCAAATGGCATCACTGTGAACTCGTACAGTCCATATCTGGAGGTGAAGGCTATTTTGGGGATATCTTCCGTTCGTACCTTCAATTGATGGTATCCTGACCTTAAGTCAATTTTTGAGAATACCTTGGCCTGAGCAAGTTGATCAAACAAATCGTTTATCCTTGGCATCGGGTATTTGTTTTTGACTGTGACCATGTTAAGTGCTCGATAGTCGATACACAATCTCAGCGTTCCATCCTTCTTCTTGGCAAATAAAATTGGTGATCCCCAAGGTGAGGAGCTGGCTCGAATGTATCCTTTTTCCAGTAATTCCTTTATTTGCTTCTTCAATTCGATCAACTCGGATGGTGCCATTCTGTATGGTTTCTTGTATATGGGGGTGGTTCCTGGTGCTAGCTCAATGCGGAATTCTATTTCTCGGTCTGGTGGCATGCCTGGCAGCTCTTCAGGGAATACATCTGGAAATTCACACACTATTGGAACCTTGTTTAGCTCAGAAACGTCCACCTTATTTAATCTCGGTTGCCGGGGTCTTTTTCCTTCCTTGGATGATACTCTTATTGTCTTCCCTTGGTGGTGTGTGAGAATCACGGTCCTGTTGAAACAGTCGATAAAACCTTTATTGGTGGTTAGCCAATCCATCCCTAGGATGACATCCAGTCCTTTATTTTCCAATACAATAAGATTTGCGTAAAACTCCAATCCTTCAAACTCAATGACCACATTCTGACAGTAATTCAGAGAGACTTGCTGAATCCCGGGGGACTTGATTATTATGGATTTCTCCAAAGGAAGCATCGAAAAATTATTTTGCAAAGCAAAACTTTTCGAGATGAAAGAGTGAGAAGCTCCAGAATCAAACAAAACCATTGCAGGTATTGTGTTGACAGGAAACGTACCGAGTACGATATCCGGAGCATTTTGTGCCTCCTCTTTGGTTACGTGGTTCAGATGACCCTTCCTGTGGTTATTGTTGGGATTGAAATTGTTTCGCTTGGGCGCTGAATTATTGCCGCCGTTGTTCGGCTTTGGGGTTGAGTTCCTTGGCTTGGGGCACTGTTTGGCATAATGCCCTTCTTCTCCACAAGCGTAACAAGTAACGCCAGGGCGATAGGTGAATTCCTTGTCCCTTGCATGAAAATTCTTGATTGGGCGTGAGACATTGGATGAGAATTTGGGTGTCCCACCCTTTTTAAAATCTATCTTGCTTCGGTGATTGTGAGTGTGATTAGTCTGGTCCCTTTTTCGCTTGCGGATATCTTCCAGACTGCGTCTCTCATTTTCCAGAGTAATGGCCTTGTCCACCAGCGTTTTAAAATCAGGAAAAGTGTGCACGACCAGTTGGCATTTAAGCGCGGGCGCTAGACCGTCAAGGAATTTCTCCATCTTCTTGATTTCAGTCATACGCTCCTAATTGGCGTAGCGGGATAATAGGGTAAATTGACTGTTGTAATCTGACACTGTCATGTTCCTTTGTTTGAGGTCATCGAATTCTCTTTTCTTGATTTTCATAATACTCTTAGGAATATGTGCACCACGGAAACCTTCCTTGAAATCATCCCAGGTTATGTCATTTTCGTTGGGATGCATGTGCAGAAAATTCTCCCACCACGATGCGGCTGCTCCTGTGAGATAGTGTGGAGCATATAGTAATTTCTCGAGATCTGAACACTTTGCAATAATTAATTTCCTTTCCATATCTCGAAGCCAGTCCTCGGCTTCAAGAGGCTTGTCAGTGTGAGAAAATGTTTGAGGACGTGTCTTCTGTAGCTCAGATAACTTGGAATGTTGCTGATACTGTCCATGATGATTCCCCATGTTGATGACTTGGTTCATCATCTCGCGATGTTGTTGCTGACTCTGTTCATAAAGGCGGCACATTTGTGAAAGTGCCGATTCACTGCCTTGTTGGCTTGACTGTCCCTGAGTGAACTCATTGTTGGGTTGAGTATCATGAATTTCCTCTGGTGGAATTGGCATGGAACGTGTCCAAGGACGAGACATTTTTCACTCTGGGAAAAATATTTTTGTAAAACTCTTAAGAAAAGCGGAAAGAGTCGCAAAATAAAACCATAAATGCATAAAGCTGGCAGATATAATTAAATACCCAAGCTTGCTTAAGAAAAACAAATCGACTTGCGCACGGAGAAGGACTGCTCATTACATATCTTACACGCGGGCGGTAATTATACAGTACACCACTCAGGACATGCGTACATAATCCTAACATGTTATTAAGGCTAGTGCACTTCTCCAGATCCTACATGATGCGCAAACAGGCTACTTCTCACAACCTATGCACATATCTTACAAAGCGGTACAATACATGGCAGTTAAGCGTACTCAGGCAGAGATGTTGACGACCTCCTTTGCCCTGCTGAGGGCGAGGCGTAGCGAGGTTGGGGACTCGACTTCCTCCTCGCTAATGGGCTCCATACGTGTAGTGTTGCGCAGAGCGGACGGAGCGGTTGCCAGGGGCAGAGCAACACGTACAAGAGTGGGCGCGAAGGTTGGTGTAGTGCGCGCTGGAGTGGGTGCAATGACTTGGTTAAATTCTTCGGTAGAAGGCAGGCGACGAGTAGGCGTAAAAGATGCTGATGACAAGACAAAAGTCGGTGGCGGAGTGATGGGTAGGAGCTCCCTCCTGTTGGCAGCACAGCTATGGACTGAGTCCATGCGGGTAGCTACGAAGTCGTCCACCAGATTGTCGAAGGCTGCCTCCAGGGCCCGGAGATACTCAATGAGCATCTCAAAAGCCTCGTCTCGTTCTCCTCTGGGGCAGGAGTATGCGTAGTGACAGGTGTAAGGCACATGGCACGGAAGATAACGATAACGACGAGTCTTCATCACGGGAAGGACATCCCTGAGACGAGCTATCGCCTCGCGGGCTGCCATCTGCATAGCATGCCTCTCCGTAGGCATGGCTCTTCCCACGAACCGGAAGCGGCGTAACTCACCACGCCCTCCCCTGAACTGCACCGCGGCCTGGTGCATGGTCAGACTGTCGTTGACTCGGTGCTGGCAGAGTGTGAAGACTGGGCGCACGGATGGCCCCGTCGCGACCTGAACGATGAAAGAAAGAAGCTTGACGAACCCATCGGGCACGTTGGCGAAGGTCTGAGACTCGCAGCTGTTGTCGGCCATTTACAAAAGTAGGCAAAATTCTGCAGGGTCAGATCATAAATTTATGCTGACTGACAGAAAATGACTACCATTGCAAAAACATAAAATAGCTCTGTCATGCTAATAACTAATTAGCGATCGCACCTAGTGGCTTCCTACAGTCAGCCTGGCTCTGGTACCAAGCTTGTCACGACCGGTTTTCCAATAAAAATATTTATTGATAAACCAGTCTTTTGAGTCCAGTATGAGAGAAATCCTCCTCACTGGTAGACAATTTCTTGATACAATAAGCAGTAGCATAAAATATATTACAGGGTTGAACTGCAGTCGCTCAACCAAATTATTACAAGCACGCCAATAATCATACATAATGGCGGACAGGACACAGTGGTGTGGAGACATACTACTGACTCACGGATAGGTTGGTGGTGGAAAAACACAGCGGGAAGGGAAATACAAGACTCTAAGAATATCATTTCATCGAACGTCGAGGTGAGGCTCGATAAATTTATTTGGTAGCGGAAGCGGATATAAAACAGTGACCAAATCCAGGGTCGCACAAGACTGACTGGGACTCCTCTAAGTGTCGGACTCGCTATCGAACTCTTCATCCATGAGATCGCCTTCGTCAGCATCTGACCAAATCAACAAGCCAGTGAGTACTTTGAAAGTACTCGCAAGACAGTTCGGACGTAAGATATAACAAATGCATGCATGGATACAACGTGATTAATTCCTTAATGCACAATAAATAAAATTGGCATAACGGGTAAGTAAAAAGGGAAACGGCAGTAGTCCGCCTGAAATCCCACAGAGCATACATAAGGACCGATCGGGTGTCTGAAGCGACGCCTCGAAAGGTGAACAAATAAAAATAAGGAAATGATGCCACAGTCGGGCATCTTAGCGACACCACATAAAGGGCTTTAAAAGAAATGCCACGGTCGGACATCTGAGCGACATCGCAGAAAGGGCTTTAAAAGAAATGCCACAGTCGGACGTCTGAGCGACATCGCAGAAAGGGCTTTAAAAGAAATGCCACAGTCGGACGTCTGAGCGACATCGCAAAAAGGGCTTTAAAAGAAATGCCACAGTCGGACGTCTGTGCGACATC
>NC_041392.1:252561770-252602611 GCF_002162155.2 Triticum dicoccoides | reverse complement strand
GGAAGAAAACACAGCTAACCGGTACACACCCATCCTACCTCTCGATGCTAGGAATCACCCTAGTCATCGTCCAAGAAAAACTTTTGAGACGGGGAGATCACAATCTCGAATAGCATGGGATCAAATTTATATACGCGCGCTCTAAGGGGTGCCCCCCTCTCGGTCCCAACCGGAAACACCCATGCCCCCTGACCGGATGACTGGCTTTAATCCAGGGCCATGGAACCATCATCACGGCCTCTCCTCTTTGGTGTGTACCATGGAAGCGGTTTGCAACTTACTAAACCATATTCCTTGCGGAAAACATGTGGTAGTACAAGGAAGGAAATGATAGGTACTGGACCGATATGGTTTGACACTGAAGTCACATGGTCTGGCGTAAGACTGGCATGCTACAACACTGCCATCGTACCCATCCTCATGCCAACACATGGCCATTCATATTCACATTCATCCACGTATGGATCATCCAACTCACTTACCTTATTATCACATAAAATAACGTTCATCGGTATGCTCACCAACATGCCATGAAACTAACAAAATGCAAAACATGCCAAGACACTCATCATATCAAAAGTTCAAACATGCTTGCCTGGTTCAGAGTAGTCGGAGCCTAGCTCGGTGAAGTTCGCGGCTCCGTCACCTCCTTCGGTATCTACGGTTTAAAGAAAATATATGCACTAACGTAAATACCAAGGAGTGCACAGAAGGTAAACCAAATATTTTTCAAATAAATCTGATAAAAAACTAGACAAAATTTTAAAGAGAACAGAAAAAGAATCAAACAAAAATACTTTTCTGATTAAAAGTTATAAGGGTTTTTGTCCAGGGACTTATCTGTAATGAAACAGAAGATTTCCAGGGGCTAGTTTATAAAAACAGAAAACGCTTCGGTAGCGACTACGCCAGCCCGAAGAGAAAACGCATTCTGCCCGAAGGCGCTTCCAGAAAACGATTCGAAAGAGAGAGCAGAGAGGCTGACGGTGGGGTCCCACCCGTCAGGTTCAAAAGTTCAAACGGGGCGGCAGAGTTCGCCGGCGCTCGAGAGCCGCGGTGGTCGCCGGCGGCGATCCACGGCGAGGCAGAGAGATCGGAGAGTACCTCCGTGCTCAGGGTACCCTTCCGCGTCAGTTGATGGTGGTGGAGTCGGTCGGCGAGCACCACGTCGACGGCGAGCTTTGCTCCGGCGGACGGCGGCTCGGGTGGTCGAGGGGCTCGTCGGAGAGGGCTGCAAAGGTTAAATTGAAGAGGGGGTTATGCTCCTGGCAGCTAGAGAGGGTAACGAACGGGGTTTGAGCGCCGGAGATGGCCTCACCAGAACGAATCGGGCTGGAGGCCGAGGCGGGGCGAGGCGGCCGGAGCTGGGGGAGAAGACCTCCTCGAGGTCCCCCTAGTGGCCTGGCGGGGTGTTGGTGAGTAGTGGAGGTGCTGCGTGCACGAGAGTGAGCTCGGGACCCCTTTATATAGGCGGTCCAAGGCGGTTGCCATGAACGAGGATCACCGGCGAGCGATTACGGTGGCGCAGTGCTCGGTCGGGGTGGTTAGGGGGTCGAGCGTCATCACGGAGGTTCAATGGGTCCGTTTTGGTGTTAAACTGGCCGGGGTTTGGGTGTTAAGGGCGAGCTCGACGGAACGGGGATGGCGCGGGCCCGTCGGTGGCGGAGAGCGCGTTCCGTGCTTGCCGGCCACGGTGGCTGTGCTACGGGCGTGCGCTGGCGTGCATGAGGCCACGCGAAGAGCCAGGGAGCGATGGGCGGCGCGGAACGGCGTTCTGCCGTGGTGTGCCTCCTGTCGGCCGCCACGGGAGGTCCCGACGCTGCAGAAGACGCCGGCGAGGGCGAGCCAACGCGCTACCGATGCCAGGAAGGCTCCACGCACGCGTGTGCAGCTTCGGACAAGAGGAAGAGGCGGCGAGGAACGTGCCAAGGGCACTGTGGCCGCGTGACTGAAACTGTCGAACGGAAGATGAAACTGAATTTTCTGAACTTTGAACAGTAACAGTGCCCACAAGGTGTTCGACCGAATGAAATTGGCCTCTGGTGATTTTCCTTGAGCTGATTTTTGGTGGAGTGGCTTCTCCTTGCTCAAGTAGGCTGCATGATTTTTGGTGGAATTTTTGGAGCAGTGTGGATATGAATTTCACCAAATTTGGCAAATCTGGTCCAAACTTGCAGAGACTGTATTTTGAAAAATTTGAAAAGAGGAGGAGTGGATCAAGATGGTTCTGGGTTGTGGGTTCAAAGGACAATCCAGGAGAATTGGTTTGAGGTCAAAACTCAAATGAAAAAGTGTACTTGCTTTGAAAATCCCTCAGGCTCCAAATAATATTCAGAATTGAATTGAGGGGGAAAAATAATTAGAATAAAATCCAAAACCAGTTTGGATTAGTTGGGACAGAGAATTTAGGTTGATCACAAGGGGGGGAGGTTTTGGAGGGGTTTTATCTCATGGGCAAAAATACAAAGCCAAGGGTGGCTTCAAGGATAAGAAAATCCCAAATTTTCACAGAGCTTCACTTAAAAATAAAACAAATTAAAACTCCCAAAAAAATAAATTTTTAGAGGGAACTAACAGAGAAGAAGTTTGCAAAAGATCAACCACCAAAGTTTGAAAGAAATAAAATCCCTGCCAAGGCAAAAGGAGGTTTTTAAGAGGAAGGTTTTTCTGAAAAAGAAAATTTTTAAAAAGGTCTCTCCTCAAAACCACAAAGTTTTTGATAAAAACCAAATAAAAATTTTGGGGTGTCACACATCGGTGCGTTTTGCTGATGTTTCTTCCCCGCAATCACTCTGCCATCATCTGGCACAACACCCTGTATTATTAATCCCAAAGATAAAAAGATATGAGTACTCCAAATGAAATTGGTGGAAAGGATAGAAGATGTTAAAGGAAAATAACCAAACCTTATAAACGTTTCCGAATGGACCTCCACCAATCTTCCGCTCCGTGGAGAAATCATTTGTAATTTTATGGTCTGCTGGTTGCCCCTGATGTGCCAGTCAACAATGCAGCATTGAGCCTTCACTTCACTACATGAAAAATTACTGTCAATTTTCAGCAATGCAGCATAAAAGATCAAAAATCAGACTTTCCAGTAGTAAAAGATCAAAATTTTACTGAATTTTGACTTCCGTAGTTACTGGTTTCTCATTGACATTGACCAAGATTACTGAATTTGTTTTCAGTTTTCACAGTTTTGACATTGACCAAGATTACTAAAGAAAAAATCAGTCCAAATCTGTCTATTGTCTTCAACATTGACCAAGATTACACAAAAGCTCAAGCAGTAGCTAAATTTTCCCTATGCTGGTGCACCATAATTTTCCATATTCATTGAGCAAAATTCAGTCCAAATCTGTCTACTGTCTTCAACATTTGCTAATTGTCTACTGTCTTCAACATCTATCAGTACAAATAAACTTTAGTTCAGAACTATAGCATGAACTTGAGTTTACTCTGGATCTGAAGCTCCGGGGAGCTCTGGACTTGAGCACGTGGAGGTGTTGTGGACGCCTTGAGCGCGTAGTGCTCTGGCGAGCTCGACGGTGAGCTCCTCCACCTTGACCACATGTGCTTCCCAGTGCTTGGGTTGACGATGTCCATGGAGGGGGCGGGCTTCATGGTTGACGGCGAGCGGGTGGGCGGACGAGGGGGCCAGCAGGCGTCGCCGGGTAGTTGGCAGGTGCCGACGCAGAGGGAGGAGCGGAGAGGGGGGAGCGCCACGGCGAGGAGAAGAGACCGGGTTGATGAGGCGGCAGACGGAGGAGGGGCACTGGAGGAGGAGGTAGACATGGACGGCGGCCGCCATGGCTAGTGGTCCTCGGGGATGGATGCCTCGCTAGGCCGCCGCGCAAAAATCCAACCTTCGGTCAAAATTCCAAGCTTCAAATGAGGCATGGGGGAAGAAAGTGGCATCGGCATGGGCGGAGGTGGGGAGGGAGGGGCAAGGCGACGTGGGGTGAGAGGGGGAGGAAGGGATCGAGGCGGCGCGGTGTCACGGCGTCGCCGGCAAGCAAGCATTGAAAGAATTGAGTAGCGAGGGGAAGAATGGGAGGCCTGGAGTGCGGATTGTGTAGGGGGAAGCTGGGGGTGTTTTCTGCAAAATGTACACGGTGACAACTTTTTTCGGACAGAGGGAGTACTACTGTTCTCATATCAACTCTAAGCAATAACATGCGTTGTTATAAAAATCTTGTAAAGAGAGTAACATATAGCAATCATGATGTTATGCTCATAATATGTATTCTAACAATCATTAGATGCCAATTGTTCTCATATCAACTCTAACAATAACATGTGTGGTCATAAAAATCTACGAAATGAGAGGAACATATAGCAATGATGTGGTTATAGACATGCTATGCATTCTAAATTTGTAACAAATGAACAGGTAGTCGTATTCATAAGGTAAAGATGAGATGAGATAGAACAATTACACGATGATAGGTTCCACCAGTATAGGCAGCCAATCTGTGCGTCGACCGCGTAAACGATGCCATCGTGCACTATAGCATCAGACAGAAATGTTGCCTCAACAGGATTGATGATGAGCCATAACCATGTATGGCGACCGGCTTCCAGATAGACTAATCCCATGTTGAACAAGGCAATGAGCTTGTAATCCATGTAGTCTTCTGATGGTGTGGGCACTTCGCAGATTACAACTTTCTGCAAACATAGGTCGAGCCAAAAGCTTGACGTGTCTCGTGCCTAGTAGGCAGGAGTGTACGGCGGGCCACGAGGCTCGATGGCGGCGGTATCCAACGATGGAAGGGTGATCTCTCGCTGGGTGTAGATATCCACGAGACGCCATGAACTACCGGTGTGGTGAATGAGGATCCATTTGGCCTTCATGCCCTCCCAGTAGTGGCTGCACATGAAGGACAGGTGGACGGGTAGTGGTAGCATGTCGAGGGGCACCACGGCAACCTCCGTAGGATTGTCAAGTCGGTGTTTGGGCCACCTGCGAGGATCAGGCATCAGCAAAGACACCGAGCATGCGACCAGACAGACGGTGCTGAGTAGGTCCATACGACTACAGATCTGCTCCAAGGGAACATCGGGGAGGGAATTCCAATCCCGGCTCTGCGTGTCAGTCGGTTCTGCCATTGGGGTTTTCGGTGCCTGCGAGCCAGCGGGGAAGTGGATTCGGGTGGGCGAGCGAAGAAGCTTCTCCTGGTGTGGCCGAGTAGTGAGCGGGGGGGTATGGTACGCGCGAGCTACCAAGGAAGATGGCGTGGGCGGGCGAGCAGTGAGCGGGGGTAAATGGTGTGCGGCCGACGATGGGGAAGAGAGGAGGAAGAAGAAGAGAGGAGGAAGAAGAGTGGAAGACGGGGAAGAAAGTGCATTCAATCTCAATTATACTAGTACTACTACCAGGATATACCGTCCTTCAGAGTGTAAATAGTTACACCGATGACATGTGGGTCTACCACAACATGGCCCATATGTCAGTTAATGGAGGACAGAGGTGCGTAGGCGTATTTGCGGAAGCGTGCTCTACTGGCAAACATGATGGCAGTACTGGGTAAGGCTGATTTAGTAACACCAACACGCTGGTTCAGCTTATTAATTACGTGTCCCATCTGCTGCAGCGTGTATTGTCACATCACTGCGAAGACTAGTTGAATAGTTCTCTCTGACCGAGATGGTGAATAATGGATCATGAGGACTTCCTTTCTATAGTATCCCTATGCCTCTACGCTCACTTCACTCATTTTGCTCCATACCTAGTCACTTGTTGAAATCTGTAGAAAGACAAATACTCCGTATTTGGGAACAGAGGGAGGATTTGACTCCGTACTATTTGGGAACAGAGGGAGTATCACCATATGGAGGGAACAGAGGAAGCTTGAAATATGAACATGTCAATGGGAGGGAGTAAGCCCCATGCATGCATGCATGCATGCAACATGCAACACTCACACGTACACATGGACGCACGCAACACTCACGCACCCATGCGGCACACAGCACACGATGCAACACACACGCTCACACTCAAGTGCTCAACCTACTCCCTACGTCCGTGAAAGACTGTACATTTATAGATTTACAGATTGACCAGGGCATAATTAACGCCCAAAAGTAGCAGACTTATGTGTGCATGCGACCATTGAGATAAGAAGATTAAATGAAGGCCGTTGCATGCTGTAATTAAGGATAGACATGTAGCCTATACCTACAGCACAAGTTGGTGCATTAGTCAATCAATATCGATTTAGATTAAAGGCTAAATGCATTGGAAGTGTAGATGTACATCATGTACTACACTCTTTGTTTTATAGCCGATGTACACTCTTTGTTGGAAGACCGAGGGAGGACACGTGCATGCACTCACATACACAGCCAGGGCGGTTCGCGCGCAAGGGTTGGACTCGTGTCACGCCTGCGTAAATTTTTGTTTAACTAGTTTCTTTGCTCTGCCAACTGACAGGTGGGACCCAAAAACCAGGTGACAATTTAACCAGTCAACAAAGTGCCACGTCGACTATGTGGCCGGTCAGTAGGGTGCAATACGGTGCTCTACGATGAGCTAGTGATCGTATAATCACCGCAAAACTATATATAGTGACCGTAAAGAGCGTATTGTTACATACGTTGACCGCGAGTGTATTTTTCTCGTTTCAAGTTAAGCCATATTAATTAGAAAGGACACAGTATGGACTACTACTACTAGTACTAGTACTGCTTTTATGTGTCCCGTCAACTCGCCGAACGAGGAGAAGCTTGCTTACTACGCCTCTCCCTCGCCCACGCGCGCGGTGGTTCGTAGGACGATGAGAGGATTTTGACTACAGCGCCCTCTCCCTCTCCCTCGCCCTCGCCCTCGCCCTCGCGGTGGACGTGCAGCAGTTCAATTGGTGTTAGATTGCCAGAAGCATATTGTACTGTAGTATCATCATTGTTGGACCTTCCGAAGAGGCGAAGTGCCAAGTGCAAGGTTCACACGAGTACGAACTGTTGAACCTCCCGAAGAGGCAAAGAGGAATTTCTTTTATAGTAGAGCCGATAATGGAGTGAAGTCCATGCGTGCAACGCCACAAGCTACAGAGTAGTAGTAGAGCACTTTACGTATAGAGCCATATTGCACAATTCCCAATGCCCCACCAGGCTTTTCTGGCTCCTCGGGCTTAATTGGGAGGCGCTAGTTTAAATATGCTACAAGATGATGAGGAAGCTGCAAGCGAGGTGCGGCTAGGGCGAGCCACAGGATGCTGGGAAGGAAGACTCGTTCACGTGGCTAGGTTGTCCAGTGCACCCAGATTGTGGGGCCGCACGTCCGTTTGACTTCAAAACTCAAACTACCCGTGTAAAATATTGGCTCGCAACGAAGTGTAGTAGTACTAATTTTTTTTAAAAGCCGCCGTGCGTTCGGCCGGGATCGAACCCACAAAACGAGGTATACACTCCCACGACCACTAGTAGTACTCGTTGGAGTACAACGCAACCTAGAATCGCCTTTTGTCGCTAGTAGTACGTACATTGTTCCTTACAAGAAACCCCTAAGAGCATGGTTAATAGTATAGCCAGCTGTTGTTATAATCCAGTGCCATGTCATCTACAGCCGATCTTATAGCCAACATGTACAATAATAGATCAAAAGAGTGTACTACTTTTTTATTATGTGGCCCACTTCTCATTCTCACAAAGTGCCTAGGAGCACGTGCTAGAGATGGCTCTTCACGAAGAGTCCGCTTACCTTCTCTCTCCTCTTCTCTTTCCTCCAACTAAGAAGAAATATACTAGTTTATTTGTTATAGCCCGCTGACTCAGCTCTATTGTACTTGCTCTAATTATGCAAGAAACCACTAAAATGCCAAGAAACTACTACCACTTGCATACGTGGCAGACTTAAGATAAGACTACCTTATCAACCATTGTACATGCTCTTACCAACAAAAATCCTCGAGTGACCTCCTACCTCCGGCCCATCCCCCTAGTCATCCTCGTCCATGGGACGTAGCTACCGCCGCCGGCAGAAGGCGAGGTCAAAACCGCCGGCGGTGCGAAGCCCATGTTGCGGCAGACCGGATGCCAACTCCGTCCGGCGCTCGCGGCCGCTAGCTAGCCAAGATAGCTCCGTCCAGCTGCTTGTCTGCAAGGTTTGCTAGCTAGATTGGCACGGCAGCGCGGCGGCTTGCTCGCACGCGCCGCGCTAAGGCTAGCCATCTGGCTCGAGCGAAGGCCAGCGCGGCGGCTTGCTCACTCATGAGTCACGCTCGGGTCAGCCTGCCAACCCGTGCGGAGTCCAGCGCGGCGTCCGGCCCGTCCGGCGGAGCGGCGGCCAACTCGCTCATCATCGGCGCCACCGACGAACACGGATCAGTACTGTTTGAAGTAATGTTCAGGAAAAATAATGATTTGAGGGGGAATAATAGGATAGAAGGTCAGATGTGGGTCCCTCGTGTCAACGGTCAAACAAAATGTGTTGGTTTAAGCTGCCTCGTCAGCACGGACGTGTGGGCCAACCCTGTCATAAATGGGTTTAAACGAACCTAATCGGTAGGAGTACTAGGTAGTTTTTGGCGTGGATTAAGAAATTTTGGGTATGTTTTTTCTATTTTTTGTACAATAGATTCTTCCTAGGGCTGGTTGAAAGTGGTAGTTTTTTGTTAAATACTCTACATATTGTAAGTAGGAGTGAAAGTTAAGATTTGGAAGCCAATAAGCAAGGCTAGTTACATAGTGCATATGTGTACATGATTGAAAGTAAATATCAACCATGAGTGACTAATATCTTGATGGAAAACTCGAAACTATGGAATACTAGGAAAAAATGCATGGTTGGAAATACTAGCAATGTTCATGTCCGTTGCAACGAATCATAATTAGAATAATACTTATTCACAAACTTGGTACAAAACACTCTAATTTTGATATACATATGTCACTAGAGATATATTATGTTTCAATTAGAATATATTCCTTGGGCTGTTTTGGTGAGGTCAGGGAGGGATGTGGTTGGTTTTAAGATACTAATTATGGGTTTTTCTGCAAATTGGTAGACAAGTGGGATGTTGGTGAGAAAAGGCAACAACTTACCTCACAATCATTAGATGTAGATCTAATGGTTAGAAACAACGGATGGCAGACACACCAGCGTCACCAACTTAGTCTTGTGTAGGAGTACTAGCAAGATCTGTGCATTGCACGGAACATCAAGATGCATTTTTTTATAAAACACTTGTTGCGACTGACCCTTGCGGGAGTAATACCATGTGTAAAAACTAATGATATCTCGAGAAATATGAGATAAGGTGAAGAGGAGTGGGGTGTGGTGGTGGTTGGTGGTCGGACTGAGCGGAGGCATGGGGATTGACGACGCCGGCAACGACCACCAGGCCAGTTTGTTCCAGAGGCTTCCTTTCTTAATTGATCAACAATGAGGTTTGTTGGAGATAAGGATGAATGAGGGAAGGCCTTGTCTGCAAATGTGGAGACGGGTGCGGGTATCTTTTAGTTTAATTTCCATCCGTCAGATATAGATCAGACGGTCTATATTGCAAGATGGCACACGCACCATCATCACCAACTCGATTTTTTATAAGAGAAGAAATATAAGTATGGATATACAAACGTATTATTGATAGTTGCTTCCGTAAACTAGCATCTACATTCTATTCAACACCTCAGCATGTGGGGCCTTAGCACAATGATTTCTCGACTGTGTAAAACAAAGATTTTCCCGTCGCTGACAAGGAGGGGGTGACGGCGGCGCGCTTTTTAGCTTGCTCTAGTCCTAGTAGTCATACTAGGTGGTCTAAGCATGTGTAGATTTATTCTTTGTCACGTCTCATGTTCGTCGTATTGCCACGACTTTTGATGAATAGACGGTAAGTTATTCATGGGGAAACCCTTGTTGAGCGTGTTTGCGAGAGAGAGAGAGAGAGAGACAGTGTGCGTGTGTGATATGTTAGAGACTGAGGCAATGATAACAGATTCTTTGTGTCTATGTGTGTGGAGGATAGAGAGAGACATGTACATGGGGCTTTTGTGTTGTGTAACGTGGAGACACATATACATAATTAGAGAGTGAGTGTGTGAGATACACATGCGGACATGAGGAGAGATGAGGATCCAAATAAATGGGTGTTTGTGCGTGTCTGTGTGTGTCTGTGCACGCGTTTGTGTGTGAGAGGGAGAGAGTGTATGTGGAGTAGAGAGACCACTGATGATGTAAACCTAGTATAAGGGAAGGGGGAATGGTGTGACATGTGTAGTAGCGAGATAGCACGGGTGCGGGCGGGGGGAGTAAACTATTTGGAAGAGACATCGAGTGTGTGTGTGTGTGGGAGAGGGGTGTGAGAGGGAGAGAAAGAGAGAGCTAGCGACGGAAAGAGAGAGAGAGAGGGAGGGAGGGAGGAAGAGAGGGGGAGAGGGGGAGAGAGGGGTCGTTTGTGTCCATAAATGGCCTATAGATAGGGAGACACTATTGATGTTGTCCGAAATTGGCCTATGAACAGAGATGCAAGGGAAGCGAGTCATCGTGTGTGTGATAGGGACTTCATGAGAGATCTAGAATAGATGGTGTAGAGAACAATGTGCGAAATCGAGAATGATTATACATTAGGGAGCTATGCAAAGAGTCACGACATATATGTATACAGGGAAGGAGCTGGGGCGGGTCCGCATGTGGGAGAGATAGAAAGAGGAGAGTGGTACACAAGGAGACAAAGTGTGCTTGTTTGTAGTGGGGGTGGTGTGTGAGGTGAGTGTGCGACAACCACATAACTAGGGAGATAGACGTTTGGGGGCGACGTTTTGTGTGTATGGAAAATATACACTCTACATAGTGCGTGTACTTGGGTAAGAGAGATAGCGAGAGACCTAGAGAGTGAGGGAAGAGATGTGTGCATGCCCGAGAGACCAAGTGATATAGACCTATGTTGGGGTCCGGACTTTACAAGAGAGAGGGGTGTTAATGTGGTCGTGTGTTGGTGTTTTGGGGAGAGAACGACTTCTCTCTATGTGTGTGTGTGTGTGGTGGGGGGGGGGGTTGACTTCAGATAAAGAGTGAGGTGTCTATATTTGAGGGACTTTAGCGTAATTGAGATATTGTGCACTCATGGTTGATCAATTTGTTTCACAGTTTGTACTATGAGATAAAGATACTTTTGAACATGGGTGATATACCTTGATGTACCAGAATTACAAACCTAAGATTGGAATTTTGGAATTCGACTCCATCATTAGCTTTTGTAATTCATTTAAACGGAGGTACATTTTTTAAGTCGGGATTTCGTGATTTCAAATTCATATATCAAACCTAGAGATATACACATACAGGCATGTTCAAACTTTATAATCATCCACTTTATTCATACACATACACATTTTTGCTTTTGTCATCATATTTAGGATAAACACATTTGGAATTTCATTTGAATTGGACCGTATGATGGTATTTGCTTGTAGTAGCTCAACGATCCATATTTGAATTGAATGGACAATCTAAGTTTCAAGTTGGAGATATTGATTTTCAAAACTTGCACATTTTTTTGCGTGCAAAACAAACAAATTGCCGGCCATGATATCATAGTCAGTCGTACAAGAGCAGAATACTTATAATTTTAGGCGCCAAAAGCTTTCAAACTTCCCGCTCACATTGAAATATCACGCGTCTGAAAGTTTAGCCCTGTGATATTCCTGTTTTACCCCTGCCACATGAACGGAAAAGGGCTGCTTTGGTAACTCATTGTTTTCCCTCTTTGCCCCCAACATTCTTCCCCAGAACCCCTCCCCTTCCCCTCCCCAACCCCCCAACCATGGCAAGCCGCCGAATCTAGTCCTCCGCCGTAGCGGTGGACCTCACACCCCGCCGGATCTACCTTCCGCACCTTGGAACCCCCAACTGCCAACTCACCACTTCACCGGAGCCGCTTCAGCGACTGGCTTGTCCACCGCTCCAGATCTCCTTGACCGCCATCATGGTCCACCGCACCGGATCTGCTTATCCGGCGCCCTCGTCCACCACAGCGTAGGCCCTTCACTGACTCCCTCGTCCGCCCCTTCACTGGCCCTTCATACAAGCCCTCGTCCGCCGCAACAGATCCGCCTCATCGAAAGCACTGTACAACGCGCCCGCCGAAGCCTTCGTCCACTGCACCGGACCCGCTCCACGGACGCTATATTCAACTCCACTGGCCCTACTTTACTAATGCCGCAGCCTCATTAGGTTATTTCGATTTGTACTCCTTCGGTTTTTCTCTTTATCGTGCAACTGTTCACTTACCACAGATGAGCTTTCTTGTATATCGACAGGTGCCGCAACCATAGCACCGGAGCCGCTTCAGCAACGGCGACAGCCGGCCCAAACTCAACCGCAACACGAGCACCATCGACGATCCTTAGCTATCAAGTATGACAACGATACCCATACGCCGCCGAGAATCAGGTACTATTATCCAACGGCTGGCGCCTACGTTCACTTTCCTAGCATAAGCACCGCACCTTTGAATTTCTTCAGGGCATCATTCAGTTTTTCATGAGACGCGTGCTACCTCTTGAGCACTACGTTGGATTTCCCCGAAGAGGAGAGGATGATGCAGCAAAGTAGCGTAAGTATTTCCCTCAGTTTTTGAGAACCAAGGTATCAATCCAGTAGGAGGCTACGCGCGAGTCCCTCGTACCTACACAAAAACAATAGCTCAACGCAACCAACACGATTAGGGGTTGTCAATCCCTTCACGGTCTCTTACGAGAGTGAGATCTGATAGAGATTATAGATAATATTTTTGGTATTTTTGGTATAGAGATGCAAAGTGAAAAGTAAAAGGCAAAGTAAAAAAGCAAAGCAATAATAAAGTAATGGAGATTGATATGATGAGAATAGACCCAAGGGGCATAGGTTTCACTAGTGGCTTCTCTCAAGAGCATAAGTATTATACGGTGGGTGAACAAATTACTGTTGAGCAATTGACAAAATTGAGCATAGTTATGAGAATATCTAGGTATGATCATGTATATAGGCATCACGTCCGAAACAAGTAGACCGACTCCTGCCTGCATCTACTACTATTACTCCACTCATCGCCCGCTATCCAGCATGCATCTAGAGTATTAAGTTAAAAACAGAGTAACGCCTTAAGCAAGATGACATGATGTAGAGGGATAGTTTCATGCAATATGATAAAAACCCCATCTTGTTATCCTCGATGGCAACAATACAATGCGTGCCTTGCTGCCCCTTCTCTCATTGGGAAAGGACACCACAAGATTGAACCCAAAGTTAAGCACTTCTCCCATTGCAAGAAAAACCAATCTAGTAGGCCAAACCAAACTGATAATTCGAAGAGACTTGCAAAGATAACCAATCATACATAAAAGAATTTAGAGAAGATTCAAATATTATTCATAGATAGACTTGATCATAAACCCACAATTCATCGGTCTCAACAAACACACCGTAAACAGAAGATTACATCGAATAGATCTCCACGAGAGAGGGGGAGAACATTGTATTGAGATCCAAAAGGAGAGAAGAAGCCATCTAGCTACTAACTATGGACCCGAAGGTCTGAGGTAAACTACTCACACTTCATCGGAGAGGCTTTGATGATGATGTAGAAGCCCTCCGTGATCTATTCCCCTTCCGGCGGAGCTCCGGAACAGGCCCCAAGATGGGATATCATGGATACAGAAAGTTGCGGTGGTGGAATTAGGTTTTTGGCTCCGTCCCCGGTCATTCGGGGGTACGTAGGTATATATAGGAGGAAGGTGTACGTCGGTAGAGCTTCGAGGGGCCCACGAGGCAGGGGGCGCGCCCTCCACCCTCATGACCGCCTCGTGGCTTTCTTGACGGAGGGTCCAAGTCTCCTGGGTCTTATCTAATGAGAAAATCACGTTCCCAAAGGTTTCATTCCGTTTGGACTCCGTTTGATATTCTGTTTCTCCGAAACTCTGAAATGGGCAAAAAAACAGCAATTCTGGGATGGGCCTCCGGTTAATAGGTTAGTCCCAAAAATAATATAAAAGTGGAAAATAAAGCCCAATATAGTCCAAAACAGTACATAATATAGCATGGAGCAATCAAAAATTATAGATACGTTGGAGACGTATCAGGCATCCCCAAGCTTAATTCCTGCTTGTCCTCGAGTAGGTAAATGATAAAAACAGAATTTTTGATGCGGAGTGCTACTTGGCATAATTTTAATGTAAATCTTCTTAATTGTGGTATGAATATTCAGATCCAAAAGATTCAACACAAAAGTTCATGTTTACATAAAAATAATAATACTTCAAGCATACTAACAAAGTAATTATGTCTTCTCAAAATAACATGGCCAAAGAAAGCTTTCCCTACAAAATCATATAGTCTGGCTATGCTCTATCTTCACCACACAAAGTATTTAAATCATGCACAAGCCCGATGACAAGCCAAGCAATTGTTTCATACTTTTGACATTTTCAAAACTTTTTCGATCTTCACACAATACATGAGCGTGAGCCATGGATATAGCACTATATGTGGAATAGAATGGTGGTCGTGGAGAAGACAAAAAGAGGGGAAGATAGTCTCACATCAACTAGGCGTATCAACGAGCTATGGAGATGCCCATCAATAGATATCAATGTGAGTGAGTAGGGATTGCCATGCAACGGATGCACTAGAGCTATAAGTATATGAAAGCTCAACAAAAGAAACTAAGTGGGTGTGCATCCAACTCTCTTGCTCACGAAGACCTAGGGCATTTTGAGGAAGCCCATCATTGGAATATACAAGCCAAGTTCTATAATGAAAAATTCCCACTGGTATATGAAAGTGACAAAATGAGAGACTCTCTATCATGAAGATCATGGTGCTACTTTGAAGCACAAGTGTGGTAAAAGGATAGTAACATTGTCCCTTCTCTCTTTTTCTCTCATTTTTTTTATTTGGGCCTTTTCTTTTTTTATGTCCTCTCTTTTTTTCCGTCCGGAGTCTCATCCCGACTTGTGGGGGAATCATAGTCTCCATCATCCTTTCCTCACTTGGGACAATGCTCTAAAAATGATGATCATCACACTTTTTATTTTTCTTACAACTCAACAATTACAACTCAATACTTAGAACAAAATATGACTATATGAATGCCTCCGGTGGTGTACCGGGATATGCAATGAATCAAGAGTGACATGTGTGAAAGAATTATGAACGGTGGCTTTGCCAAAAATACAATGTCAACTACATGATCATGCTAGCAATATGACAATGATGGAGCGTGTCATAATAAACAGAATGGTGGAAAGTTGCATGGCAATATATCTCCGGATGGCTATGGAAATGCCATGATAGGTAGGTATGGTGGCTGTTTTTAGGAAGGTATATGGTGGGTGTATGATACCGGCGAAAGCTGCGCGGTATTAGAGAGGCTAGCAATGGTGTAAGGAAGGAAAGTACGTATAATCCATGGACTCAACATTAGTCATAAAGAACTCATATACTTATTGCAAAAATCTAGAAGTTATCAAAGCAAAGTATTATGTGCATGCTCCTAGGGGGATAGATTGGTAGGAAAAGACCATCGCTCGTCCCCGACCGCCACTCATAAGGAAGACAATCAATAAATAAATCATGCTCCGACTTCATCACATAACGGTTCACCATACGTGCATGCTACGGGAATCACAAACTTTAACACAAGTATTTCTCAAATTCACAACTATTCAACTAGCATGACTTTAATATCACCATCTTCATATCTCAAAACAATTATCAAGCATCAATCTTTTCTTAGTATTCAACGCACTCAAAAGAAAGTTCTACAAATCTTGAATACCAAGCATATTATTATTAAGCAAATTTCCATACTATTAAAAACTCTCAAAATAATCTAAGTGAAGCATGAGAGATTAATAGTTTCTATAAAACAGATCCACCACCGTGCTCTAAAAGATATAAGTGAAGCACTATAGCAAAACTATAAAGCTCAAAAGATATAAGTGAAGCACATAGAGTATTCTATCAAATTCAAAATTATGTATGGCTCTCTCAAAAGGCGTGTACAGAAAGGATGATTGTGGCATACTAACAAAACAAAGACACAAATCATAAAAGACTCTCCAAGCAAAACACATATCATGTGGTGAATAAAAATATAGCTCCAAGTAAAATTACCGATGGAAGTAGACGAAAGAGGGGATGCCTTCCGGGGCATCCCCAAGCTTTGAATTTTTGGTGTCCTTGGATTATCTTGGGGGTGCCATGGGCATCCCCAAGCTTAGGCTCTTGCCACTCCTTGTTCCATAATCCATCAAATCTTTACCCAAAACTTGTAAACATCACAACACAAAACTTAAAGTAGAAAATCTCGTGAGCTCCGTTAGCGGAAGAAAATAAAAGATCACTTCAAGGTACTGTAATGAACTCATTTTTTATTTATATGGGTGTTATACATACTGTATTCCAACTTCTCTATGGTTTATAAACTATTTTACTAGCCATAGATTCATCAAAATAAGCAAACAACACACGAAAAACAGAATCTGTCAAAAACAGAACAGTCCGTAGTAATCTGTAACTAGCGCAAGATCTGGAACCCCAAAAATTCTAAAATAAATTGATGGACGTGAGGAATTTATCTATTAATCATCTTCAAAAAGAATTAACTAAATAGCACTCTCCAAATAAAATTGACAGCAGTTCTCGTGAGAGCTAAAGTTTCTGTTTTTTACAGCAAGTTCAACAAGACTTTCCCCAAGTCTTCCCAACGGTTCTACTTGGCACAAACACTAATTAAACACAAAAAACACAACCAAAATAGAGGCTAAATAATTTATTTATTACTAAACAGGAGCAAAAAGCAAGGAATAAAAATAAAATTGGGTTGCCTCCCAACAAGCGCTATCGTTTAACGCCCCTAGCTAAGCATAACAACCAATGATAGATCTAGGTATTGCCATCTTTGGTAGGCAATTCATAAGTGGATCTCATGATAGATTCATATGGTAATTTTAGTTTCTTTCTAGGGAAGTGTTCCATGCCCTTTTTTAATGGAAATTGAAATCTAATATTCCCTTCCTTCATATCAATAATTGCACCAACCGTTCTAAGGAAAGGTCTACCGAGAATAATAGGGCAAGAAGGATTGCAATCTATATCAAGAACGATAAAATATATGGGCACATAATTCCAATTTGCAACAATAAGAACATCATTAATTCTTCCCATAGGTTTCTTAATAGTGGAATCCGCAAGATGCAAGTTTAGAGACCAATCGTCAAAATCACGGAAATCTAGCAAATCACACAAAGTTTTGGGAATAGTAGAGACACTAGCACCCAAATCACACAAAGCATAAAACTCATAATATTTAATTTTAATTTTAATAGTAGGTTCCCACTCATCATAAAGTTTTCTAGGGATAGAAACTTTCAACTCAAGTTTTTCTTCATAAGATTGCATCAAGGCATCAACGATATGTTCGGTAAAGGCTTTATTTTGACTATAAGCATGAGGAGAATTTAGCATAGATTGCAACAAGGAAATACAATCAATTAAAGAGCAACTTTCATAATTAAATTCCTTGAAATCCAATATAGTGGGTTTAGCAACATCTAGAGTTTTATTTCTTTCAATCCCACTTTTATCAATTTCATCATCAAGATCTAAATACTCCGAATTTTAGAACGCCTTTTAGGTAAGGGGAGATTTATTCAGTTTCATCAAGATTCATATTGCAAAACAAAGATTTAATAGGAGACACATCAATAACTTTTAGATCTTCATCTTGATTTTCATAGGAATCCAGTTTAGCGGCCATCTTATTGACTAAGGTAGCTTGCATATCCGAAATTTCAGCAGTTAATTTTTCAAGACGAGCAATTTGGGATCTTATACCATCAAATTCTTTAGACATATCAGCGAGCTCTTTATTCATATAACTCATAAAACTTTTTTGTTCCTTAAGCTCATTTCTAAAGAAATTATTATGCTCAAACTACAAAACCATAAACTTCCTGACGTTGTTTTCGATCTCCTCTAGCCTTTTAAGGTGAAGATCACCAAATCTAGGTAGAGCCATCGCGACAAACAAGCAGTCCAACACACGAGCAAACAAAAAGCAAACGGGCAAAAAGAGGCAAATAGAGAAAGAGAGGGAGGATAGATAGAGAGGGCGAATAAAACGGCAAGGGTGAAGTGGGGGAGAGGAAAACGAGAGGCAAATGGCAACTAATGTAATGTGAGAGATAGGGATTGTGATGGGTACTTGGTATGTTGACTTTTGCGCAGACTCCCCGGCAACGGCGCCAGAAATTCTTCTTGCTACCTCTTGAGCACTGCATTGGATTTCCCCGAAGAGGAGAGGATGATGCAGCAAAGTAGTGTAAGTATTTCCCTCAGTTTTTGAGAACCAAGGTATCAATCCAGTAGGAGGCTACGCGCGAGTCCCTCGTACCTACACAAAAACAATAGCTCAACGCAACCAACGCGATTAGGGGTTGTCAATCCCTTCACGGTCACTTACGAGAGTGAGATCTGATAGAGATGATAGATAATATTTTTGGTATTTTTGGTATAGAGATGCAAAGTGAAAAGTAAAAGGCAAAGTAAAAAAGCAAAGCAATAATAAAGTAATGGAGATTGATATGATGAGAATAGACCCGGGGGCCAGAGGTTTCACTAGTGGCTTCTCTCAAGAGCATAAGTATTCTATGGTGGGTGAACAAATTATTGTTGAGCAATTGACAGAATTGAGCATAGTTATGAGAATATCTAGGTATGATCATGTATATAGGCATCACGTCCGAGACAAGTAGACTGACTCCTTCCTGCATCTACTACTATTACTCCATTCATCGACCACTATCCATCATGCATCTAGAGTATTAAGTTAAAAACAGAGTAACGCCTTAAGCAAGATGACATGATGTAGAGGGATAGTTTCATGCAATATGATAAAAAACCCATCTTGTCATCCTCGATGGCAACGATACAATACGTGCCTTGATGCCCCTTCTCTCATTGGGAAAGGACACCGCAAGATTGAACCCAAAGCTAAGCACTTCTCCCATTGCAAGAAAAACCAATCTAGTAGGCCAAACCAAACTGATAATTCGAAGAGACTTGCAAAGATAACCAATCATACATAAAAGAATTTAGAGAAGATTCAAATATTGTTCATAGATAGACTTGATCATAAACCCACAATTCATCGTTCTCAACAAACACACCGCAAAAAGAAGATTACATCGAATAGATCTCCATGAGAGAGGGGGAGAACATTGTATTGAGATCCAAAAGGAGAGAAGAAGCCATCTAGCTACTAACTATGGACCCGAAGGTCTGAGGTAAACTACTCACACTTCATCGGAGAGGCTTTGATGATGATGTAGAAGCCCTCCGTGATCAATTCCCCTTCCGGCGGAGCTCCGGAACAGGCCCCAAGATGGGATCTCATGGATACAGAAAGTTGCAGTGGTGGAATTAGGTTTTTGGCTCTGTCCCCGATCGTTTGGGGGTACATAGGTATATATAGGAGGAAGGAGTATGTCAGTGGAGCTTCGAGGGGCCCACGGGGCAGGGGGCGCGCCCTCCACCCTCGTGACCGCCTCGTGGCTTTCTTGATGGAGGGTCCAAGTCTCCTGAGTCTTATCTGATGAGAAAATCACGTTCTCAAAGGTTTCATTCCGTTTGGACTCCGTTTGATATTCAGTTTCTCTGAAACTCTGAAATAGGCAAAAAAACAACAATTCTGGGCTGGGCCTTCGGTTAATAGGTTAGTCCCAAAAATAATATAAAAGTGGAAAATAAAGCCCAATATAGTCCAAAACAGTAGATAATATAGCATGGAGCAATCAAAAATTATAGATACGTTGGAGACGTATCAACGCGTTATTCTGCTTGCCCTTGTAGGGCCATACTTCTGGCAGTGAACATGTTACATGTGCTAAATTACATACCAGTGCACATATAGTTAATATGCTTTAGTTTTGTTATGATGCCACCTGTTGGTTCCATGAGACTTCTGAATGTTCTCTATGCTTAATTACACATCAGCAAACTAGCATGTGGTTCCGCTGCTTTTTGTTCGTTTTACCCTACATTTTCTGATGCTAGCTATTAGATCACTGCTCCGAGCCTCTGTTCATTACTTGTTTGTGTGTTCTTGATCTTCCAAGTTGCATGACTAATTTGATGCTTCTATTAATTATGGAGCTGCCAACCCCATCAAGCAAAATATTTGTTCTTTTGGGGCTGGCACCTCGAACAAGCATAAAAATAGAGGGAAGCAGATATATTGTCATGTATGCACACACCCTTCTTTCATTAGTTTAGATGAACCATTGATGATCAATTCAGACCAGTGCATGCGATTAAAATTAATTTTACCTAAATAGATGGTGCAGAATAAACTACAACAACTAGATTTGCAACCACGGGATGCTGACGATATCTTCAAAGAACATTGCAACAACAGCTAGGCTTCAAAGCAACATATGGTAAGCCAGTGTGTTTTAGTACATGTGAAATGTAATGCGAATGGGCTGCTTTCTTGGCTTGTGCCCTCAACGTGTAATCCTACCGAATTACAAATAGTTCAGTTGTCTGCTTTGCTGTATTGCTTGATTCGAATGCTTATTTGTTGTTACTCTATACCTGAGTTGGCCAATATGTCAGCAATGCCTGTTGTACTATCGTAAAGAAATGCATGCCTATTTCATTTGAGTCCTTAACTTTTCCTCTCAACTTCATCACAAGACTGTCTCCGTAGTTTATATGAGGCCACACTGTTAAGTGCTTTCTCAGATTATTTCAACTGCTTAGATGCCTTGGCAACTTAAATATAGCGGTTGTACACTCCCTTTCAACTAGGGATGTCAACTGGGTCCCATTTAATCCCGATTAAAGTCCACTAGTGGTATGATAGTTCAAAAGAGTTTTTGTTTTTTGAGGAAAATGAACTAGGGAGGTAGCAAAAACTAACTAGATGGGACTAGTGGATGTCGTTTATTTGCCACTTACATCCCTAGTTTCATCTTACCATTTTAATTTCTTTTCGGCTGATGCTGCTTCGTACCATTTAAATATAGTTTGCCATGCTCGGCAATAATTCGTCCGTCGTTTACCATGTAAGCTTACTGCCTGTATCATACGATAACTATCTCTTACTGATGTCCAGCGGAAACCTTTCAGGATGCTGTTCACACTAGGACACAATGTACAACCCCAGAATCTATTTGTGGAACCAGTGCGCCATCCATGTTACCAGATGGTAGCAGTTCAGAGGCAACACCGTCGGAGAGTAGTCTGAGCACAGATATTATAGTGCTTGAGGCTCTACTAAAGGCAGAAAGGGATGGTGTGGCTGGCATGAATGAGGTAATGTTTATCTTGAGGCTGGAAATTACGGAATTAGCGGCACACATTATGCAAGCAACCCAAGAATTGGAGGAAGTAAGAATGTTGCATTTGAAGACGGAGGAGGTCCTGCTGTTTCTGCTATCTGAAGCCCAAGGTAATCCCGGTTCTTCTTTAGATACCAATTGAAATTGTCATTAGATTATTGTACTTGCATGTTGTGTCTTGTCTCTGAATGGATTATGTTGCAAGATCCCCTATGTTGTCCATGTGTTGTAATGATCCGATTTTTTTAGGCGAGGTAATCCTCAGTACTTGTATGATTGATATAAGGTGAACTGTTTTTTGTGTGAGCATATTGTATTGGATGAAATAACTGTTTGACTCAGAGTGTATCCAACCTACTGAATTCGAAGATCACGACATTTCTAAATCATAATCATATATAAAGGTGGAATAAATCTTTGTTGTGGTTTTGAAGAAATAAATAACAAAATGTATAATTATATGTGGATATTCGTAATCGAATACAAATTGGATTTGAATTTAGTTTGCCAGGTCCCAGGGCAAACGTGAATGCTAATTCTCCCAAGTTTTGAACGAAGCGGCTAAACACCCACTATAATTTGTGGGCTGCCCGAAGCAAGTGTTTGCGACATGGAAATTACTGTCTACCCCTGACACTTGACATCCTTATCGATCGGATTTACACTACTGTCGATAGGGGTAGAGTAGTAACTTCAATCAGACGTGACACGACGGCCTCTGAGCCCATTCAGACACAGTGAGCGCCAAAGGTGGGCGGTAAAACACATTTGATTCAAGCTCGTCCAAAAGACATGTGTCTCTTCCTCCATTTCCCCATTCATACACGGTGGGCGGCAAAACAAACTCTCCTCGTCCGAAATCGATGTAGGCTAATATTTTAAATAGGGGCAGATGTGTAACTTCCATCAGACGTGACACAACCGCCCTACCTGTCAGCCCCGTTCATACACCATGGGCGCCAACCGTGGGCGACAAAACACCCTCTCCTCGCCCGAAATAGTTACCGGCAAATATTTTGGATATGCGAGATTACCGTCCTATCCCCAACCAACGCGATGTCCGAAATTTTAAATGGGGGATAAGTTCGTAACTTTCCCCCATTTCAGAGAAGCGCGTCCCAAAGTTTGAGATCCCCCCTCCCCTCCATTTCCCCATTCATACACCGTCGGCGGCACGACAACCTTCGCACTGCAGCCAGCCTCCTCCGTCCGCCATCCCCATCCTCCACCTTGCCGGAGCCGCTACCCCTACCCCGTCGTCCACTCCAAGAGATGGACGTCTCTCATCCACGGCGCTGGACCAGGATCCTTTCATCACCTCCTCTCGCTTCATCGGCGTCGTCGTCCACCTTGCCGTTGCCGCTCCTACGACCGCCTCGTCCACGGCAACATGATATATCCCCTGACTCGGCCGTCTGCCGTCTAAAGTCTTCTTCCCCGCCGCTGACAGCCATCGCACCCGCAGCACCCTCAACGTATCAGCATAGGCCTACACGGCGTCGCAAGAGAGGTGGTACTCTTCCATATGTGCTTAAGTTATTGATCTCACCCGAAAAATAGATCATAATTTGTTTACTGTACTTTTCTTGTCCGTACCAAATCGTAGTGGCTAGTTGAAAGCAAACATTGGTTGTGAAGTAGCTTTGTCCGGTTTGCACCTTCAGATCCGCCATGGCACGGGCACTATACTCGTAAAGCTTATGGTTTCCCCCCTTTATATTCACTACCATCATCGTAGGTGCTTCGTGTCATGCTAGCACTGCTCCTCAAGACCTCAACCCAAAGCTTACGTGTTGAAATACGAATCTGATATGATGCTCATATCACTAAAACAGAGAACGTTTAATTGGTCACCTAATGTTCCTATATTCGTTTCGAAAAGCATGTGTGCCACCCACTGGTCCAGCTAGTTCCACTTTCCTGATTTTTCTCTTGATGCTTAGGGTTTTCCCCTTTTATCTACTCTACTATGATCTGCGTAGGTGCTTTCTGTCGTACTAGCATTACTCCACCCTTCAAGCTAAACAACACAACACTCAGAATTCGAAAGCTTAGTTGTTCAAATATGATTGTGATATGATACTGATATTAGTTAACCGACACATTTAATTGGTTAGCTAAAGGACCCACTTGAGTTTCCAAATGCATGTCGCGACATATAGAGAGACAGCATAATTGCATTTCTTTGTCACTTGTTGACCGTACTTTCTTGTCCATACCAAATCTTAGTTGTTATTTCAAAGCAAACATCAGTTGCTAACTACCCTTTGCGCGGTTTGCAGCTTCAGATCTGCCATCCCACTGCCATGGTCAACACTGTACTCATCATGCTTATGTTTTCCCCATTTTATGATGACCACAATCAGCCTACGTGGTTCGTGTCGTAATAGCACTGCTCCACCCATCGAGCTAAACAAGCTTAGCTATACAAATTCATATCTGATATTATTGCTGATATTAGTAAAACTGAGAGATGTTTAATTGGTTTGCTAAATGTTCCTACTTTAGTTTCGAAATGCATGTGAGCCACATATGGAGAGACCAGAAAGAATAGTATTTCTCTGTGCGCTCTGGTTCATCATGGGTGGCCAACCGACATTGTATTGAAAGACTTGTAATATCTTCAATCTGCTTGCTCTTCTGCTCTTCTTTAAGATGATACTCTTCTCTTGCGGTCGACTGGTCAGGTAGAGTTGTTCTCCCTTAGTATATTTTGAATCTGTCAGGTCAGGTCGACTTGTTCTTCTTTATTATATGTTGAAGCTATCATCTGCAAAGTGTCATCACTTCTGGAGCTCTCATATTTTGAGTAGTAGGCCACATTATATTAATGCACACAACAAATTACAGCATGCATGGCATCTTTTAAAAGAATTGCAGAGATAGCACAAAGGGGTTTACAGGGAGGCAGTATTGGATTAGAATCACTTCTGCATTACAAAGAAAATCTCACTCGTTTTTATGTTTTCATGCATGTCAGATATTGAACATTATCAAAATAAATATGAGAATGGGCGCACGAGAGGAATATTGCGGAACGATCCACTGGCTAACAAACTTGGCATGGTGGAGGATGGCCTATCTTATTCACCCATCAAGGTGCTTGCTCTAACTTTGCAAAGTTGTATTGGTCGCACATATTTTGCATCTGACCTCTTGCATTACTTCTACTTTGTTACACCATCTGCTTAGTTTAAGCATCATATATGAGTATATGGCATACCTATCCATTTTCTGTACCTATTCCATGTGTCGTCACACTATGTTTTTCCAGTCAAATGTTGTTCTTTCGTAATAGATGTCCAAAAGGAAGAGGGTGAGTGCAGATCCTCAAGGAGTACAAACTAGGTATTTGGAAAAGGTAGTGATACCTGTTAAATCAGATAGATCAGCAGCCACAGAAAACACAGGCCCAACTGTACCACACTTTACCCCTACTCCAGTGGCCAAACCCCTATTAGAACTGCTGGGAGCCCAGCGTCAGGTACTGTCTATGATATCAATTCAAAATTTGAACTCCTAAATTTCTGCTTGTGCCTTACCTTCTCTCTTGTATGAAAACTAATTTCAGATGAATCTCCTTGCTCAAAGGATCATACGATCTCAAAACAATAATGGGCCATGCATTGATCCTATCAGTACCTCTCTCCCTTTTACCTTGTAACGTTGTACTTAATTAATTGCTATTTGATTATGTATCATCAGTCTGCACCTGAGCTTCATTATCCTCTGTTTCTTCCAATATTATTTGATCTATATTTACTCTTTTCAAAATGTAGAATAATGGCAATGCTTATAAAGAATTTTCTTTGGGGAATTTATTGAATTATCCTTCCATCAACATGGAGAAGGGCTTTGTCTAGCCCGTGTTAACATGTAATGTAAGTTCATCCTTCTCAAGCCTTCAAACTTTGTTCTAGTATAGATTTGGATAGGCATCATTTCTTCCACTGTTGTTTGCTTTGCTGCTTACATCTGATTGGATGTTTGCAACAACTACCAGTTTCAAATTGTAGTTGTAAAAACATGTTCCTTATGCAGAACAGATCCATTTATTTGCTTATATAATTGTGAAACCTATTACGTGTCTCCTTGTTTCTCTTTCAGACTCGTATCTCTTATGCCAGGTAGAACTTTAGGGAAGATAGTGAGCCAAACCATCTTGAGGACAGCGAGATGACCCCAAGGTCCTGTCTTGATGAAGACAGTGAGTTGAAGCTACTCACCAGCAGGTGCGAGACAACCTCTGTGCAGTCTCTACCTCAATCAGTTCGACTTCTTCAGTCTCAACTTAAAGCGGAAAGGCTTGCTTCAGATCAGCTCCGACTTGAAGTCAAATATGCAATGAAGATGTCAGAGGACTACCGTGCACACCATCATGCCTTAAATCTAGTGTTGATGCATCTATCGTTGACACAGTTAAGGTCTACTCAGCTTCTTCAGCTGTTTGGGGGGCCCGACCTGGCCAGGCCAAGTGCCTTCTGAAGTGCTCTCAGTTTTGTATATTCTTTTGTCGGCGCGTTTATTTGCACTGGTCGCGAACTTTGATGCCCAGTGGATGTAATATGTGTGATAGCTGTGATAGCCTAGCGTAAGTTGCTTGCTTATTTATTTCCTTGTTGTCTTGTTTATTTGTTTGCTTGTAGTCATTGCAGTTCTTTTTCCGCGGTTTGCTAGTGGCTGCAATAACCTATTTTTTAAAACTAGGCCATAATAACCATGGGCTAATATTTACTATAGTGACAATGGGCCTCCTACGGGCCGTAGAAATAGTGGGCCTTCTATGGGCCGTAGAAACAGTGGGCCTTCTACGGGCCATAGAAACAATGGGCCTTCTACGAGCCGTAGAAACAATGGGCCTTCTATGGGCCGTATCATCAATGGGCCTTATACGGGCAGTATGATCGATTGGCCAAACATGGGCCAATAACAGGCCGCATTATGGCCATAAACGGGCTAGAGTTGGAATCGTCCATTCATGGGCCGACCATAACGGGCCATCGTTAATAGGCCGTATTTGATGACGCTATGAAAACGGCCCAACGTATTAATGGACCACAAACGGGCCGACTGTAACCACGACTGAATTTGGCCCACAAGCAGAAAATGACAGTAACGGGCCGTAAGTAAACGAATGCTGAAAATGAGCCCAGGAATAAATGGGCTCTGAGAAGGCCGAAAGATAACATGGGCTGGAAACGGCCCAACGGAATAAAGGGGCGTTAATGGGTATAAAGTGATACACTGTTCATTACGGGCCAATTTCACCACGGGCCGTTAATGGGTGTAAAGTGATACACTATTCATTACGGGCCAGTTTCACCATGGGCCGTTAATAGGCCAAGAGTTACATAGGGCCTCATATGGGCTGAAAGACGTCATGGGCCATACATGGGCCAGAAGACGGGCTGGAATCATATTGGGTGGCCCAGATGATGCTACTGGGCCTAATTCGGATAGGGCGTAACGGGCCTTGGGTTAGCGGGCTGTAAATGGGCTATATGCGAACAGACCGTTAACAGGCTTTACATGGGCCAACCCGCCACCTTTCGACCAAGTCAAACGGGCCGGCCTTTTCACAGGAATGGGCCTCTGTTGGGCCGTGCCACGTGTCAACATATCATAGGCGCCTTCTGTCCAATGAGTGGGTGACATCTGTCCCAATGATGAGCCGACACGTGTTTCCTCCAGCCAATGATGATTTTACACATGGAAAATCCCCATTGGTCGGGGCTGTTAACGGGTTATCGAATGCAAAACCCGACCCGATAGCTTAAGGCATTCCATTACGGTGGATGCCACGTGTCGGTCACCCTTGACGAAAGCACTTCTGTGACGCGGGATTTATCGTCATGGAAGTGGACACTTCCGTGATGATAATATTGGTAATGTCATGGACCACTTCTACGACAGCACAGGTATGACTATCTTGATTCTGTCATAAAATCGTCATGGATGTACATGCATGACAGAAAATGCGACCTACTGTGACAAACACGTATCATCACGGAAGTGTATTTTTTTGTAGTGCATGTACTAAATGTGGAGAGATAGCAAAGTTGTATGTAGAATAACCAACAATCTTTGCACAAGCTCCAAGATGAAATAGAGAGCAATCACATTTATTTTCTCATCATCTATTTGATAGCTTAGATACAACCTATTGGAATAGTTGTATGATAGCTTCTTGGTTGATGACATGGACATTTTACCAACAAGACTAACATACAATCTATTGGAGATGCTCTTACATATATATGCGGCGGCTGGACTTCCCGTACAAGAAAAGGACTCAAATCATGTCCAAATCATATGCGGCTGGACTTATTTTGAGCACTAAGTTTTTGTAATTTCTTCCCGTACAAGAGAGGGGGAGAACATTGTATTGAGATCCAAAAAGAGAGAAGAAGCCATCTAGCTACTAACTATGGACCCGAAGGTCTGAGGTAAACTACTCACACTTCATCGGAGGGGCTATGATGATGTAGAAGCCCTCCGTGATGACGGCCCTCTTCCGGCGGAGCTCCAGAACAGGCCCCAAGATGGGATCTCATGGATAAAGAAAGTTGCGGCGGTGGAATTAGGTTTTTGGCTCATGTTCTAATCGTTTGGGGGTACGTGGGTATATATAGGAGGAAGGAGTACGTCGGTGGAGCACTGAGGGGCCCACGAGGCAGGGGGCGCGCCCTGTAGGGGGGGTGCCCCTACCCTCGTGACCACCTCCGGTACTTCTTGGAGTAGGGTTCAAGTCTCCTGGGTCTTATCCGAGAAGAAAATCACGTTCCAAAAAGGATTTTTCTGTTTGGACTCCATTTGATATTCTGTTTCTTCGAAACACTGAAATAGGCAAAAAACAGCAATTCTAGGCTAGGCCTTCGGTTAATAGATTAGTCCCAAAAATAATATAAAAATGGAAAATAAAGCCCAATATAGTCCAAAACAGTAGATAATATAGCATGGAGCAATCAAAAATTATAGATACGTTGGAGACGTATCATTGCCCCCCAGTACTTGGCGTATTTTGCGCAACCTTGATGGAATTCCCACCATCAAGAATATTTTCATTGTGCTCTTGAACTACTTATTTATTTGAAAACTTGATCCCATCATCCACATTTTTTACCTTCTAATGTTTAAATGGATCGGCTTGAAGCAGGCGATGCAAAAATCATTTTCCATCAGGACCAATTGGAATAAACCGGTCATCTCTTGGTGTCTCAACAAATTTCAATCATCCTTTATGAATGGCCGATTTAACTATTTGATGAAACATACTGCAATCCTCAAAATTATGTTTGAATGAATGATGCAGCCTAAATACATTCCTGCTTGAATTGATGGCTTGACATGGTGATGAAGAATTCTTATGTAATTATTTTTCAGTAACAAATCAAATATTTGATCACACATGCTTGAATTGAAGGTAAACTTTTTATTCTCTAGCCGATCTTGCTGTGAGAACGGCTTTGGAGTTAAGCAAACAAATGGTTCAGATTTTGCATTACCTCATTCGACTATGCATTGTGTTTTGCACTCTATCTCCGATGTCTTTGAAAAGGAAATTATACTATCATCGGTTTTCTCAACAAAGTATAACCTTGGCTTTAAATTTCTGAAATCAAAGTAGTTAGAACATACATGTCTCCATTGAGACCATGCGTAAGCCAAGTATGAAGCAAGCAAAGCTACCCAATTAGATATGAACTTTAAATAAAGCAATGGGAAAAACTTTGGCTGCAATAAAAAATCACTATCTGTCTTTAGAAATGGCACAATAGGTTGACCGATATGTTCTATAATAATTTTATTGCTAACGAGTAAATTACCCTTCTTCATTGGTCTTTCAAAATTACTTATGAGAATTTTTCTTATAGAAGCATCAACAATAAAGTTGCGACCAAATTGGATGATAGGTAAATCATTTGCTAGACATACCTTTTCAAACACGTTGAAAAAGCATGATGGTTGCGTTACTTGAATGATATGTTGTTCGTCTTTCGAATACCTCCCTAACACCTTGTCGTCCTCTTTTTCTAGGACAGATACGGCATACGTAATATTTGATTTGGTCTTTTCAATAACCAAATTAACTTTGTTATCCGAATCACCACTTTTTTGATAATTCTATCCACATCGAGTGCTTTCTCTTTTTGACATAATCTAGCTTGTATTGCAGCAGAATTAATAGGATTTCCCTCTTTTATTAATTCATGTAGAACAACATTGCATTCGTCCCAAAAAGATGTAAGATTTTTCTTAATGACCCAATCTGGATAGAATTGCCCCCGACACTTTTAGACTCTTTCGGTAACAAGATGTCGCCGAAATTCTGTAATTGTGCAAGGAAAACATTGTATGCTACTATACTAGGTGAAGACACATGTGATCCTATAGAATTTTCATTTATTCGGCTATTAGCGTGAAGGCGCGAAGCGGAATTATGAATACCTATAGTTGCATATGGTGCCAAAAAATTAGTAGCATGAGGTGTAGCATATGATGATTGAGGGTAATTGGCCAGATAAATAGTAGTAGCATGGCCAATTCCCCTATCCACCGGCATGTTTTGATTAACATATTGCAAGTTAGTTGTTGATGAATAAAAAGGTGTAACACTTTGTTGCATACTATTGGAAATTTCTATGTGAGGTGTTTCAACTTGATTAACCAAACTCACCATGTTGTTCATCGGCATATAGATTTGTGGGGTTGCCGATGCATGGGAGTTGAGATACATATGTTGCATGTTGCTAAAACCATATGAAGTTGAAGCATGAAGATTATTCTGAATCGGCTGTAACACATGATTAGAAGCATGGCTGATAAAACTAGGGCTAGCCGATACATTGTGCTCATTAAACGATCTAGCAACAACATATACAATATTTGCATCTACATAAGTGACTTGTGTATTCATATTACCTTTGCAAATTGCAAACCCTAGATGACGATCTCTTCGTAGCAAGAACAGGCTGGAGAGAGACCGTTCAAAGCTTCGATCCCCAGCGGAGTCGCCAAAAAGTATATTCGCATACGAACACGTCACCGTGTACCCGAGACGCTAGGGGTGTTGCACCGCAGCTCACGTCGAAGGAGACCCAGCCAGAAGCATGGTACGCAAGCAATCCGGTGGGCGGTTTTGAAGACCCGAACCCCACACGCCCGGGAGGGACTCCATCAGGGCGCGTGGCGGCTATGGGCTGCCCTAGGTCGACCTGGTCGCCCCTAGGGCCTCGAGGTTTGCCGTCCTGCAACTACAAGAACGAACGAAGAACGAGGAAGAAGAAAACAAGGGAGAAGATAAAAGTAAAGGCAAGACATGATAGATTGATTTGTCGATTGTGTGTTGTTTAATCGGCCGTCACCCCTCACATATATATGAGGCGGCTTACAATAAAAGGACTCAAATCACGTCCAAATCATCAAAATTAGTAGCATGAGGTGTAGCATATGATGATTGAGGGTAATTGGCCCGGAACTTTTGGGCTAAAATTACATCAAGTAGCCCTCTTGCACCGCTCCTGCAGGTCGCATATGGCTTCGGATCGCGATGGTCCCAAAAAGCAGAGTTGTAGATCTCGCAATGGAGAAAAACTCTCAGTTGACCACGTATTCATCCGAGATCATCTTGAGGTTGAATTTTGCCTCGCAAATATGCAAATAATGTTAAAACTCTAGTTTCCGAAGCGCACCGCGTGCGAACTTTCTGTTTAGTCCGGAACCTCCCCGAAAGTTGCCCGGAACTTCCAGGGTAGACTTTTGCACCATACTGTTTTGGCTCTAACTTTTGCATACACACTCTGATTTATATGTTGTTTATATCAAAATCGATCGTTTCGACGAGGCGAAGACAATCCATGTAGAAACTTTTCTCATATGAGGCCTTCTCGAAGGCTTAATTGGCCGAACAATAGTCTGAATACAAAATGTTAATACTGTGAGCATAGTTTCGGCCCTCAAGATGAGATCGGATGGCGATGACCCAAACTTCAAAGATGTTCATGTCGACAATACTAAACTTTTTCATTTACATCACTTCTCCATTTGAGGCCATCTTAATTAAATTCTTGACCGTGCCAAAATCTGGTGTCAACACTATGAAAATCTTTGAATCGAAGAGACCCTTAGATTGACTTGTACCCATTAGCAAAAATGATTTTTAGTTTGAAACAACATCCCATAATGTACACGTACAATAAAAATCTGGTTTTTGTATTGAAAAGCTTCGAAGTGTGGTGTTGACCTTATCCCGGTAGTTCCTATTTTGAGAGTAGTCTGGGCATTTAAAAGTTAAGGCTAATAATCGTACGCCATCAATTTTCACTGTTCTTTGACAAAATAATTTGAAAAGTAGATGATGACCCATGTTGCCATGAAGATTTCTTGCAATATTTGTTTGATGAAATCTAAAATGGAGATGATACATTGAATTTGTTGAGAGAAATATAATTAGTGTGATTGATGAGGTGATATGTGTGGAGAGTTGAGATGTCTGCAAGTTGAGAGGGAATATAAATAGCATTTACCATGCATGTTAAGAAAAATAATTAGTAAGATGAAGATGTGACAAGTGTGGTGAGATGGCATGTGCGCATGTTGAGAGAATTGAGATAGTGGGGGGGGGGGGTCAACTATTTAGGTGTATAGGATTACGCTCTCGGTTCCCATTTACTAAGTTTTTGCTTCGCCATAATCTTTTAAGCTTAATAAAATTTATAGAAAATATATCAACATTTACAACATCAAATTTTTTTCATATCATAAAATATATTTTTATAATAGCTTTTTGTGTGTTGTGGATTTTAGCATGTTTTTAGACTTGGTCAACCTGAAGAAGTTTGACTTAAGACAAACCCGGAGCTTCAAGTACCTACTTTGTTTCATAATATAGTGTGCATTGTTTTTCTCAAAATTCAAGCTCCATAAATGTAATGATCTGACCCGGTAAGACCGGAGTCTCTATGTTCCCTGTGCTAGTCCCTGGATCAATAGCTAGCACACACCGTACATGATGTAATATTAAAAATAAACCACATGTCATAAATATTATCATAGACCCAGAATTTAATATAATAAATACATATGTAGCCCGTCTAGCTCATAAATTAAATACAACAAGAAGACAATAAAAAGCTTCATGGTGTCCATCAACGCATGTAGTTAAGTTGAGTATAGACATCGTAACACTACATCACATAACTTACTCATTGTAGAAAATCCTGTAACATGATAAGTTGCAGCCACAAGGGTCAATACATTGAATATATTGGCAAGTACACATGAATTACACCAGGCCTACTTGTACATGCAAGGTATAACAAAAAGAATGTCATGTGGTTGTTTTGCCAAAAAGCTAATTTATCCTTGTAACTACCTGGTAGACAAATTTTAATTGTCATGCTACATTTAAGTACATGTCTAACACTCTGTAGATGTCTGTAAACTTTACTATACACGGGAGCTACTATACACTAAGTATGTTCGGTCTTATGAGCCTAGGCAACAATTCATAGTGTGCCATCTTGTAAGTGCTTTCCAAAACAATCCTATTGTGATAGGTGTGCCATCCTGTAGGTGCTTGTCAACACAACCCCTATGCTAGATGGTACACCACCATGTAGGTTCCTGCCAACCCTATCGTGTTAGACGGTATGCCATCCTGTAGCTGCCTGCCAATGACAACCCACAGTGTTGGATGGTACTCAACCTAATCCAATCAAAAGCCAGAAGTGAGCCATCTTGTACGTGCTTTCCCCTGGACAACCCTACTGTTCTAAATGCCGCTTGTGATTGATATCACTTTTTGCTCAAACATAATTTTCATATTAAAGTTCTACTCAAATCCTAATATGGTCCTCACATAAGCTCAATGAACAAAACAATCCACCCCGTCTACATAGCATAGCAACATACAAACTACCACAACATAATATAGTAATATTCCTACACATGCATACTATTCCCTCCATTCCCTTATATAAGGCCAACATGACAAATACATTTTACATCTATGCAAGGCCACCAACAATAATCGAGCCAAAAATTAATGATTTTTCCTCGTACTAGCAACTTGTTTAATAGTTGCATGCATGTAGTCATAATGGCACTCTACTAGTTCCTTCCCTTTCCTTCATTGCGTGAAAGCGCGCATTAATGATCCCGGTTAACGAAAAGAAAAGTTGGCTTGCAAAGCAGTCATTAAATTTTACACTGGCACCTGTAATCTAAGTTTGTGGCCTTGCATAAGGGAATGGAGGGAGTATCATAACATCATATAAAACTACATGCATAGAAAACTATGGTAAAGGATGATCAAGGTGTAACTTTCCTGGTAAGTTTGTTGAATGATCGTCGCACTCACGATCCTGATAATTCTACGAAAAATGAATGCAAATAAACAGCCATGCCATTAGGTCTGGATTCAAATTTGAAAATGTTTCAAGGTGGAATAATGGATCTACAGGATGCTCATGTTCATAATGAACATTTAGGAAAAAGAATCACGTAATTTCATATCACAAGCTATAGCTAAAACAAACTTGGATGGGTTTTCATTAAAAACCCTACCATGACAATGCTTTTGGACACACTGGAAATCCTGCCATGATAGCGTTTTGAGCTGCTGAGGGTGTGGCATGTGCCAACACATGATTCATTTAAGTGGATGAATATGTGATGTTTGATCAAGATCTCACGGCTCAAATAACGTACTCCTTCACGTTCTAATCTTAATCATCAAAAGGAAATTGGACAGACGGATATGCTCACCAGAGAAAAGAGGTTGGGCGGAAGCCAGACTTGGTAGAGAAGACATGCGCCATCTAGGGAACTGATGATGCCAATGTGTAGGAGATCTTGAAGGATTGAGGATGTGCGTGTAGGCTGCATCGTGGAAAGTCGGTCTCGAAAATAATCTTGTGAGGCTCTTCTTTTTCCTGCTTGCGTCAATGGGGCTCGAACGAGGGTGTGGCCACATGGGTAAACTCTGGCAATGGTGGGGCGTGTGCTCTAGTGGTTCCTGCACCAAGGAGATGGGTAATATGATGGGAATCATTGCATGGAAAACAAAAAAAATCCTATGAGAGAATGAAGTCACCCAAGATCTAATCTCCTAAGTGCTAGCAATGAGTGGGGAAAGTCTACATACCCTTGTAGATCGAGAGCGGGAACGTTCTAACGAACATGGTTGATGTAGTCGTACTTTCTTGGAGATCCAATCAGATCAAGCACCGCACGAACGGCACCTCCGAGATATGTACATGTACGGCTCAGTGACGTCTCCTTCTCCTTGATCCAGCAAGCGAGAGGGAGATGTAGATGGGATCTAGGCTAGCAGCACGATGGCGTGGTGGTGGAGTTATGGTGGAACTCATGCAGGGATTCGCCAAGCAGCTGCGGAGGAGGAGGGAAGAGTGGTTGGGGCGAGGCACCTAGGGGTTTGGGATGGCTGTTGTTCCCTGTGCCTCCCCCTTTATATAGGCGTGAGGAGGGCTGGGAGGCTTGCACCCCAAGCCCTAGGACCGGCGGCCAAAGGGGGACTTGGCCACCAAGTCTCCCCCTTTCCTTGTATTGGGTTAAGGTTTTCTCCTATTGTGCATGGGCCAAGGTGGACTGTGGCTTGGCCTATGTAGGGCTGGTGCGCCGCCCTTGGGTCCATGTGGACCCTCAGACGTAGGTGGGCCCCACTCTGGGACCCCCGGAACATTTTAGAATCCTCTGATACAAATACCAGAAAAAACTTCTTCCGGAACCCTGAAAACCACTTTTCTTATATAAAACTTCATCTCTAAACTATTTTGAAGCTCCTCATGGTGTCCCAGATCCCATCTAATACTCCGAACTATCTTCGGTCTCACCATTATGAATATCCCATTACTACCCTCGCGTTAGCGAACGTTAAGTGTGTGACCCTACGTGTTCGAGAACATGTGGACATGATCGAGACAATTCTCCGATCAATAATCAATAGCGGGACCTGGATGCCCATAGTGACTCCCACATATTCAATGAACATCTATATCGCTTTGAACCACGATCTTAAGGATTCAGATAATCCCGTATACAATTCCTTTTGTCTCGCGATAATGTGAATTGCAACACAAGAAAGTTCCCTTTGAACCTCAACCTTTACTGAAAATACATGCAATATTTGTACAAACTTTATTTTGGGCTTTATAAATATTCCATAAAATAAATTTAGGGTTCTAAATAATTCCAAAAATGCTTTTGAACAACATCCAAACAAATATTCAAATAATTTTTGAAGCACTTCCCAACTCTTTTTATATTGTCAGAGTCATATTACCTTCTCTCTTTTGATTTTCTTATTCAGTTCACATTGTTTCAAATATTAAATCGAAATAAGGTCCAAAATGAATATTTGTTAATGTGATTTTATTCCCTCTATTTTGAACATTCCTTTTAACTATAAAGTTTCAAATCCTGGGTAAAATTAGCAAAACTCAAGCCACACAAGAAAGTTTTAATTAATCCAATGTAAATAATTAACATTCCAAAAATTTAAAATTTTGGGGATGTTACTTCTATTTATTGTAAAACTGACTACAAATAAACATACTCATTAAGTCGCATCACCTAAAGAGAACAATTGTTGGACTATATCGAGGATCAATCAAATAAGTTAGATCTCACCATTTGGAGCCTAAGAAAAAGCATGTTCTTTGGTTAAAAGACACATCCTTTGGCAAGAAGATAACTTCTTCATGGAAAGACACATCCCTCGATGAAAAGATGTCTTTTGTAAAAAAGACAAGTCACATGGTGAAAATATCTCTCTTCGCGGAAAGACACGTGCGGTAATGAAATGATGTTTCTTCCTAAAAAATATTAGAAAATAATGAAAAGAAATGCGGGAATTGTGAGATTCAAAATATATATTAATTTATAACTTCCCAAAAGATGCGACCAGTCAATTTGCCTTATTTGTCCTGGAAAACTAATTTATCAAAATTTAACATTTCAATTGTTTAATTCAATTATATTTAAACTTTGCAACTCTATTCCTAAAACAATACAAAAATTATATATATGCATTTCAAATAAAACTCACTGTTTTTTAATAAAACTCGTAGCAAAGTGCGGGCTTCACACACTTTTTTCGTGATGAACCTATTTTTGCGAGGTAAAAGAAATTTTTATTCGATGTTTACCGAGTTATAATCGAGAGGCACAAGTTCCTTAATACATGGGGAACTAATTAAGCCACGCCGCAAAACAATAATACATGACTGGCCAGCACCACTGATGGTATTTTCTAGATATTGACATTTTTTTCTAAGAAAGTAATCAAAGATTACAAAACATGACTTTGAAGCGAAAGGAGTAATTTAGGGAATACTCTTTTAGCAATGGCATTGTTGTCCTTTTTTTTTTTTGCCCGGAGCGCGGTGGTGTTTTCAATGTGGGTGAATTACATAGTCGAGAACTAGCCCAGATGAATGAATACCCCCGAACGCGGCCCACGACGCGGGTGGAATTCGCCCACTGGCCGCGTTCAGAAGTCGGCGGAGGTCATTCGCCCGCGACCTTCCGGCGAGCCCTAGCGACGACGACGGCGTGGGCGCAGTCTCATCCCTGGCACGCGCCAACGTGGAAGGCGGGAGGAGTGGCCGAGGGGTGGCGGCGCCTTAGCTTCCGACCACCACCGCCGCCGCCGCCGTGGGAGGTGAGCACCCCCTACCTCTTCTGATCTCTTTTCAGTTGTTCAGTTCTATATATACGGTCGATTCAGATTGATTCTTTTTTAACGGAGTCAGATTGATATAGAGTTTGCTGGGAGTAATTTTTACCCAAATAATTTCTCTTTCACTTTGGAAACGTAGTTGGAGGAAAACCTATTAGCAAGCATTAATCGGATACCAAGATGCTGGGCTCCAGATTCATCGAGTTCGAACTGGAATATTCAAAAACCTGGAACCTTTCAGTCGGCGACGTCGTCCGCTCCGATGAGATCTTTGCCGGAGGGCACGTCTGGAAGATATACTGTTACCCACATGGCACCAAGAAGGCCAACACAGGCAGATACGTCTCCCTGTACCTACGGCTCGTCAGCAAAGCCAAATGTGTCAAGGCCATCTTTGAGGCTTCCCTGCTACGCAGAGGCGGCCCTGGGCGTGCAAAAAGATGTACCAAGGTGTACCCACCTAATGGCATGAGCTCTAGGAGCAGGGGATGGCATGAGTTTGTAAGCCGAAGCGATCTGGAGTCTGGTTCCGTCCGGAAAGGATGCGTTACATTTTTATGTGGGATCACGGTTCTGTGTGACAGCTCCATTGCTGTGCCAGCCTCAGACATAGAGAGCCATCTTGGCGGACTGCTGGATCGTTCCGAGGGGACGGATGTTTCATTCTGCGTGAAAGGCGAGACGTTTCACGCGCATCGGGCAATTCTCGCCGCGCGGTCACCGGTCTTCAAGGCGGAGCTCTTTGGCCCCATGGCCGAGGCTACAATGGCGTGTGTCACGCTGCATGAAATTGAACCCGTGGTGTTTAAAACCCTGCTTCGATTCGTGTACACTGATTCCCTGCCTGTAGACAGAGAGCTTGGGGACTCTGTCACTGATATGGTAAAGCATCTGCTTGCTGCATCGGATCGGTATGCATTGGACCGGTTGAAGCTCGCATGTGCTCAGAAGTTGTGGGAAGGTGTGTCGGCTGATACGGTTGCGGATGCTTTAGCTTGCGCTGAGATATACAATTGCCAAGAGTTGAAGAGCAGGTGCATTGACTTTGTTATGGCAAAAGATAATTTCAAGAAGACTGTGTTGACTGAAAGTTTCATTAGTTTGTTGCATAAATTCCCCTCTATTCGTGCTGAGCTGAGAGCGAAGGTTGGGAGTTGAGACATAGGTTAGTGGGATGCATCTCCACTTATATTTCAGCCGTCAAGGATTGCTTTAGTACGGTTTTATGATATTTTGGACTTAGTTTGGGGACTACTATATCATATGGGTGGTTGATTTCAAACTGTTCCTTTTGCAGCACTGGATTACACGAAAAAAATTGTTGCCAAGTGATACTGGCAAGTAAGGGGACATGGAGGAAACCGTGGTACTATTCAGATACAGAGCTATGGATGTGCGCTGTCCTGGAGCTTTGTAGGCTACTTTCGGTTCCGCACCATTTTGTCCTGGATGCGCACACTGTCCTGAAGCTTGTTTTTGGATGTCCATATGGTCCCTTATAAACCATCTCAAACTACTATAAGTTTGGTTTTGCAATGAAAAAGGTGCTGGGCGCCCGTGCTAATTCTTCAGTTAAAATGAGAGAATTGCCATGCCTTATTTTCATCAGTTATCAATTTTAACATTCCACATGATTTTCTAACAATCGTTTCACTCTTTTAACTTAGTTTAGGGATAGCTATATGATAATTATCGAAAACCATATATAGCTACCACTCCATCTCCACGATAAGAGTTTCACATAGCCAACACTAGCACGTCTTTTGCTGGGCACACGTAGTCCCCTCCTTCCTTCCTTACTTCATTCCCCTGGTATTTCATCCTTCTGGCATTCAAGACCCTTTCCTCTCATGTTGTCCTCACGCTGCCCACAGCTCCATCTTCTCATGTTTGTGTCATGCCAATAGCTATTCACCTTACGTTTGCCATTGCCATGGCCAGCTAGTGAGCAACCTCCTTTCCTTTCCCCTTGTTCTCCAGTGTCGCAGATGAAGCACGTGCCCTCCAGGGGCCGCCACGTTGGTGAAGTCTATGCCAGATTGGGAAGGTGGTGGTTGTTCTAAGATTTTGGAGACATTCTTATGGTTTTTACGGAATGTGTTTTGTTTATAGTTGAAAACTCCTAGTCGATATGTTGGAAGATGTGATTCATTCACTTTGAAGCTATTTTTTGGTGAAAGTTCCTGAACTTTAGTTGGGAGACCAAATTAGAAATTTGGATATCTCGTTAAGAAATTAATGTTTTTTGTAGGAAGCTTGTAGTTCTCTAGTTGCAAGATTGAAGTTTTTGGAGTTGGAAGTTCATGAATTTTTAGTTGGAAGTGTGTAGTCTTAGGGCCTATCTGAAAACCTCCAGGCACCACAAATCCTCCAATATGCACTCTAATTCTCGATTCTGCACTCTGCCAAGGCCTCAGATACCCCAGATCGTTAGCGTTGGATATGGTGCCACATCTATCTTCTCTTGCGGCCGGCCCCGTAGTTGAGGGAAGTAGCAAATGAGTGGATACGGGTCTCGACTTCGGGGTCCGGGAGATGGATGTCGACTTTCATACCGGTGACGTCGGCCTACCCGATCCAAATCAAAGACAGAAGGGTTTGTCGCAATGACGTTGTTAGTGAAGGAGGTCAAATTGCAAGTGGTTACACTGCAGGGCGAACATATAAACAAGCCTCTCACAACTCTAAACTTGGACCCCTAGATGGGCAGTGAGCACGTGGAGGAGTTTATGAGAGCATCTCCAATTGATTTGGTAAATTTGGTGACTGTAGGAAAATTTAGTGTCACCTAGTGGGTTTTGATGATTAATGACAAACAATTAAGGGACTAACATGTTTACCGAGTGTATGAAGATGATATGGTCCCTAATGATTTTGTTTAATCAAAGGATTTAGAACTTTAAAATTGTTTAGGAAACACTAAAGTCTTGGGTTTTCCTAGTGAAGAAACAGTAGATGTTAGGTAGAAATGTTTATCCTTTTCTTCATTGATTCAAGCCAAACTGTACTATTAAGAGGGGTTCAGATTGTGAAGTAAGATTGAGATTCTTTACTTCGCTCAAACATAAACCATTGTTATACACATGGTGAAGACTTGGAAATCTACTTTCACGTGAACCTACTAGCTTCACTGACTAAGTTGAATACATTCAAAGAATCAACGTGGTTGAGGACTCAATGTCTAGTTCTTAAGTGTCACTAGAATTAGTTTCTTCACTAAGGTGTTAGGGAACTGAGTCATTGAAGTTGCCCTAGGTTCTTCGAAGAACTAGCGCGTGTTGCCATTTGGAAAATTACCATTGCATTCTTTCACGAGTGGCACGTTGGTGGGAGCGCCAAGTTATAAGTAGCCACTGCACCCGCTAGATGCGGGTGGTTGCTCGAGCACATTTCCTGTTGGAAAACATTGCATGGAAAACAAAAAAAATTCTACGCACATGCAAGATCTATCCATGGAGATGCATAGCAACGAGAGGGGAGAGTGTGTCTATGTACCATCGTAGACCGTAAGCGGAAGCGTTTAGTAACGCGGCGGTTGATGTAGTTGATCTTCTTCGCGATCCAACCGATCAAGTACCGAACGTACGACACCTCCGCGTTCAGCACATGTTCAGCTCGGTGACGTACTCGCCTTCTTGATCCAGCAAGACAGCGAAGTAGTGGATGCGTTCCGGCAGCACAACGACATGGTGATGGTGGTGGTGATGCTATCTCCGCAGGGCTTCACCTAAGCACTACGAAAATATGACCGATGGACGAAACTGTGGAGGGGGCCGCCGCACACGGCTAAGAGATTGTCGTGTCT
>NC_041392.1:252558453-252561183 GCF_002162155.2 Triticum dicoccoides | reverse complement strand
ATATAGGTGAGGGAGAGGGGAGACAGCCAATAAGGGGAAGGAAAGAGGAAGAGAGGGAAGGAAGGAGGAGGCCTACTCCCCTCTTTCCTTCTCTTCCCTAGGGCCGTCTGCCATAGAGGGGTGCACCAGCCCCTTGTGGGCTGGTGTGCTCCCTTCTCTTGGCCCATATGGCCCATAAACCTCCCGGGGCTTACCGGAACCCCTTCCGGTGACCCGATGAATACCCGGTACGCCTTGAAACTCATCTGGTGTCCGAATATCATCGTCCTATATATCAATCTTTACCTCCAGAGCTCCTTGTCATGTCTGTGATCTCATCTGGGACTCCGAACAACATTCAGTCACCAAATCATATAACTCATATAACATTATATCGTCAACGACCGTTAAGCGTGCGGACCCTATGGGTTCGAGAACTATGTATACATGACCGAGACACCTCTCCAGTCAATAACCAATAGCGGGACCTGGATGCCCATATTGGCTCCTACATATCTACGAAGATCTTTATCGGTTGAACCTTGTGACAACACACGTAATTCCCTTTGTCCATCGGTATGTTACTTGCCCGAGATTCGATCATCGGTATCTTCATACCTAGTTCAATCTCGTTACCGGCAAGTCTCTTTACTCGTTCCGCAATACATCATATTGCAACTAACTCATTAGTCACTTTGCTTGCTAGGCTCCTTATGATGTGTATCACCGAGAGGGCCTACCTCTCCGATACTCGGAGTGGCAAATCCTAATCTCGATCTATGTCAACTCAACAAACACCTTCAGAGATACATGTAGAGCATCTTTATGATCACCCAGTTACGTTGTGACATTTGATAGCATGCAAGGTATTCCTCCGGTATCCGGGAGTTGCATAATCTCATAGTCGAAGGAATATGTATGTGACATTAAGAAAGCAATAGCAATAAACTGAACGATCAATATGCTAAGCTAACGGATGGGCCTTGTACATCACATCACTCTCCTAATGATGCGATCCTGTTATCAAATGACAACTCATTTCTATGGTTAGGAAACCTTAACCATCTTTGATCAATGAGCTAGTCTAGTAGAGACTCACTAGGGACACAATATTTCTTTTTGTATCCACACATGTATTTAAGTTTCCGGTCAATACAATTCTATCATGAATAATAAACCTTTATCATGATTAAGGAAATATAATAATAACCATTTTATTATTTCCTCTAGGGCATATTTCCATCAGTCTCTCACTTGCATTAGAGTCAATAATCTAGCTCACATCGCCATTTGATTAACACCCAAAGAGTTGACTAGAGTCAATAATCTTGTTCACATCGCCATGTGATTAACACCCAAAGAGTTCTAAGGTATGATCATGTTTTGCTTGTGAGAGAAGTTTAGTCAATGGGCCTGCCACATTCAGATCCGTATGTATTTTGCAAATTTCTGTGTCTACAATGTTTTGCATGGAGCTACTCTAGTAGATTGCTCCCACTTTCAATACGTATCCAGATTGAGACTCGGAGTCATCCGGATCGGTGTCAAAGCTTGCATCGACGTAACCCTTTACGACGGACTCTTTATTACCTCCAAAATCGAGAAACATTTCCTTAGTCCTCTTAGGTACCTAACGATAATTTTGCTCGTTGTCCAGTGATCCACTCCAGGATCACTGTTGTATCAGCTTGCTAGACTCATGGCAAGGCACACATCAGGTGTAACACCCTCGATGCGACTATAGCTCCCACGTGTCGAGGCACGACTTAGAGACATAATCGCATTGAAGGCATATGTCGCAAGTTAGGCAATCTTCACAACATCCCATGTAATATAAATAATAAAGGGGAGATAACATAGTTGGCTTACACTCGCCACGTCAATCAAGTACATAAATAACATTACATCATCCAAACACTCATGGCCCGACTACGGCGCCAAAATAAAAGAGAACCCAACATGCGACACGGTCCCGATCACCCCCAACTGGGCACCACTACTGATCATCAGGAAAAGAAACATAGTAACGTTGAGAGTCTTCGTCGAACTCCCACTTGAGCTCAAGCGCGTCTCCTGGAGCAGAATCATCGGGCCCTGCATCTGGTGTAATAGTAATCTGTGAGCCACAGGGACTCAGCAATCTCGCACCCTCGCGATCAAGACTATTTAAGCTTATAGGTATGGCAAGGTAAATATATGTGGAGCTGCAGCAAGCGACTAGCAAATATGGTGGCTAACTTATTCACAAAAGAGAGCGAGAAGAGGAGGCAAAGCGCGAGCGAGAAACTAGAGAACAACCTGCGCAAGCATAACTCCAACACCGTGTCTACTTCCCGGGCTCCGCCGAGAAGAGGCCATCACGGTAACACACTCAGTTGATTCATTTTAATTAAGTTAAGGTTCAAGTTATCTACAACCGGACATTAACAAATTCCCATCTGCCCATAACCGCGGGCACGGCTTTTGAAAGTTCAAATCCCTACAGGGGAGTCCCAACTTAGCCCATGACAAGCTCTCACGGTCAACGAAGGAATAGACCTCCTCCCAAGACGTTCCGATCAGACTCGGTATCTCGGTTCTTCAAGACACTTCGACAGGTTAAAACAAGACCAGCAACACCGCCCGAATGTGCCGACAAATCCCGATAGGAGCTGCACATATCTCTTTCTCAGGGCACACTCAGATGAGACATCCTACGAGTAAAACCAACCCTCAAGTTGCCCCGAGGTGGCCCCGCAGTCTACTCGGTCG
>NC_041392.1:252555995-252558284 GCF_002162155.2 Triticum dicoccoides | reverse complement strand
AAATAAGATGACCCTCGGGCTCCGGAAACCCAAGGGAAAAAGAGGCTAGGTGGCAAATGGTAAAACCAAGGTTGGGCATTGCTGGAAAAGCTTTAATCAAGGCGAACTATCAAGGGGTTCCCATTATAACCCAACCGCGTAAGGAACGCAAAATCCGGGAACATAACACCGATATGACGGAAAACTAGGGCGGCAAGAGTGGAACAAAACACTAGGCGAGAGGCCGAGCCTTCCACCCTTTACCAAGTATATAGATGCATTAAGTTAACATGGCAATATAATGATATCCCAACAAGTAAATAAAGGTTCCAACAAGGAACGGGCTCCAATCTTCACCTGCAACTAGCAACGCTATAAGAGGGGCTAAGCGAAGCGGTAACATAGCCAAACAACGGTTTGCTAGGACATGGTGGGTTAGAGGTTTGACATGGCAATTTGGGAGGCTTGAAAGCAAGTGGTAGGCATCGTAGCATTGGCATAGCAAAAGAGCGAGCAAACTAGCATAGCAAAGATAGTAGTGATTTTGAGGGTATGATCATCTTGCCTGCACAGTTGTCAGAGTTGACTGGATCCTCGAAAGCAAACTCAACGGGCTCCTCATTAGTGAACTCGTCTCCCGGCTCTACCCAAACAAGACAAACAAGCAACAAGGACACAATCAACCACGTGCAAGGATCAAACAAGATGATATGCTATGCGGGATGCGATGCGGGATGCAAAATGCAAGATATAAAAGGAAATGCAAGAACCTAGCCTCAACTTGGAAATACAAGTGTGCCACTGGAAAGATGAGATGAAATCGCTTGAAAACGATATAAAGAACGCCGGAATCGGAGTTACGGTTTGGAAATGGCAAGCGATTCAAATATGACCACGTTCTGCGATTTATAGCAAGTAGCCATCTAAATGCAATGAGATGAACAAGCTACAACACCCAAACATGACAACAAAATACATGGCAGGGATGCATTCAAGATGCTTAATAAAAGTCTAGCACTGAGCTACGGCCAATTCATCCATTAACAGGTTCAAACAAGCATGGCAAAAATGCATATGGCAAACAGATTTCAGACTTAGTGAAATTAACACTTGTCTGGAATTTCAGATCAGAAAGCAGTCTTCGGAGCAACAAAACTACATGCTACATGACCTGAACATGGCAAAGTAAAGCATGGCATGGAGCTACTCAAAGAGCTTAACAAAAGTCCCTTAGTGACCTTGAGCCAAAAGGGATCAGAAAATACAATTGCAAGCGTGTGAACATAGCAAAAACATAATCAGTTCTCAGACTTAGTGAAAACTGGAGCATGCTGAAAACATAACTCAAGTAGGCATGTTTACGAGCTCGATGCACTCAATACGGAGCAAGTCATGACAAGCTAAGTATACATCTACCAAGAACACACAAAATGCAAGCTAGACATGGCAAGAACAATAGCATAGCATGCACGGATCAACTACAACATCATCGGCAAAGTTGCAAACAAGTTGACAATCTGCCCAGATTCACAAAGTAGCAAAAGTAGAGCTCGATTGACTCAAGCTAGGGTGCTCCATAATTGCAAACAAGGACATGGATGGATAGAGCACTACAATATTAACAAAACATCCTTACTGATCATCCTCAAAAGAGGCACGGATCACTAGGAAACAACATGAACATATGGCAATATGAGATAAACAGCTCAAGGACTTAGTGGAATTGCTAAGTCCCTGAAATCAGAATTAACAAGTGCACCACTTTGCAAGCTTGTGCTAGTCACCACACACATCACAAAAATACATGAGTTGCACCTCTAGAAATATGACAAAACCCTTAACAAAACATATGTAGAGCATCAGGGCATATCATGCACACAATAATCATGGCAAAAATGACAAAAACCTAAATGGAGCAGCAGATCTGACAATTAACTCAAGTAGCCCTCTTCTAACAGCATTTCGGGCATCAAGATGAACTCAAATGAAAATGATTCAATGGAATGAAATGATGTACTCTCTGAGATGAACATTTTGATATGCTATATGCATGAATCGGAGCTACGGATACAAAGTTACGAGGCTATGAACAAGGGCACTTGGATCGGAGATTTCGGGACTTGGAAGAAATTTACCCCGCGCGGGTCTAGAGTTTACTGTTCACCCGGCGCGATCTACTGTAGCGGTGGCGGATTCGAAGCTCGCCGGAGATGGCCGCGGCGGCCGGAGGTGACGAGGACGACGGCGGAGGGCGGCGGGGTCGCCGGAGAGGCGGGGAGGCGGCGACCGGTGAGGGTCGGGCGCGACGCC
>NC_041392.1:252545288-252555621 GCF_002162155.2 Triticum dicoccoides | reverse complement strand
GCCACGTGGCGGGCGGAGACAGGCCGAGGGAAGCGGGGCGGACATGTCCGTCGGTGGGAATTTTGTCCGGCGGCGGCGGCGAGGGGATTTTTAGGGTTTCAGACGAGGGGGATCCGGATTTTCGGGAGGGGGTGTATATATAGGCATAGAGGGAGCTAGGAGAGTCCAAATGAGGTGCGGTTTTTGGCCACGCGATCGTGATCGAACGATCTAGAAGATGGAGAAGGCTTAGGTGGGTTTTGGGCCAAATTGGAGGGGTGTTGTGCTACAACACACACGAGGCCTTCTCGGTCCCTCGGTTAACCGTTGGAGTATCAAACGAAGTCCAAATGGTACGAAACTTGACAGGCGGTCTACCGGTAGTAAACCAAGGCCGCTTGGCAAGTCTCGGTCCAATCCGGAAATTTTTAATCCCCACACATGAAAGAAAGGTAGAAATGACCATCGGAGGAGAACGAAGCGCCGGAATGCAAAACGGACAACGGGGAAAATGCTCGAATGCATGAGATGAACACGTATGCAAATGCAATGCACATGATGACATGATATGAGATGCATGACAACGACAACAACACACGGAGACAAAGACCCGAACCCGAGAAAATAAATTAACTTAATGCCGGAAACAGCAAGAGTTGGAGTACAAATTGGGAAAGTTACATCCGGGGTGTTACAACACTCCACCACTACGAAAGGATCTCGTCCCGAGATCTAGGACTGAAAGAACGCCGGGTACTCAGAACGGAGGTGATCCTCACGTTCCCAGGTAGCTTCACGGTCGGAATGATGTGACCACTTGACTTTGAGAAATTTGATTGACTTGTTGCGAGTCTTGCGTTCAGTCTCTTCAAGAATAGCAACTGGGTGCTCACGATAGGAGAGATCTTCTTGGAGCTCAATGTCCTCGAAGTTGACGGTGCGGTCAGGAGTCTTGAAGCACTTTCGGAGCTGAGAGACATGGAACACGTCATGAACATTTGCAAAGTTTGAAGGAAGCTCGAGTTGATAGGCGAGGTCGCCTCTCTTGCTGACAATCTTGAAAGGTCCCACGTATCTGGGGGCAAGCTTCCCTTTGATACCGAAGCGACGAGTACCTTTCATAGGAGAGATGCGGAGGTAAACATGATCTCCGATCTCGAAAGCCAAATCACGGTGCTTACTATCATAGTAGCTCTTCTGGCGGGATTGGGCTGCTTTGAGGTTATCTCGAATGACTTTGCACATTTCCTCTGCCTCTGTGATTAAGTCATTACCCAAAAACTGACGTTCACCGGTTTCAGACCAGTTGAGAGGGGTACGGCACTTCCTGCCATACAGAATTTCAAATGGGGCCTTGCCCGAACTTGCTTGAAAACTGTTGTTGTAGGAGAATTCAGCATAAGGAAGACAATCCTCCCACTTCATGCCGAAGGAGATCACACAAGCCCTGAGCATATCTTCAAGAATCTGGTTGACACGCTCGACTTGACCACTAGTTTGAGGATGGAAAGCTGTGCTGAAGCGGATGTTCGTGCCCATGGCCTTCTGAAGAATCCCAAAACTTTGAGGTAAAGATGCTGCCACGGTCTGAAGAGATCACTTGTGGAATACCGTGCAGAGAGACAATCCGAGAGGTATAGAGTTCCGCCAATTGAGCTGCAGTGATCGACTCTTTGATAGGCAGAAAATGAGCCACTTTGGTGAGTTTGTCGATGACAACGAATATAGCATCATTGCCACGCTTGGACTTTGGAAACCCAGTCACGAAGTCCATTTCAATGTGGTCAAACTTCCATTTTGGAATGGCAAGAGGTTGGAGGAGACCAGCTGGCCTTTGGTGTTCTGCCTTCACTCTTCTACAGACATCACATTCGTTCACGAATTGAGCAATCTCGCGCTTCATTCGAGTCCACCAATAAGCCTGCTTGAGGTCCTGATACATCTTCGTGCTCCCAGGGTGGATGGAGAGGAGAGAATTATGAGCCTCGTTCATGATCACTTTACGAAGTTCACCTTTGGGTACAACAATACGATCCTTGAAGAAGAGAGTGTCTTTGTCATCAAGGCGGTAGCACTTGTACTTGGGTTGACTCTTGGCAATCCCAATCTTCACCTTTTTCACCATAGCATCAAGAAGCTGAGCTTGGCGAATCTGATCGTCCAAGGTAGGAGAGACTAGAAGGTTGGCGAGGAAACCTTGAGGAACAACTTGCAGGTTAAGTTTGCGGAAAGCTTCACAAAGCTCGGGTTGATAAGGCTTGAGAATCAGAATGTTGCAGTAAGCTTTCCTGCTCAATGCGTCAGCAATCACATTGGCCTTGCCTGGGGTATACTCGATACTCGGATTATACTCTTGAATCATCTCGACCCATCGAGTTTGCCTGAGGTTGAGATTAGGCTGAGTGAAGATGTACTTGAGACTCTTGTGATAAGTGAAAATGTCCACTTTTCTTCCCAATAAGAGATGTCTCCAACTCAAAAGAGCATGCACAACTGCCGCCAACTCGAGATCATGAGTGGGGTAGTTCTTCTCATTGGGCTTCAACTGGCGAGAGGTATAAGCAACAACTTTCTTCTCTTGCATCAATACTGCGCCAAGACCTTGGAGAGAGGCATCACAAGAGACCTCGTACGACTTGGATTCATCAGGCGGAGTCAGAACTGGAGTAGTGATCAATTTCTCTTTCAAAGTGTTGAAAGCAATGTCACACTCCAGACACCAAACGTACTTGACGTGCTTCTGGAGAAGATTAGAGAGAGGCTTCGCGATCTTAGAAAAGTTTTCAACGAATCTTCGGCAATAGCTTGCGAGACCGAGGAAGCTACGGAGTTGATTCACGTTCTGAGGAGGTTCCCAATTCACAATTGCAGACACCTTCTCAGGATTCACGGCAATGCCCTTGGCAGAGATGATATGACCAAGATAAAGAACCTCATCGAGCCAAAATTCACACTTGGAGAACTTGGCGTAGAACTTGTGTTCTCTCAGCTTATCGAGCACCAAACGCAGATGCTTGGCATGATCATCCTTGTTCTTCGAGAAAACCAGAATGTCGTCGAGATAGACCAAAACGAAGGCATTGGTGTAGGCGTTGAAGATGAAATTCATCATGCGAGAGAACGTCGGAGGAGCGTTGACAAGGCCAAAAGACATGACAGTGTATTCATATGAACCAAAGCTTGTTCTGAAAGCCGTCTTGGGAATATCTTGCTCATGGATACGAATCTGATGATAACCCATACGAAGATCAAGCTTGGAGAATACTTGGGCACCTTTGAGTTGTTCGAACAGCTCGTTGATGTTGGGAAGTGGGTATTTGTTCTTGATGGTCTTCTTGTTCAATGGGCGGTAATCAACACAAAGCCGGTCTGTTCCATCCTTCTTCTTTACAAAAAGAACACCACAACCCCACGGAGAAGAACTAGGCCGGATGAGACCCATTTTCTCTTGAATATCGAGTTGCTTCTTCAGCTCCTTCAACTCTTTAGGTCCGAGCTTGTAAGGACGTTTGCACACAGGTTCCGTACCAGGCTCAAGATCAATAACGAATTCAACTGGCCGGTGCGGAGGCATTCCTGGAAGCTCTTCTGGAAAGACGTCTTGATATTCGCAAACGACTGGAATCTGCGAGATAGCATCCAGTTCACCCTTCTCATTGAGAGAAAACAGACGGATAGTATCATCACGAGCGGCAAAGACAATTACATCCTCAAATGAATGAGTCAATTGAATCTGCCTTGCAGCACAATCAAGATGTGCCTTGTGCTTAGAAAGCCAATCCATTCCGAGAATAAGATCAATATCCGAGTTACCAAGAACCACCGGAGAAGAGAGAAACTTGTAATCACCCAATGTGATAGAGATATTGGGAGCAACCAAACTAGAAGTCAAAAGCTTGCCGGGAGAAACAACTTGCATGACTTTGGGCATGATCTCAGTCTCAACATTGTGCTTGGATGCAAAAGGGCATGACAAAAAGGAATGCGATGCACCAGTGTCAAAAAGAACTCTTGCGGGAATATCATTAACAAGAAGGTTACCCATGATCACATCTGAGGAGTCCTCTGCCTGGGCTGCGTTCATCAAATTGACCTTGGCATGCTTGGGGTTATGCTTGACCACAGCTGTACTTGCCGATCTGACAGAGGAGGAGGAGGAAGACGCCTCTGGTTGAAACACTTGTTGGCATAGTGACCCTTCTGTTGGCACTTGTTGCACGTGACCTCTGAAAGCGGACGGTGATACGGAGCACTCGATCTTGGGGCTTGAGACGAAGTCTTGTTCTGAAAGCCAGGGTTGGGCGGGTGGGAAGAACCACTGCCACCTTTGCTCTTTTGTTGATACGGCTGACGGAACGGAGGAGGAGGAAGCCAATACTTCTGCTGCTTGGCCACCTGAGTAGAGGAAGAAGGAGTAACATCTCTGACTCGCTTCTTGGAAGCATCACACCTCAACTGAGCAGCCTCTTGCTTTAGTGCCATGTTGTAGAACTCATCGTATCTCAAGGGCTCAAAGAGAACAAGAGCTAGCTGAATTTCTTCTCTGAGACCACCCCTGAACTGGTATATCATGCTCTTCTCATCAGGTACGTCCTACTTGGCAAAGCGGGCGAGCTTCTGAAACAACTTGTTGTAGTCATAGACAGACAAAGAGCCTTGCTTCAGGTTGCGGAATTCCTCACGCTTTCTTTCAACCACGCTCTGGGGAATATGATGAGCTCAGAAATCTCGACGGAAATCATCCCAAGTGATAACACGTCCACCTCTGGAGTCCTTGTACTGCTGGAACCATTCTGCAGCTTGATCTTTGAGTTGGAAGGAAGCAAACTTGACAAAGTCCTCAGGCCTGATGTTACTGCACTCAAAATGCTTGCACAGATCCACTAGCCAATCGTCAGCATCGGTTGCCTCAACACAATTGCTGAAAGTCTTTGGCCCGTTAGCAAGGAACTGGTTGAGTGAAGCAAAGTGATTCTGATTGTTGCCTTGGTTCCCTTGGTTGCCTTGATTGCGCTCTTGGAGAATTTGCATGATCAACTGTGTGTTTGCATTGGTTGCGGCCATCACAGCTTGCCATGCCTCCGGAGGAGGTGGAGGTGGTGGCGGATTAGGATTCGGAGTCGTGCGCGTTGGAGGAGCCATCCTGAAGAGGTTGACATCCATTAGCACATTGATAGACAAATATTGAAGCTGAATCCAACGGAATGAAAAATTGCAACATATAGTCTTCACATCCGAACCAAATGAACGAATGCATTCCTCTTGAAATGGTCACATATCCATAAATTGAGAAGCCACGTAGAATTAAGGTAGAGAAATAAATCAACAAGGTACGGATCAAGAACGAATAATCGGTAAGAAATCCCAATCTCAAACCAATATCCGTGGAAGAAGAACTAGAGCTACAAGAATTCCCACCTATGAAACTCCCGAACCTTTCCGATTATGCAATCAGGTGTTGGGGATACAGGGGAAGCATAATATCTCACCCAAATCTAGCAAATCCTAAATCCAGCTGTATCCATCCTTCAACACGTAACCAAGAAACCTTTGGAAACCATCTACCTCAACCTTCGAAAAGCATCCATTATACAAGTTATGGCGATACTCCCGAACTCCCGCCCCAGTACTGGGTGGCGTCGAGGTTATCTCACCAACGAACTGCATAAAAGAGATTTTCGATGTCGGCGTACTAAACTCAGGTATTCCAGAACTGCAATGATAAAATTATGACGACAACACCTCAGAGCTCAACTCCCTGGGACACTTCCACTAAACCCCTGACAGGAGGCACCAAGACAATGTTCTCATCATAAAACCATCGGAACGATTCCAAGATACCCGCGTGATCCTAAATTTTTTTAGTGAAATTTGAGAAGAGAAGAGTCAAAACTCTACGTCAGGATGCCTTACCAGAGCGATGAGGAGACTGGGAAGTAAAAAGAATTCCTAAACTCTCCGATATATAATTCCTAATGGCTCAAAACATTTTTCTAGACACAACTCGGCTGCTAAAAGCGATCAAGCAATGGGGCTCCTAAGGTCGGGGAAGGCTCTGATTACCAACTTGTAACACCTTCAATGCGATTATGCCTCTAAGTCGTGCCTCGACATGTGGGAGATATAGTCGCATCGAGGGTGTTACATCAGGTCTGGTACACAGCATGACATACTTGAGGCATAGGGAATGACTTTCATTCTCTCTCTATCTTCTGCCGTGGTCGGGCTTTGAGTCTTACTCAGCTTCATACCTTACAATACAGGCAAGAACTCATTCTTTGACTGATCCATTTTGAACTCCTTCAAAAATCTTGTCAAGGTATGTACTCATTGAAATTCTTATCAAGCGCCTTGATTTATCTCTATAGATCTTGATGCCCAATATTTAAGCAGCTTCGCCGAGGTCTTTCATTGAAAAATTCTTATTCAAGTATCCTTTTATGCTATCCAGAAATTCTATATCATTTCCAATTAATAATATGTCATCCACATAATATCAGAAATGCTACAGAGCTCCGACTCACTTTCTTGTAAATACAGGCTTCACCGTAAGTCTGTATAAAACCATATGCTTTGATCAGCTCATCAAAGCGTATATTCCAACTCTGAGATGCTTGCACCAATCCATAGATGGATCGCTGGAGCTTACACACTTTGTTAGCACCTTTAGGATCGACAAAACCTTCTGGTTGCATCATACACAACTCTTCTTTAAGGAATCCATTAAGGAATGCAGTTTTAACGTCCATTTGCCATATTTCATAATCATAAAATGTGGAAATTGCTAACATGATTCGGACACACTTAAGCATCAGTACGGGTGAGAAAGTCTCATCGTAGTCAACTCCTTAAACTTGTCGAAAACATTTCGCGACAAGTCGAGCTTCGTAGAGAGTAACATTACCATCAGCGTCAGTCTTCTTCTTGAAGATCCATTTGTTTTCTATGACTGGCTGATTATCGGACAAATCGATCCTATCTTAGATTTCATGGCCTCAAGCCATTTATCAGAATCTGGGCTCATCGTAGCTTCTTCATAGTTCGTAGGTTCGTCATGGTCTAATAACATAACTTCCAGGACAGGATTACCGTACCACTCTGGTGTGGATTGTGCTCTGGTTGACCTACGAGGTTTATTAGCAACTTGATCTGAAGTTTCATGATCATTATCACTTGGTTCCTCTCTAGTTGGTGTAGGCATCACATGAACGGTTTTCTGTGATGTACCACTTTCCAATTTGAGAGAAGGCACAATTACCTCATCAAGTTCTACTTTCCTCCCACTCACTTCTTTCGAGAGAAACTCCTTCTCTAGGAAAGACCCATTCTTAGCAACAAAGATCTTGCCTTAGGATATCCTATGAAGACGCACTTCTCCGATTTAGGTTCGAGCTTATCAGGCTAAAGCTTTTTGACATAAGCGTCGCACCCCAAACTTTAAGAAATGACAACTTAGGTTTCTTGCCAAACAACAGTTCATACAGTGTCGTCTCAGCGGATTTAGACGGTGCTCTATTTAACTTGAATGCGGCTGACTCTAATGCATAACCCCAAAACGGTAGTGGAAAATCGGCGAGAGACATCATAGAACACACCATATCTAATAAAGTACGGTTACGATGTTGGGACACACCATTACGCTGTGGTGTTCTAGGTGGCGTGAGTTGTGAAACTATTCCACATTGTTTTAAATGAAGGCCAAACTCGTAACTCAAATATTCGCCTTCGCGATCAGATCGTAGAAACTTTATTTTCTTGTTATGATGATTCTCCACTTTACTATGAAATTCTTTGAACTTTTCAAACGTTTTAGACTTGTCTTTGATCAAGTAGATATACCCATACCTACTCAAATCATTTGTGAAGGTGAGAAAATAACTATACCTGCCGCGTGCTTCAATACTCATTGGACCACATATTGTATTATTTCCAATAAGTCATTGGCTCGCTCCATTGTTCCGCAGAACGGAGTTTTAGTCATCTTGCCCATGAGGCATGGTTCGCAAGTATCAAATGATTCATAATCAAGTGATTCCAAAAGTCCATCCGTATGGAGTTTCTTCATGCGCTTTACACCAATATATGACCTAAACGGCAGTGCCACAAGTATGTTACACTATCAGTATCAACTTTGTATCTTTTGGCATCAATATTATGAATATGTGTATCACTATGATCGAGATTCAGTAAACCATTTACATTGGGTGTATGACCATAGAAGGTTTTATTCATGTAAACAGAATAACAATTATTCTCTGACTTAATTGAATAAATGTATTGCAATAAACATGATCAAATCATATTCATGCTCAACGCAAACATCAAATAACATTCATTTAGGTTCAACACCAATCCCAAAGGTAGAGGGATTGTGCAATGGTGATCGTATCAACCTTTGAATCATTTCCAACACACATCGTCACCTCACCCTTAACTAGTCTCTTTTTATTCTACATCTCCTGTTCGAGTTACTAATCTTAGCAAGTGAACCAGTATCAAATATCCAGGGGCTACTATGAATACTAGTAAGGCACACATCAATAACATGTATATCAAATCTACATGCATTCACTTTGCCATCCTTCTTATCTGCCAAGTATTTGGGGTAGTTCCGCTTCTAGTGACCATTCCGTTTGCAGTAGAAGCACTCTGTTTTAGGCTTGGGTCCAGCTTTGGGCTTCTTCCCGAGAGTGGCAACTTGCTTGCCATTCTTCTTGAAGTTCCCTTTCTTTCCCTTGCCCTTTTTCTTGAAACTAGTGGTCTTGTTAACCATCAACACTTGATGTTCTTTCTTCATTTCTACCTTCGTCGATTTCAGCATTGTGAAGAGCTCGGGAATCGTTTTTGTCATCCCTTGCATATTATATTTCATCACGAAGTTCTAGTAGCTTGGTGATAGTGACTAGAGAACTCTGTCAATCACTATCTTATCTGGAAGATTAACTCTCACTTGATTCAAGTGATTGTAGTACCCAGACATTCTGAGCACATGCTCACTGGCTAAGTTATTCTCCTCCATCTTGTAGGCAAATATTTGTTAGAGGTCTTATACCTCTTGACATGGGCATGAGTCTGAAATACCAATTTCAGCTCTTGGAACATTTCATATGCTCTGTGGTGTTCAAAACATTTTTGAAGTCCCAGTTCTAAGCCGTAAAGCATGGCGCACTAGACTATTAAGTAGTTATCATATCGAGCTTGCCAAACATTCATAACATGTACATCTGCTCCTGCAATAGGTCTGTCACCTAGCGGTGCATCAAGAACATAATTTTTCTATGTAGGAATGAGGATAATTGATGTCTACTACGCAACCTTCTTATTGTAGACTCGTGTTGGGCCTCCAAACGCAGAGTTTTGTAGGACAATAGCAATTTCCTCTCAATTGGATGACCTAAGGTTTATCAATCCGTGGGAGGCGTAGGATGAAGATGGTCTCTCTCAAACAACCCTGCAACCAAATAACAAAGAGTCTCTTGTGTCCCCAACACATCCAATACAATGGTAAATTATATAGGTGCTCTAGTTCAGCAAAGAGATGGTGATACAAGTGTAATATGGATGGTAGATATAGGTTTTTGTAATCTGAAAATATAAAAACAGCAAGGTAACTAGTAACAAAAGTGAGAAAAAACGATATTGCAATGCTTGGAAACAAGGCCTAGGGTTCATACTTTCACTAGTTCAAAGTCTCTCAACAATGATGACATAATTGAATCATATAACAATCCCTCAACATGCAACAAAGAATCACTCCAAAGTTTCTATCAGAGAGCGTAGGACAAAAACGTGCATCAACCCCTATGCATAGATTACCCCAATGTCACCTCGGGAATCCACGAGTTGAGTGCCAAAACATACATCAAGTCAATCAATAGAATATCCCATTCTCACCACAAATATCCCATCGCAAAACATACATCAAGTGTTCTCAAATCCAATACTCAATCCAACATAACGAAACCTCAATGAGCAAGACTCGGTTCATTACAAGAAGGTAGAGGGCGAGAAACACCATATGATCCAACTATAGTAACAAAGCTCATGATACATCAAGATCGTGCCAAATCAAGAACATGAGAGAGAGAGAGATCAAACACATAGTTACTGGTACATACCCTCAGCCCTGAGGGTGAACTACTCCCTCCTTATCATGGAGACTACCAGGATGATGAAGAAGGCCTCCGGTGATGATTTCCCTCTCCGGCAGGGTGCCGGAACAGGCTTCCGATTAGTTTTTCATGGCTATAGAGTCTAATAGTGGTGGAACTTTCGATCTAGGTTTATTTCTGGAGGTTTCCGTATTTATAAGAATTTTTGGCGTCGGAAACAAGTCAAGGAGGTGCCCGAGGGG
>NC_041392.1:252492845-252545033 GCF_002162155.2 Triticum dicoccoides | reverse complement strand
TCGGGAGTCTTTTGGTCCAGCTCCGGTGCTTCGGAGGTCTCTTTTAGTCCATAAAAAATCACCGTATATTTTCACCCCATTCCGAGAACTTTTATTTCTGCACAAAAAAGACACCACGGTAGTTCTGCTGAAAATAACGTCAGTCCAGGTTAGTTCTAATAAAATTATACAAAAACCATATAAATTTGTTGCAAACATGACACACATACTTCATAAATTTTAGATACATTGGAAACGTATCAGCATCCCCAAGTTTAATTCCTGCTCGTCCTCGAGTAGGTGATAAAAGAAAGAATTTATGAAGTGTGAATGCTACCTAACATATTTATCCATGTAATATTCTTTATTGTGGCATGAATGTTCAGATCCATAAGATTCAAAACAAAAGTTTAATATTGACATAAAAACAATAATACTTCAAGCATACTAATAAAGCAATCATGTCTTCTCAAAATATCATGGCGAAACAAAGTTATTCCTACAAAATCATAGTCTGGCTATGCTCTATCTTCATCACACAAAATATTTCATCATGCGCAACCCCGATGACAAGCCAAGCAATTTGTTTCATACTTTTAATGTTCTCAAGCTTTTTCAACTTTCACGCAATACATGAGTGTGAGCCATGGATATAACACCATGGGTGAAATAGAATATGGTGGTTGTGGAGAAGACAAATAGAAGGAGATAGTCTCACATCAACTAGGCGAATCAATGGGCTATGGAGATGCAACGGATGCACTAGAGCTATAAGTGCATGAAAGCTCGAAAATAAACTAAGTGGGTGTGCATCCAACTTGCTTGCTCACGAAGACCTAGGGCAATTTGAGGAAGCCCATCATTGGAATATGCAAGCCAAGTTCTATAATGAAAAATTCACACTAGTATATGAAAGTGACAAAATAGGAAACTCACTATCATGAAGATCATGGTGCTACTTTGAAGCACAAGTGTGGAAAAAGGATAGTAACATTGTCCCTTCTCTCTTTTCTCTCATTTTTTTCCTTTCTCTTTTTTTGTTTGGGCTTCTTTGGCCTCTTTTTTTTATTTGGGTTTCTTTGGCATATTTTTTTTTGTAAAGTCTGGAGACTCATCCCAAGTTGTGAGGGAATCATAGCTTCCATCATCCTTTCCTCACATGGGACAATGCTCTAATAATGATGATCATCACACTTTTATTTACTCACAACTCAAAAATTACAACTCGATACTAGAACAAAATATGACTCTATATGAATGCCTCCGGCGGTGTATCGGGATGTGCAATGATCAAGAGTGACACGTATAAAAATATGAATGGTGGCTTTGCCACAAATACGATGTCAACTACATGATCATGCAAAGCAATATGACAATGATGAAGCGTGTCATAATAAATGGACGGTGAAATTTGCATGGCAATATATCTCAGAATGGCTATGAAAATGCCATTATAGTTAGGTATGGTACCTGTTTTGAGGAAGGATATATGGTGGGTGTAATGCACCGGTGAAAATTGCGCGGTAGTAGAGAGGCTAGCAATGGTGGAAGGGTGAGAGTGCGTATAATCCATGGACTCAACATTAGTTAAAAAGAACTCACATACTTCTTGCAAAAATCTATTAGTTATCGAAACGAAGTACTACACGCATGCTCCTAGGGGGGTAGATTGGTAGGAAAAGACCATCGCTCGTCCTCGACCGCCACTCATTAGGAAGACAATCAATAAATAAATTATGCTCCAACTTCATCACATAACGATTCACCATACGCGCATGCTACGGGAATCACAAACTTTAACACATGTATTTCTACCAATCCACAATTAGTCAGTAGCATGACTCTAATATCACCATATTTATATCTCAAAACAAATGCAAGGAATCAAACTTATAATATTATTCAATTAATGCTCTTATATGGAAGTTTTTACCATATCCCTCTTGGATGACCATCATATTAGGACTAAATTCATAACACGTGCATGTTACCATTACTATTTATAAGACTCTCAAAATAATATAAGTGAAGCATGAGAGTTGTGACGCCCGGATAATTAAGCTACAGTAACCTCTGCTAAATATGCCACGTCACCTCCGTCACTGTTTAATCTCGCGTCAGTTCAAAACTTTTCAAATTCAAAATTTAAATATTGTCAAACATCAACAGTTTTCAAACATCGAAACAAAAATGTTCGGGTTGTGCCGAATATCACAGAGGTAATTATAGTAAAGAAAACACAAATTTATCAAATACTTAAATGCCCTAAATTGAATTAAAATAGTTAAAGAAAAGAAATAAAAGAAAAAAAATAAAAACAACAAACAAGAAAATTAAAAGGAGAAGGAACCCCCCCTGCCGGGCCACGGCCCAGTTGGCCTAGCGACCAGGCCAACCCACCCCGCGCCCCAGCCTACTTACCGCCCCGGTCCACCCGACTGAAACCCTAACCGCCCCACTCTCCTCCCGATCCCCCACTCTCCCCTTGCACTCCTCTCTCTCCCTCCTCTGCCCGATCTGGATCGGGGCAAACCCCGATCCCATCGGCCCGCCGCCGCCGCCGATTCCTGCGGCCACTACGCAAGTCCCCCCTCGCTGGGACGCCCTCCCGCCTCTGCGCGAATGCCCCCGACGCCGCGGAGCTTCGTCACCAACCGCCGGAAGTCGCGGCCCCGACCCGGTGCCGCCTCGTCGTCGATCTGACGCCGCCGTCCGTCGTCACCGCCACCTCGTCGCCGCCCCGTCATCATCTCCTCCCCGCGTAGCTTCACCGAGCCTCGCCTCCCCGTACCCCTGCAACGTCGGTGAGGCCCCCGGCCTCTGCCTCGCCTCTTCCTCTCCCGGTACAGAACGACACCGCGCCGCCCCGTTCCTCCCTGTCGCTGCTACCCCCGCCGTGGCCTCGCCCTAGCTCGCCGGCGTCTTCCCGTTCCTGCCCGCGGTCGTCGCTTGCCGTCAACCGTTGCTGGCTGCTGGCCCTCCCTGCCGCAGCCTCGCAACGCCGCCCGACCACCGCCGTTCGCCACCGGCCGCACTTGCTGCATGCGCCCTGGCCGTGCCGCTCGCTCCGGCCTCGCCGTTCCCATGCGCGCTCCAAGCGCATCCCGCCCCGCTCTCCCTCGCCGACTCCCTGCGCTCGCCTCGCCTAGCTGCCGTGGCCGGCCGGTGTGACGCGCCGCCGAGCGCGCCCCCAACCCCGTTGCTCCGACAGCCGTCGCCCCGTGCCTGTTCGCCGCTGCCCGGTCCCTCCTCGCCACGGCGATCTGGGCGAACGCCCAGTCAGGCGCTGCAACGCCCGACCCGCCCCGTTAGTGCCCAGCGCCCGAAAGGCCCCCTGGGCCACTGACACGGGGGCCCCATGGCCCCAGAACGTTTTTATTAAAAAAAATATTAAAAAAAGGATAAATATAAAAATATATATAACTAATTAATTAATTAATTGATTACAGAAATAATTAACTTAACTAATTATGATTAATTAAACTAAACAAATAATTAATTTAATTAAACATTAGTTATCTAATTAACCTGGTGAGTTAATTAGCTAATTAATTAGAATGACAGTGGGGCCCACCCCTAATTAATTTTGATTAAGTTTAATTAAACTGTTTAATTAAAATGTGTCACCGACCAGTGGGACCCACTGGTCAGGTTGACCAGTCAACTCTGTTGACTGCTGACGTCAGCATGACATCATGCTGATGTCATAAAACCAAATTTCGAATTAAATTAAATAATTAATTAGATTCCAGAAATTAGCAAAATCTTTAGAAAATCATATCTTTTAATCCGTAACTCGGATGAAAATACTTTCTACATGAAAGTTGGTCAGAACGACGAGACGAATCTGGATACGTAGTCCGTTCGTCCGCCACACACCCCTAACCTATCGAACCCGCAACTTTCCCCCTCCGGCTCCTCTGCCCGAAAACACGAAACACCGGGGATATTTTCCCGAATGTTTCCCCCCTTAACCGGTACCACCTCATACCACGCTAGGGCATGCCTAGCATCGTTACTTGTCTTGTTGTGCATCGATATGCATCTGTTTACATGGTATTCATTGTTTCTTCCCCCCTCTTCTCTCCGGTAGACTACGAGACCGACGCTGCTGCTGCCCAATTCGACTACGGAGTTGACGACCCCTCTCTCTTGCCAGAGCAACCAGGCAAGCCCCCCCCTTGATCACCAGATATCGCCTATTCTACTCTATACTGCTTGCATTAGAGTAGTGTAGCATGTTACTGCTTTCTGTTATACCTATCCTGATGCATAGCCTGTCCTTGTTACTACTGTTGATACCTTTACCTTCAATCCTATATGCTTAGTATAGGATGCTAGTATTTTTCATCTGTGGCCCTACATTCTTGTCCGTCTGCTGTGCTATACTATTGGGCCGAGATCACTCGGGAGGTGATCTCGGGTATATACTATATACTTGTACATGATACATGTGGAGACTATAGTCGGGTCGGCTGGTGGAGCACCCGCGAGTGGATCTTTGTGGCGGAGCGTCAGGGCAGGTTGAGACCGCCTAGGAGAGAGGCGGGCCTGGCCCTGTTCGGCGTTCGCGGATACTTAACATGCTTAACGAGATCTTGGTATTTGATCTGAGTTGGTTACGAGCCTATACGCACTCACCATCTACGCGGGAGTAGTTATGGGTATCCCGGCGTCGTGGTATCAGCCGAAGCACTTCGTGACGTCAGCGACTGAGTGGCGCGCGCCGGATTGGACTGGAACGCCACTAGGCTAGGTCTGCTTCCGGCCGCGTACGCAACGTGCAGGTGTGCTCAGGGCGATGGGCCCAGACCCCTGCGCGCTTAGGTTTAGACCGGCGTGCTGGCCTCTCCGTTGAGCCTAGGTGGGGCTGCGACGTGTTGATCTTCCGCGGCCGGGCATGACCCAGGAAAGTGTGTCCGGCCAAATGGGATCAAGCGTGCTGGGTAAGTTGGTGCACCCCTGCAGGGAAGTTAATCTATTCGAATAGCCGTGATCTTCGGTAACAGGACGACTTGGAGTTGTACCTTGACCTTATGACAACTAGAACCGGATACTTAATAAAACACACCCTTCCAAGTTCCACAGACAACCCGGTGATCGCTTTTCTACAGGGCGACGAGGAGAGGATCGCCGGGTAGGATTATGCTATGCGATGCGACTGGAGATGCTACTCGGAGATGCTACTTGGAGATGCTACTTGGAGGACTTCAATCTACTCTCTTCTACATGCTGCAAGACGGAGGCTGCCAGAAGCGTAGTCTTTGACATGATTAGCTATCCCCCTTTTATTCTGGCATTCTGCAGTTCAGTCCACCGATATGGCCCTTTACACATATACCCATGCATATGTAGTGTAGCTCCTTGCTTGCGAGTACTTTGGATGAGTACTCACGGTTGCTTTTCTCCCTCTTTTCCCCTTTCCCTTATACCTGGTTGTCGCAACCAGATGCTGGAGCCCTGGAGCCAGATGCCACCGTCGACGATGATCCCTACTACACTGGAGGTGCCTACTACTACGTGCAGGCTGCTGACGACGACCATGAGTAGTTTAGGAGGATCCCAGGCAGGAGGCCTGCGCCTCTTTCGATCTGTATCCCAGTTTTTGCTAGCCTTCTTAAGGCAAACTTGTTTAACTTATGTTTGTACTCAGATATTGTTGCTTCCGCTGACTCGTCTATGATCGAGCACTTGTATTCGAGCCCTCGAGGCCCCTGGCTTGTATTATGATGCTTGTATGACTTATTTATGTTTTAGAGTTGTGTTGTGATATCTTTCCGTGAGTCCCTGATCTTGATCGTACACATTTGCGTGCATGATTAGTGTATGATTGAATCGGGGGCGTCACAAGTTGGTATCAGAGCCGACTGCCTGTAGGAATCCGCCTTCCAACTCCTTGGCCGAAGTCGAGTCTAGACTTTACAAAACTTTTACTAACATGGCTGTGCGGCCCATGGGCCCACGTCGCCATTGGGTGGTAATAGGATCTTTTACTCCTCACCTATACTCTGGGACTCTGAGCTCTCTTCTATTCAGGTTAAATGATTTTGCTAAAAACAAAACTAACTTTAGGTTCTTGATAATACTTGCTCACGGAGAGCCCCTTACTTCAGATGATCGCCTGCTGCACTAGAAGATTCCGAAGTTACTCTACGATGTTCTCTCGAGTCTTTGTGCCATCGCATTTGCGATTTCCTTCCACTGTCAACCCCTATGAAAAACTGCTTACACTTGCCATTCATACAATCATTCCCCGTTGATCTTGTTATTGCAAGATGTCCCGAAATACTCTTTGTTGTTCCGAAAATCCTTTAAGCTTACTGCCTTGCAGCTCTTTACCACATGAATATCCCTATTGAAAATTCCTCGCACTTGTCGAGTATCCGCTCATCCCCAGTTGTTCATGCGTTTCACAAAAGTCTTTAAAATACTATTCGATCTCCTGAAAATCTTATGGAGCCTTTGGCTCTTGAAATTCTTGCTTGCTCGCATTATGGTTAATCCCATTAGTCTCGTAATCTTAATGGCATACCTTGTCATTATCATTTTGAGTCCGTTGATTCAATACGTTGTGAATGTTCACAATCATCAGTCGAGTCCTAGGATTATCTTTCCGGCTCAGACGTCATTTGGATATGAGTTGGTTCTTGACCAATCAATGCCTTGATCGTTTGTGCTTCTAAGTCTATTGAACTTATTCATTTTTGATCAGAACGATTGCTTCTGATCCCTTGATTTGGGAATCATAAAATTTCTTTGCATTAAGCTTTGAATTAGTCAGTTGTTTCTATAATCCGATGCCTTGGCATTCCTTCTTCCTTTGATTGAGTACCGATACTCACATCAGCCCCGTTGTGGACCGCCATACCCATTGCCGGGTTATTTTTCCAACAATGTCCTCCACAACCAAAATTCTTGTGAGTTCTTTACCTAATACATAATGCCCTTGTAAATTGTATACTCTACTTTTGTCAGCCATGCTCTACTTTGAGCTTGTGTTATTTACTCCTGAAGTTCATGGTATATGTTCTAAGAAGCCCCGATGGGTTGAACCTATGCCTTCCTTAATCTGTGTGAACCCAAAAGTTTCACGGGTCATACTCCTCTGGTAATTCACCGGGTAGGTTTTGACACTAAGATCATTTTTACCCAGAGCAATGAATGAAAGGTTATTCATTGAAGAAGTGGGAGTCAACCTTGAACTTTGTGTTCATGCCCATGGACATGAGGTAGATCTTACCATTAAAGCTTCTCTTTAATTAATTATTCCCTTGGTAGAAGTTCATCTTATATCTGGGGTCTGGCCTTCTGCAATTGTGGTTCCGACCATGTTCTTCTCTGATCCCATTTCTCGGGCAAGTTTAAGCACTTGTTTTCTGTAGGTCAATACACCAGTCCAACCTTTACTTTGACATGTCGTCGAGTATTACCCCCTGGTATCTCGAGATTATCATGGAACTGCATAACCTCTTATGAGTTCTTCATCAGGTATTACATTCACACGGACTCCAATTTTTCACGGGCTTTGAGTTATGAAACACTCAAGGACACCGATAACGGAATCGAGTCTGCACTGCGATTCAACGAGGATTAGAGATCTTCATCGCTTACAAGTTTAATACTCCATGTCTGTCCTAGCCTGAACGGATACATCATTATCGTGCTAATTTTAATCATCAACATTCTGAGCTCTTCAAGGGTATCAACTAAATTCATGATGAGAAATACCATCCTTGCCCCTGATGATTTGTGTTATCATCGGCCACTTTATTGCCTTCCCTCCAACACAAACTTGTTCATGTTTTGTGTTATACCTTGAGTTCCTTGCTATCCAGCATTTGTCCTTCTTTACCTTGGAACATTACCACCTTTTATGTCAAGAATGTCGTGGCAATTTTACCACCTCTTGAGAATTCTTGATATAGTAATATCTCTCGCCATTTGTGTTCATTCTTGGTCTCCGTGTTGTTTCTAACCGGAATACCGACAAATGGTCTGTGATGTGTAAATTCTAAACTTCTAGCAACCCTATTGCTTTGAAGTTATTGGTCTACAGTTTCTTTAGAAATTCTATTGCTTATTGAATCATCATTCGAACATTGATCGTGCTACCTAGTCCAGATTCCTGGGTGCACCCTTCTATCATTGTTCAGTTGAGTATGTTCCCCTCGAGCATACATCATTATATCATTGATCCGACAAATGATATTTTCTTGTTCACATAATTGTGGAAATCCATCTTTGGAAATCTCGATGAATTGTCGCTGAGTTTATCAGCCACCTCCTCATCCTCTCCTTCGATTACTGATGAACTCTTGTTTCAGAACCCGCTTCCATTGTTCATTTCCCGAGAATCTTACGATGTCTTCTCGTCAATTTGTGTTGCACCTTTTCTTCTCAGACATTCTGAGTCTGATGTATCCTGACACCAATCAGATCTGAATCTCGGTCAGATATGATGGTTGGAACATATTTCCAAGAGTTATAACCTTGGTCTTATGTGACCCGGTCAGGTGATGTCGTGCCTAGCACACCTGGCCGGTTGGCCCTATTGTTATAGATTCCTTTTCAGCAAGGTTATCCATTCGTCCATGAGGAAATTATAAGACTTATTCTACAAGTTATTCCTGATGGATCCTTTGTGTTTCCAAAGTCCGATCTTTGCTTAAAGACCTTGTCAATGCTATATCGAAGCATGTTTGTGGTACTTCGATTTTCAACAAGAACGTTTGAAATCCAATGCTAAATGTTTCTTGCTCAATTATCCAAACACCGTTGTATGGGTAATGTCATGAAATTTCTCTCTCCCCTTACCTAAAGGGTTTTCTACCTTATGTCCTGTCTTGGATATCATGCTCTGCTTGACTTTGGGAAGGATATACCCCTGACATATGTGTTTAAACACATTTTTCTTTTCATTGTTCTGTTTACATCTGATGATCACAATGTCCTTTCCATTGTCTTGTTTAAACTTTCTCGTGGTTTATATGATCTAAGCAGTAATGATACGCTGCTTATATAAACACCTCGGTTGTACGACTCTGTCAATAAGACCCTGTTACTATTGTTGATGACATTCTGGTAGCCACCGATGGACGAGAACCTTGCCTATTGGTCCGCCTCGTTCAACGAGCAGGAAAATGGTTCTCTTCGTCCCTCGCCCTTGGTACCGACATTGTTGCCGACATAACTGATAGGCTATCCTCTGACATGCCTTGCTTGCATGATTGTGCAAGACGTCATCGCTTTTCCTACTTTTAACCCACATTGTGGGCCCATAACCAACAGTTCTACAGGATCGAAACCTGACTCTCCTATACACCCTGTTGCCAAAGTTATTCCTAGAGCTTGACTTCGAATGTAATTCACGGGCCACCTTCATAGTGATCTATTCTGGTACCAGACGCAATACTTTCCCATTGCTCTGAACCCCTGTCACATTTTGTTTCAGGCCACAAACGGTTGCCTATCCACTTGAAACTCCTTATTTCACCTTCTTAATTTACTCTCGATGACTTTCTTGAATTTCAACTCGAGAGGTGACTCTATACCTCGTTCACTGAGATAGCCCCGAGGTACTTAACATGTATTGAACTTCGTACTTCACGAGTTTTCCCCCTTATCTTTTTCGTAAGTACGACGGAGACCCCGAAGGAAGAATGACGACTTCATCATGATGCTCGTATGCATTTAATGGAAGACATCAATGCTATGGATCAACCTCTTTGAGAAGAGCAACCAAGACCGAGAAGACTCGTTAGGTTTTTCGCTACCAACACCTTCGCCCCTTACTCCACCGCTTAAATCTCGGGACGAGATTTCTTGTCGTAGAGGAGATTTGTGACGCCCGGATAATTAAGCTACAGTAACCTCTGCTAAATATGCCACGTCACCTCCGTCACTGTTTAATCTCGCGTCGGTTCGAAACTTTTCAAATTCAAAATTTAAATATTGTCAAACATCAACAGTTTTCAAACATCGAAACAAAAATGTTCGGGTTGTGCCGAATATCACAGAGGTAATTATAGTAAAGAAAACACAAATTTATCAAATACTTAAATGCCCTAAATTGAATTAAAACAGTTAAAGAAAATAAATAAAAAAATAAAAAAATAAAAACAACAAACAAGAAAATTAAAAGGAGAAGGAACCCCCCCTGCCAGGCCACGGCCCAGTTGGCCTAGCGACCAGGCCAGCCCACCCCGCGCCCCAGCCTACTTACCGCCCCGGTCCACCCGACCGAAACCCTAACCGCCCCACTCTCCTCCCGATCCCCCACTCTCCCCTCGCACTCCTCTCTCTCCCTCCTCTGCCCAATCTGGATCGGGGCAAACCCCGATCCCATCGGCCCGACGCCGCCGCCGATTCCCGCGGCCACTACGCAAGTCCCCCCCTCGCTGGGACGCCCTCCCGCCTCTGCGCGAATGCCCCTGACGCGGCGGAGCTTCGTCACCAACCGCCGGAAGCCGCGGCCTCGACCCGGTGCTGCCTCGTCGTCGATCTGACGCCGCCATCCGTCGTCACCGCCACCTCGTCGCCGCCCCGTCATCATCTCCTCCCCGCGTAGCTTCACCGAGCCTCGCTGCCCCGTACCCCTGCAACGTCGGTGAGGCCCCCGGCCTCTGCCTCGCCTCTTCCTCTCCCTGTACAAAACGACACCGCGCCGCCCCGTTCCTCCCTGTCGCCGCTACCCCCGCCGTGGCCTCGCCCTAGCTCGCCGGCGTCTTCCCGTTCCTGCCCGCGGTCGTCGCTTGCCGTCAACTGTTGCTGGCTGCTGGCCCTCCCTGCCGCAGCCTCGCAACGCCGCCCGACCACCGCCGTTCACCGCCGGCCGCACTTGCTGCACGCGCCTTGGCCGTGCGGCTCGCTCCGGCCTCGTCGTTCCCATGCACGCTCCAAGCGCATCCCGCCCCGCTCTCCCTCGCCGACTCCCTGCACTCGCCTCGCCCAGCTGCCGTGGCCGGCCGGTGTGACGCGCCGCCGAGCGCGCCCCCAACCCCGTTGCTCCGACGGCCATCGCCCCGTGCCTGTTCGCCGCTGCCCGGGCCCTCCTCGCCACGGCGATCTGGGCGAACGCCCAGTCGGGCGCCGCAACGCCCGACCCGCCCCGTTAGTGCCCAGCGCCCGAAAGGCCCCCTGGGCCACTGACACGGGGGCCCCATGGCCCCAGAACGTTTTTATTAAAAAAAAGAATTAAAAAAAAGGATAAATATAAAAATATATATAACTAATTATTTAATTAATTAATTACAGAAATAATTAACTTAATTAATTATGATTAATTAAACTAAACAAATAATTAATTTAATTAAACATTAGTCATCTAATTAACCTGGTGAGTTAATTAGCTAATTAATTAGTATGACAGTGGGGCCCACCCCTAATTAATTTTGATTAAGTTTAATTAAACTGTTTAATTAAAATGTGTCACCGACCAGTGGGACCCACTGGTCAGGTTGACCAGTCAACTCTGTTGACTGCTGACGTCAGCATGACATCATGCTGATGTCATAAAACCAAATTTCGAATTAAATTAAATAATTAATTAGATTCCAGAAATTAGTAAAATCTTTAGAAAATCATATCTTTTAATCTGTTCTCGGATGAAAATACTTTCTACATGAAAGTTGGTCAGAACGACGAGACGAATCCGGATACGCAATCCGTTCGTCCACCACACACCCCTAACCTATCGAACCCGCAACTTTCCCCCTCCGGCTCCTCTGCCCGAAAACACGAAACACCGGGGATATTTTCCCGAATGTTTCCCCCCTTAACCGGTACCACCTCATACCACGCTAGGGCACGCCTAGCATCGTTACTTGTCTTGTCGTGCATCGATATGCATCTGTTTACATGGTGTTCATTGTTTCTTCCCCCCTCTTCTCTCCGGTAGACTACGAGACCGACGCTGCTGCTGCCCAGTTCGACTACGGAGTTGACGACCCCTCTCTCTTGCCAGAGCAACCAGGCAAGCCCCCCCTGATCACCAGATATCGCCTATTCTACTCTATACTGCTTGCATTAGAGTAGTGTAGCATGTTACTGCTTTCTGTTATACCTATCCTGATGCATAGCCTGTCCTTGTTACTACTGTTGATACCTTTACCTTCAATCCTATATGCTTAGTATAGGATGCTAGTATTTTTCATCTGTGGCCCTACATTCTTGTCCGTCTGCTGTGCTATACTATTGGGCCGAGATCACTCGGGAGGTGATCTCGGGTATATACTATATACTTGTACATGATACATGTGGAGACTATAGTCGGGTCGGCTGGTGGAGCACCCGCGAGTGGATCTTTGTGGCGGAGCGTCAGGGCAGGTTGAGACCGCCTAGGAGAGAGGCGGGCCTGGCCCTGTTCGGCGTTCGCGGATACTTAACACGCTTAATGAGATCAAGGTATTTGATCTGAGTTGGTTACGAGCCTATACGCACTAACCATCTAAGCGGGAGTAGTTATGGGTATCCCGGCGTCGTGGTATCAGCCGAAGCACTTCGTGACGTCAGCGACTGAGTGGCGCGCGCCGGATTGGACTGGAACGCCACTAGGCTAGGTCTGCTTCCGGCCGCGTACGCAACATGCAGGTGTGCTCAGGGCGATGGGCCTAGACCCCTGCGCGCTTAGGTTTAGACCGGCGTGCTGGCCACTCCGTTGAGCCTAGGTGGGGCTGCGACGTGTTGATCTTCCGCGGCCGGGCATGACCCAGGAAAGTGTGTCCGACCAAATGGGATCAAGCGTGCTGGGTAAGTTGGTGCACCCCTGCAGGGAAGTTAATCTATTCGAATAGCCGTGATCTTCGGTAACAGGACGACTTGGAGTTGTACCTTGACCTTATGACAACTAGAACCGGATACTTAATAAAACACACCCTTCCAAGTTCCACAGACAACCCGGTGATCGCTTTTCTACAGGGCGACGAGGAGAGGATCGCCGGGTAGGATTATGCTATGCGATGCGACTGGAGATGCTACTTGGAGATGCTACTTGGAGATGCTACTTGGAGATGCTACTTGGAGGACTTCAATCTACTCTCTTCTACATGCTGCAAGACGGAGGCTGCCAGAAGCGTAGTCTTCGACATGATTAGCTATCCCCCTTTTATTCTGGCATTCTGCAGTTCAGTCCACCGATATGGCCCTTTATACATATACCCATGCATATGTAGTGTAGCTCCTTGCTTGCGAGTACTTTGGATGAGTACTCACGGTTGCTTTTCTCCCTCTTTTCCCCTTTCCCTTCTACCTGGTTGTCACAACCAGATGCTGGAGCCCTGGAGCCAGACGCCACCGTCGACGATGATCCCTACTACACTGGAGGTGCCTACTACTACGTGCAGGCTGCTGACGACGACCATGAGTAGTTTAGGAGGATCCCAGGCAGGAGGCCTGCGCCTCTTTCGATCTGTATCCCAGTTTGTGCTAGCCTTCTTAAGGCAAACTTGTTTAACTTATGTCTGTACTCAGATATTGTTGCTTCCGCTAACTCGTCTATGATCGAGCACTTGTATTCGAGCCCTCGAGGCCCCTGGCTTGTATTATGATGCTTGTATGACTTATTTATGTTTTAGAGTTGTGTTGTGATATCTTCCCGTGAGTCCCTGCTCTTGATCGTACACATTTGCGTGCATGATTAGTGTACGATTGAATCGGGGGCGTCACAAGAGTTCATGACAAACTACTCCAAAAAGATATAAGTGAAGATCAATGAGTAGTCAAATAATTAAGTAGCTATGTGAAGACTCTATCTCATTTAATTTTTTTAGATCTTGGGATATTATTAGAACGGCAAGAAAAAAATTGGCATTCCAAGGATAGCACATATCATGTGAATAAGCAAAAACTTAGGCTCAACCGAGGCTAACCGATAATTGTTAATGAAGAAAGGTGGGATGCCAATCGGGGCATCCCCAAGCTTAGATGCTTGAGACTTCTTGAAATATTATTTTGGGATGCATTGGGCATCCCCAAGCTTGAGCTTTTGTGTCTCCTTAATTCTTTTTATATCACGGTTTCCCTAAATATTAAAAACTTCATCCTCACAAAACTCAACAAGAACTCGTGAGATAAGTTAGTATAAATCTATGCAATAACCTTATCATTCTCTACTATAGAAAATCACAAAAATTATTATTTAGCATTGCATACTAAATGCCTCTGCATATTTAATACTCCTATACTCAAATAGAATCATTAAATACGCAAACATATGCAAACAATGCATACATAACAACAGTGTGTCTAAACAGAATAGTCTGTAAACAATGCAAGAATATTCATACTTCTCTAACTCCATAAATTATGAAAAATTACCATACTGTAGATAATTTGTTGTTACTAATTTTGTAAAAGTTTAAGATTTTATCACATTCTGACTTTCCAAAAGAATTCCGACAATGATAGAAAACTTTCTGTTTTCAAAACAGCAACATATAGACTTGCAAAATAAGCATGGTAAAGGCTATACTTGAACTTTTTATTGAAATAAAATATGGAAAACATTATTATAAATAACATCAAGCAAATATAAAAATAATAAAATGACGCTCCAAGCAAAACACATATCATGTGATGAATAAAAATATAGCTCCAAGTGAGGTTACCGATAATGTTGAAGACGAAAGAGGGGATGCCTTCCGGGCATCCCCAAGCTTAGTTGCTTGGGTCTTCCTTGAATATTACCTCAGGGTGCCTTGGGAATCCCCAAGCTTAGGGTCTTTCCACTCCTTATTCTCCTCATGTCGATATCTCCCCAAAACTTGAAAACTTCAATCACACAAAACTTAATGGAACTTCGTGAGATAGGCTAGTATGATAAAGACAAATCATTCACTTTGGTACTGCCAAGACAAGATTGATGATTTTTCTCACATAATGCCTACTGTACCTTATCATTTCCACACTTTATATTGAGCAATATAAGTCACAGAAACTAGAAAACAAGCAAACTATGCATTGAAAACAGAATCTGTCAAAAACAGAACAATATGTAATGATATGAAGAACAACCATAATTTTTTTACTCCAAAAAATCTGAAAAATTAGAAAATGTAGACAATTTTTACATCAATCATGTGTCAAAAATTCAGAATTTTACCACGTTCTAGTGAATTTCAGAAATTCTTCTACTCGACGAAAAAGTTTATGTTTTTGCATGGAATCAAGTCGACTATCATTCGCACTATCCCAAAGGCTTTACTTGGCATTTTATTGAAACAAAAGCTATAAAACATGATTACTATAGTTGCCTAATCATGTGAACACACAAAAGAAATAGGGGTAAATGTCGGGTTGTCTCCCAAGAAGTGCTTTTCTTTAATGCCTTTCTAGCTAGGCATGATGATTTCAATGATGCTCACATAAATGATAAGAATTGAAACATAATTAGAGCATCATTAAGCATATAACTAGCACATTTAAGCCTAACCCACTTCCTATGCATAGGGATTTTGTGAGCAAACAATTTATGGGAACAAGAATCAACTAGCATAGGAAGGCAAAACAAGCATAACTTTAAAACTTTGAACATAAAGAGAGGAAACTTGATATTATTGAGATACGTAGAAGCATATATTCCTCTCTCGTAATAATTTTTAGTAGCATCATGAATGAATTGAACAATATAACTATCATATAAAGCATTATTTTCATGATCCACAACCATACAAATTTTATTACTCTCCACATAGGAAAATTTATTCTCATGAATAGTAGTGGGAGCAAACTCAACAAAATAACTATCATGTGAGGCATAATCCAATTGAAAATTAAAATCATGATGACAAGTTTCATGGTTATCATTATTGTTTATAGCATACATGTCATCAGAATAATCATCATCATAGATAGCAACTTTGTTCTCATAATCAATTGGAACCTCTTTCGAAAAAGTGGAATCATCATTAAATAAAGTCACGACATCTCCAAATCCACTTTTATCAATATTGTGAAAAGATTCAACACCCACCAAAATAGTGGGATCATTAACTAGAGTTGAAACTCTTCCAAACCCACTCTCATCAACATAATCATCATAAATAGGAGGCATGCTATCATCATAATAAATTTGCTCATCAAAACTTGGGGGACAAAACATATCATCTTCATCAAACATAGCATCCCCAAGCTTGTAGGCCGCAGGGCATCAACCCCTATATATAAGGGGATGACTCGGCAGCGGCTTAGGGCAAGAAAAGATAGATCGAAATCTAGGCAAAGCGGATTCGCTCCCTGGTAATTGAAACCCTAGCAATACCACCTCAAACTGTATTAGGCTTTTACCTTCACCGCAAGGGGCCAAACTAGTATATACTCCTCACATCCTTTGTCCCTGTTTAACCCCTTTAAGCTAACCTCATCGTAATGGCTCCACAACTAAGTCCTTCCATGTGGACATCTGCCGTAACACTTCCACGATAGTTGGCGCCCACCGTGGGGCTAGCGCATGGTGGTTTTGAGTTCTTAAAGGGCAGCTTCGAAGGGCTCAAGGGATACGTTGTGGGCCGGATGACCAAGAGTCATTGCGGCAAGCTCTACATCGACGGTGCAGGCTGGGGCCCCGAGGCCGGCTCAATTGAGTACGGGTATCGGGTCCCCTTCGGCGGAATCCATGTTTTCATCGGCAAGATCGGCGAGCCGGGCCCTGAGCCGGACATATGCACCGGCATCATCGAGACGGCTCAGCGTGCATGACCCACCCGGGCTCAAACCGCTATAAAGCATATCTTCGTTGGGTTCACCCATGGGGCTGAGTTGGAAGGCTCTGTCTCTGGCGGTGAGACGACCATCTGCTCTGATGATGAGTCGTCCATAGGAGAGACCAACTCAATGTATCAGCTACAAGACGGGCGGCTTGGGGGCTATTCCGATGGCGATAGTATTATGGATCCTCGTGAGCCATCGAACAGGGTGGCGATCTTCATGGCTGGAACCCAGCCGATTCTTGGTTCGACAGCCTCCGCGGCTATGACTGTTGGGGAACACTGTCATTTCAAAAAAAATCCTACGCACACGCAACATCATGGTAATGCATAGCAACGAGAGGGGAGAGTGTCGTCCACGTACCCTCATTGACCATAAGCGGAAGCGTTATGAGAACGCGGTTGATGTGGTCGTACGTCTTGACGAGCCGACCGATCCAAGTACCGAATGTAAGGCACCTCCGAGTTCAGGACACGTTCAGCTCGGTGATGTCCCATGAACTCCGATCCAGCAGAGCTTCAAGGGATAGTTCCTTCAGCACGATGGCGTGATGACAGTGATGATGATGCTACCGACGTAGGGTTTCGCCAAAGCACCGCTACGATATGACCGAGGTGGATTATGGTGGAGGGGGGCACCGCACATAGCTAAAAGATCAACTGATCAACTTGTCTCTTGTGGTGCCCCCTGCCCCCGTATATAAAGGAGCAAGGGGGGAGGCCGGCCGGCCCTAGCAGGGCGCGCCAAGAGGAGGCGTCCTCCTCCTAGTGGGAGTAGGACTCCCCTTTCCTAGTCCCACTAGGAGGGGGATGGAAGGAGTGGGAGAGGGGGAAAGGTAAGGGGGGGTGCCCCCCTTCCTTGTCCTATTCGGACTCAAAGGGAGGGGGCACGTGGCCTGCCCTGGCCGACCCCTCTCTCTCTCTCCACTAGGGCCCAACAAGGCCCATTAACCCCCGAGGGGTTCCAGTAACCCCCCTGGCACTCCGGTAAAATCCCGATTTCAACCGGAACAATTCCGATGTCCAAATATAGGCTTCCAATATTTCAATCATTATGTCTCGACCATTTTGAGACTCCTCATCATGTTCGTGATCATATCTGGGACTCCAAACTACCTTCGGTACATCAAAACACATAAACTCATATTACCGATCATCACCGAACTTTAAGCGTGCGGACCCTATGGGTTCGAGAACTATGTAGACATGACCGAGACTCGTCTCCGGTCAATAACCAATGGCGGAACCTGGATGCTCATATTAGTTCCTACATATTCCACGAAGATCTTTATCAGTCAAACCGCATAACAACATACTTGTTCCCTTTGTCATCGGTATGTTACTTGCCAGAGATTCGATCATCGATATCTCAATACCTAGTTAAATCTCGTTACCGGCAAGTCTCTTTACTCGTTCCATAATGCTACATCCCATAACTAACTCATTAACTACATTTCTTGCAAGGCTTATTGTGATGGGCATTACCGAGAGGGCCCAGAGATACCTCTCCGACAATCGGAGTGACAAATCCTAATCTTGATCTATGCGAACTCAACAAGTACCATCGGAGACACCTGTAGAGCACCTTTATAATCACCTAGTTACGTTGTGACGTTTGGTAGCACACAAAGTGTTCCTCCGGTAATCGGGAATTGCATAATCTCATAGTCATAGGAACATGTATAAGTCATGAAGAAAGCAATAGCGACAAACTAAACGATCATCGTGCTAAGCTAACGGATGGGTCAAGTCAATCACATCATTCTCTAATGATGTGATCCCGTTAATCAAATGACAACTCATGTCTATGGTTAGGAAACATAACCATCATTGATTCAATGAGCTAGTCAAGCAGAGGCAAACTAGTGACACTCTGTTCGTCTATGTATTCACACATGTACTATGTTTCTGGTTAATACAATTCTAGCATGAATAATAAACATTTATCATGATATAAGGAAATATAAATAACAACTTTATTATTGCCTCTAGGGCATATTTCCTTCAGTCTCCCACTTGCACTAGAGTCAATAATCTATATTACACAGTAATGATTCTAACACCCATGGAGTCTTGGTGCTGATCATGTTTTGCTCGTGAGAGAGGCTTAGTCAACGGGTCTGCAACATTCAGATCCGTATGTATCTTGAAAACCTCTATGTCTCCCTCCTTGACTTGATCACGGATGGAATTGAAGCGTCTCTTGATGTGCTTGGTTCTTTTGTGAAATCTGGATTCCTTTGCCAAGGTAATTGCACCAGTATTGTCACAAAAGATTTTCATTGGACCCGATGCACTAGGTATGACACCTAGATCGGATATGAACTCCTTCATCCAGACTCCTTCATTTGCTGCTTCTAAAGTAGCTATGTACTCCGCTTCACACGTAGATCCCGCCACGATGCTTTGCTTAGAACTGCACCAATAGACAGCTCCACCGTTCAATAAAAACACGTATCTGGTTTGTGACTTAGAGTCACCTGGATCAGTCAAAGCTTGCATCGACGTAACCATTTATGACGAGCTCTTTGTCACCTCCATAAACGAGAAACATATCCTTAGTCCTTTTCAGGTATTTTAGGATGTTCTTGACCACTGTCCAGTGATCCACTCCTAGATTACTTTGGTACCTCCCTGCTAAACTAATAGCAAGGCACACATCAGGTCTGGTACACAGCATTGCATACATGATAGAGCCTATGGCTAAAGTATAGGGAACACCTTTCATTTTCTCTGTATCTTCTACAGTGGTCGGGCATTGAGTCTGACTCAATTTCACACCTTGTAACACAGGCAAGAACCCTTTCTTTGCTTGATCCATTTTGAACTTCTTCAAAACTTTATCAAGGTATGTGCTTTGTGAAAGTCCAATTTTGCGTCTTGATCTATCTCTATAGATCTTGATGCCCAATATATAAGCAGCTTCACCGAGGTCTTTCATTGAAAAACTCTTATTCAAGTATCCTTTTATGCTATCCAGAAATTATATTTCATTTCCAATCAACAATATGTCATCCACATATAATATTAGAAATGCTACGGAGCTCCCACTCACTTTCTTGTAAATACAGGCTTCTTCAAAAGTCTGTATAAAACCATATGCTTTGATCACACTATCAAAACGTTTATTCCAACTCCGAGATGCTTGCACCAGTCCAAAGATGGATCGCTGGAGTTTGCACACTTTGTTAGCACCCTTTGGATCGATAAAATCTTTGGGTTGCATCATATACAACTCTTCTTCCAGAAATCCATTCAGGAATGCAGTCTTTACATCCACTTGCCAAATTTCATAATCATAAAATGTGGCAATTGCTAACATGATTTGGCAGGACTTAAGCATCGCTACGGGTGAGAAGGTCTCATTTTAGTCAACTCCTTGAACTTGTCGAAAACCTTTCGCAACAAGTCGAGCTTTGTAGACAGTAACATTACCATCAGCGTCAGTCTTCTTGAAGATCCATTTATTCTCGATGGCTTGCCGATCATTGGGCAAGTCAACCAAAGTCCACACTTTGTTCTCATATATGGATCGCATCACAGATTTCATGGCCTCAAGCCATTTTGCGGAATCTGGGCTCATCATCGCTTCCTCATAGTTTGTAGATTCGTCATGGTCAAGTAACATGACTTCCTGAACAGGATTACCGTAACACTCTAGTGCGGATCTTACTCCGGTTGACCTACGAGGTTCAGTAGTAACTTGATCTGAAGTTACATGATCTTCATCATTAGCTTCCTCACTAATTGGTGTAGGGGTCATAGGAACAGATTTCTGTGATGAACTACTTTCCAATAAGGGAGCAGGTACAACTACCTCATCAAATTCTACTTTCCTCCCACTCACTTCTTTTGAGAGAAACTCCTTCTCTAGAAAGGATCCATTGTCTTGCCTTCGGATCTGTGATAGAAGGTGTACCCAACAGTCTCCTTTGGGTATCCTATGAAGACACATTTCTCCAATTTGGGTTTGAGCTTATCAGGTTGATGCTTTTTCACATAAGCATCGCAACCCCAAACTTTAAGAAATGACAACTTCGGTTTGTTGCCAAACCACAGTTCATAAGGCGTCGTCTCAACGAATTTAGATGGTGCCCTATTTAACGTGAATGCAACCATCTCTAAAGCATAACCCCAAAATGATAGCAGTAAATTAGTAAGAGACATCATAGATCGCACCATATCTAGTAAAGTATGATTACGACGTTCGGACACAACATTACGCTGTGGTGTTCCGGGTGGCGTGAGTTGCGAAACTATTCCGCATTGTTTGAAATGCAGACCAAACTCATAACTCAAATATTCTCCTCCCCGATCAGATCGTAGAAACTTTATTTTCTTGTTACGATGATTTCCACTTCACTTTGAATTTTTTTGAACTTTTCAGAAGTTTCAGACTTATGTTTCATCTAGTAGATATACCCATATCTTCTCAAATCATTTGTGAAGGTGAGAAAATAACGATACCCGCCGCGAGCCTCAACATTCATCGGACCACATACATCAGTATGTATGATTTCCAACAAATCTGTTGCTCGCTCCATAGTTCCGGAGAACGGCGTTTTAGTCATCTTGCCCATGAGGCATGGTTCGCACGTACCAAGTGATTCATAATCAAGTGATTCCAAAAGTCCATCAAAATGGAGTTTCTTTATGCGCTTTATACCAATATGACCTAAACGGCAGTGCCACAAATAAGTTGTACTATCATTATCAACTCTACATCTTTTGGCTTCAATATTATGAATATGTGTATCACTACTATCGAGATTCATTAAAAATAGACCACTCTTCAAGGGTGCATGACCATAAAAGATACTACTCATATAAATAGAACACACCATTATTCTCATATTTAAATGAATAACCATCTCACATCAAACAAGATCCAGATATAATGTCCATGCTCAACGCTGGCACCAAATAACAGTTATTCATGTCTAAAATTAATCCTGAAGGTAGGGAGGTAGTGTGCTGACCGCGATCACATCGACTTTGGAACCATTTCCCACGCGCATCGTCACCTCGTCCTTAGCCAATCTTCGCTTAATCCGTAGCCCCTGTTTCGAGTTGCAAATATTAGCAACAGAGCCAGTATCAAATACCCATGTGCTACTGCGAGCATTAGTAAGGTACACATCAATAACATGTATATCACATATACCTTTGTTCACCTTGCCATCCTTCTTGTCTGCCAAATACTTTGGGCAGTTCCGCTTCCAGTGACCAGTCCCTTTGCAGTAGAAGCACTCCGTTTCAGGCTTAGGTCCAGACTTGGGTTTCTTCACTTGAGCAGCAACTGACTTGCTGTTCTTCTTGAAGTTCCCCTTCTTCCCTTTACCCTTTTTCTCAAAACTGATGGTCTTGTTGACCATCAGCACTTGATGCTCTTTCTTTATTTCTACCTCCACAGCCTTTAGCATTGTGAAGAGCTCGGGAATCGTCTTATCCATCCCTTGCATATTATAGTTCATCACAAAGCTCTTGTAGCTTGGTGGCAGTGATTGAAGAACTCTGTCAATGACACTATCATCAGGAAGATTAACTCCTAGTTGAGTCAAGTGGTTGTGGTACCCAGACATTCTGAGCATATGTTCACTGACAGAACTATTCTCCTCCATCTTGCAGCTGTAGAACTTATTGGAGACTTCATATCTCTCAATCCGGGCATTTGCTTGAAATATTAACTTCAACTCCTGGAACATCTCATATGCTCCATGATGTTCAAAACGTCATTGAAGTCCCGGTTCTAAGCCGTAAAGCATGGCACACTGAACTATTGAGTAGTCAACAGCTTTGCTCTGCCAGACGTTCATAACATCTGGTGTTTCTCTAGCAGTGGGTTTGGTACCTAGCGGTGCTTCTAGGACGTAATTCTTCTGTGCAGCAATGAGGATAATCCTCAAGTTACGGACCCAGTCCGTGTAATTGCTACCATCATCTTTCAACTTTGCTTTCTCAAGGAACGCATTAAAATTCAACGGAACAACAGCACGGGCCATCTATCTACAACAATATAGACATGCAAAATACTATCATGTACTAAGTTCATGATAAATTAAAGTTCAATTAATCATATTACTTAAGAACTCCAACTTAGTCAGACATCCCTCTAATCATCTAAGTGATCACGTGATCCATATCAACTAAACCATGTCCAATCATCACGTGAGATGGAGTAGCTTTCAATGGTGAACATCACTATGTTGATCATATCTACTATATGATTCATGCTCGACCTTTCGGTCTCAATGTTCCGAGGGCATATCTGCATATGCTAGGCTCGTCAAGTTTAACCCGAGTATTCTACGTGTGCAAAACTGGCTTGCACTCGTTGTATGTGAACATAGAGCTTATCACACCCGATCATCACGTGATGTCTCGGCACGATGAACTTTCGCAATGGTGCATACTCAGGGAGAACACTTATACCTTGAAATTTAGTGAGAGATCATCTTATAATGCTACCATCGATGTAAGCAAAATAAGATGCATAAAAGATAAACATCATATGCAATCAATATAAGTGATATGATATGGCCATCATCATCTTGTTCCTTTGATCTCCATCTCCAAAGCACCGTTATGATCACCATCATCACTAGCTTGACACCTTGATCTCCATCGAAGCATTTGTTGTCGTCGTGCCAACTATTGCCTCCACGACTATCGCTACTGCTTAGTGATAAAGTAAAGCAATTACATGACGATTGCATTTCATACAATAAAGCGACGACCATATTGCTCCAGCTGCCAGTTGCCGATAACTGTGTTACAAAACATGATCATCTCATACAATAAAATTTAGCATCATGTCTTGACCATATCACATCACAGCATGCCCTGCAAAGACAAGTTAGATGTCCTCTACTTTGTTGTTGCAAGTTTTACGTGGCTGCTACGGGCTGAGCAAGAACCGTTCTTACCTACGCATCAAAAACCACAACGAGGTATAGTGATTGCCTTTTGATCTTCAGAAAAGAACCCTGTTCATTGAATCCGATTCAACTAAAGCTGGAGAAACAGACACCCAATAGCCACCTGTGTGCGAAGCACGTCGGTTGAACCAGTCTCGCGTAAGCGTATGCGTAATGTCGGTCTGGGCCGCTTCATCCAACAATGCCGCTAAATCAAGAATCAACTAGTGACGACAAGCAATATGTATATACCAACGCCCACAACTCCTTTGTGTTCTACTCGTGCATATAACATCTACGCATAAACCTGACTCGGATGCCATTGTTGGGGAACGCAGTAATTTAAAAAAAAATCCTACGCACACGCAAGATCATGGTGACGCATAGCAACGAGATGGGAGAGTGTCGTCCATGTACCCTCGTAGACCGTAAGCGGAAGCGTTATGAGAACGCGGTTGATGTAGTCGTACGTCTTCACGATCCGACCGATCCAAGTAGCGAACGTATGCCACCTCCAAGTTCAGCACACGTTCAACTCGGTGATGTCCCACGAACTCCGATCCAGTAGAGCTTCGAGGGAGAGTTCCTTCAGCACAACGATGTGATGACGGTTATGATGATGCTACCAATGCAGGGCTTCGCCTAAGCACCGCTACGATATGACCGAGGTGGATTATGGTGGAGGGGGGCACCGCACACAGCTAAAAGATCAACTGATCAACTTGTCTCTTGGGGTGCCCCCCTGCCCTTGTATATAAAGGAGCAAGGGGGGAGGCCGGCTTGCCCTAGCAGGGCGCGCCAAGAGGAGTAGTCCTCCTCCTAGTGGGAGTAGGACTCCCCTTTCCTAGTCCCACTAGGAGGGTGAAGGAAGGAGTGGGAGAGGGGGAAAGGCAAGGGCCCCCCCCCTTCCTTGTCCTATTCGGACTCAAGGGGAGGGGGCGCGTGGCCTTCCCTGGCCGGCCCCTCTCTCTCTCCACTAGGGCCCAACAAAGCCCATTAACCCCCGGGAGGTTCCGGTAACCCCATGGCACTCCGGTAAAATCCCGATTTCACCCGGAACTATTCTGATGTCCAAATATAGGCTTCCAATATATCAATCTTTATGTCTCGACCATTTCAAGACTCCTCGTCATGTCCGTGATAATATCCAGGACTCCAAACGACCTTCGGTACATCAAAACACATGAACTCATATTACCGATCGTCACCGAACTTTAAGCGTGCGGACCCTACGGGTTCGAGAACTATGTAGACATGACTGAGACTCGTCTCCGGTCAATAACCAATAGCGGAACCTGGATGCTCATATTAGTTCCTACATATTCTACGAAGATCTTTATTAGTCAAACCGCATAACAACATACCTTGTTCCCTGTGTCATCGGTATGTTACTTGCCCGAGATTCGATCATCGGTTTCTCAATACCTAGTTCAATCTCGTTACCAACAAGTCTCTTTACTTGTTCCATAATGCTACATCCCATAACTAACTCATTAGCTACATTGCTTGCAAGGCTTATTGTGATGTGCATTACCGAGAGGGCCTAGAGATACCTCTCCAACAATCGGAGTGACAAATCTTAATCTCGATCTATGCCAACTCAACAAGTACCACCGGAGACACCTGTAGAGCACCTTTATAATCACCTAGTTAGGTTGTGACTTTTGGTAGCACACAAAGTGTTCCTCCGGTACTCGGGAATTGCATAATCTCATAGTCATAGGAACATGTATAAGTCATGAAGAAAGCAATAGCGACAAACTAAACGATCATCGTGCTAAGCTAACGGATGGGTCAAGTCAATCACATCATTCTCTAAGCTAACAGGTGGGTCGTTGGCGGCGGTGGAGCGGGGGAGGGTGCAGGGGGTCATCGGCGGCGGTGGAGCGGGGGAGGGTGTGGGGGGTGCTCGGCGGCGAGGGGGATCTGGCGAGGGGGGATAGCGATCGAGATGGAAGGGGATCAAGATCGAGTGTCCTCATGAATATTCAATATTTTTTCATATTGAATATGAAAAAATATCATCAAATTTGAAAAAATATTCATGAATTCAAAAATGCCCATGAATTAAATTTAAAAATATTCATGAGTTCGAAAAATAAAAATGATAGTAGTTTTGCAAAAAAACATATAGTAGTGGCGCACTGTGTGGTAGGTGCGCCATTACTAGTTAAACTAGTAATGGCGCACTATGACCTGGTGCGCCATTAGTATTTCTAGATTTTTTTAAAAAAATATGTTAGTAGTGGCGCACCAACTCATGGTGCACCATTACTATATAGTAGTGGCGCACCACGTTTATGGTGCGCCATTAGTGGCCATATCATCTATAGCCCTTTTCCAAGTAGTGTCATGATCATATCCGGGACTCCAAACTACCTTCGGTACATCAAAACACATAAACTCGTATTACCGATCGTCACTGAACTTTAAGCGTGCGGACCCTACGGGTTCGAGAACTATGTAGACATGAGCGAGACTCGTCTCCGGTCAATAACCAATAGCGGAACCTGGATGCTCATATTGGTTCCTACATATTCTACGAAGATCTTTATCGGTCAAATCGCATAACAACATACATTGTTCCCTTTGTCATCGGTATGTTACTTGCCCGAGATTCGATCGTCGGTATCTCAATACCTAGTTCAATCTCGTTACTGGCAAGTCTCTTTACTCGTTCCATAATGATACATCCCGTAACTAACTCATTAGCTACATTGCTTGCAAGGCTTATTGTGATGTGCATTACCGAGAGGGCCCAGAGATACCTCTCCGACAATCAGAGTGACAAATCCTAATCTCGATCTATGCCAACTCAACAAGTACCATCAGAGACACTTGTAGAGCACCTTTATGATCACCCAGTTATGTTGTGATGTTTGGTAGCACACAAAGTGTTCCTCCGGTACTTGGGAATTGCATAATCTCATAGTCATAGGAACATGTATAAGTCATGAAGAAAGCAATAGCAACAAACAAAATGATCGTCGTGCTAAGCTAACGGATGGGTCAAGTCAATCACATCATTCTCTAATGATGTGATCCCATTAATCAAATGACGACTAATGTCTATGGTTGAGAAACGTAACCATCATTAATTCAACGAGCTAGTCAAGTAGAGGCAAACTAGTGACACTCTGTTTGTCTATGTATTCACACATGTACTAAGTTTCCGGTTAATACAATTCTAGCATGAATAATAAACATTTATCATGATATAAGGAAATATAAATAAAAAAAAATTATTATTGCCTCTAGGGCACATTTCCTTCAATGACTTCCAGTGCGGCAGCGGTAACGGCAGCCGGCGCTGGCGGTTCAGCGCGCCCGCTAGCTCAAGTCTTAACAGATCTGTTGGATGCTCTGGCGACTCTGATGGAGGTTGAGGTAATCCCAGACAACCAGGAGCAGCACAAGGCAGAAATAGCTAAGTTGCATGATGAGATAGCGCAAGCCAAGGCGGAATTAGCAGCAGAAAATGCCAGGATGGCTGCAGAGCGGGCCGTTTTAAGTGCCCAAGCACATCGGATTCAAGCAGATTCATATCAGCTCACGGTGGATCAAAACGCGTCAAACGAAGTTTTGAGGAGAAAGTACCGGAGTTGTGTGCCTTCAGTTTATGAGTCAAGGGACCTCTTCAACACCCCTGGAGCTGGGGCCAGTAACCCGCAGGTGGTGAATCGGATGACTGAAGCGCCAGGCGGTGGAGTGCGGGGGTAGCCGCGCGTGGCAAGTTTTCCGTATATAAACAACACCCTGCCTCGACACGTGGTAACACCGCTGTGTCACTATTCCACCCCTTTGGACAACATGATTGCTGCAGCGACACGACTGGCGACTTTACCAGTCGAGGGTGAGACTCCGACGGTGGTTGAAACCCGAAGGGCCAGGGAGCTTCTTCAAACAGATTTAGTACAGCAACATGCTTATTCTTATAGCCGTGACCGGATCCATCCAACCCCTCGTCCAAGCCGGAGCTAGAGTAGGCACATTGACTCACTAGAAGTCTCGAGTATGGAGCAGCACTGTAACAGACCTCATGGGCATGACCCGACGCGCAATGGTGCCAATGCACAGGATTTGGTGGACCAAGGCAAAGAACGTCGGGAGGCCGAGTTGGCGGCTCATCAGCATGCACCGGTTTACTCGCTGTGCCATGTCTAACGGCGGCTCTACGAAATGAGCATCTTCCCAAGGACTTCAAAGGCCCTTGTAAGGTGCCTAATTACACAGCCGATCAACCCCCTGAGGCGTGGGTGGAGAGTTATGAGATGGCCATGGAGATGCTGGATGTTAGTGAGACTGCATACACTAAGTACTTCACCATGATGTTAGAGGGGATGGATCACACCTGGCTGAAGGGGCTGCCGGCTAACTCCATCGGGTCATGGGCAGAGCTGAAGGCCCGGTTTATCCAGAATTTCAAAGATACGTACAAGCAGCCTATGTCGATTGTGGACTTGGTTTCTTGCGTTCAGGCTGAAGGCGAGTCAACGACAAGCTGGGTGCGCCGGGTCTCGACTATCACACATTCCTCGGACAACATCAACGGCGGCTCAGCGGTCTTAATGTTGGAGAAAAATTGTCGTTTTATTCCACTCAAACAGAAGCTTGTACGGTTTAAGCATCATTGCAATGACATGGGAGAACTTATGGCGGCTCTTGTTAAGTATGCCGACTCTGATGGTACCAAGGACCCTGATTCTGAGGATAAAAGATCGGGAAAGGGAAAGAAGAATAGCGGCATGAAGGGGCAGCAGTACAACCTTGCCAATCAGGGCGGCAATGGTAAGCGCAAGGCTGATGATTTTGTGGCTAACACCGGTGCGCGCAGTGATAACCAGCGTCGTAAGGGACCGCCGGCCCAAGGGACAAGGTTTGATCTTGATGCAGTGTTAAATCAGCCATGTCCAAAACACGAAACGAATCAGAGGCCAGCTACTCATCATTGGAAGGATTGCAGCATAATGAGAAGCTTTGGGAGCCCATCCAGCACAACTGTGGCCCGAACGACGGTTCTAGGCCCGGTTCTCATGGTCCGGGTCGTGGAGGCGGCGACTGAAATTCCGGTTTTCACGACCAAGGCAATCAAGGTGGTTACAACCAACAGAATAATCAGGGGAATCAGCAGCAGCAGTCCGGTTATCATAGCAACCCGAAGCAATTGAATAGTGGGTAGTACCATGTCTTTACCACCAGTCTGTGTAAGCGGGATCAGAAGTTGCATAAGAGGACAGTAAATGCTGTTGAGCCGGCAGTGCCACGTTATTTACGGTGGTCAGAGCAGCCTATTGTGTGGAGTCGTGAGGATCATCCGCCCCGGGTTGATAATCCATGTCATTTGGCTCTAGTGGTGGCGCCTCAGGTTGGGGGTTATAAATTTACTAAGGTACTCATGGATGGAGGTAGCTGCATTAACATACTTTATTACGAGACCTTCCATCGCATGGGACTGACGGATAAAAATCTTAAGCCGTCAAATACTGTTTTCATGGTGTGGTGCCGGATAAGTCGGCCTACCCAGTGGGTAAGATATCTTTGGAAGTTACCTTTGGAGATGAGCATGCTCCAGATCTGAGACTTTGACTTTCGAAGTAGTCAAGATCAAGAGCCCTTATCATGCTCTATTTGGGCGGCCGGCTTATGCTAAGTTCATGGCCAGGCCTTGTTATTTCTATTTACAGCTTAAGATGCCGGGTTACAAGGGCACCATCACAGTGCATGTGAGTCGCAAGGTGGCCCTGGAATGTGGAGAAGGCGATCGGGGCATCCACAAGCTTAGATGCTTGAGACTTCTTGAAATATAATTTTGGGATGCATTGGGCATCCCCAAGCTTGAGCTTTTGTGTCTCCTTAACTCTTTTTATATCACAGTTTCCCTAAATCTTAAAAACTTCATCCTCATAAAACTCAACAAGAACTCGTGAGATAAGTTAGTATAAATCTATGCAATAACCTTATCATTCTCTACTGTAGGAAATCACTAAAATTATTATGTAACATTGCATACTAAATGCCTGTACATATTTAATACTCCTATCCTCAAATAGAATCATTAAATATGCAAACAATGCAAACATAACAACAATGTGTCTAAACAGAACCGTCTGTAAATAATGCAAGAATATTCATACTTCTCTAACTCCAAAAATTATGAAAAATTACCATACTGTAGATAATTTGTTGTTACTAATTGTGTAAAAAAATAAGATTTATCACATTTTGACTTTCCAAAAGAATTCAGACAATAATAGAAAACTTTCGGTTTTCAAAACAGCAACATATAGACTTGCAAAATAAGCATGGTAAAGGCTATACTTGACCTTTTTATTGAACTAAAAGATGGAAAACATTATTCTAAATAACATCAACCAAATCTCAAAATAATAAAATGATGCTCCAAGAAAAACACATATCATGTGACGAATAAAAATATAGCTCCAAGTGAGGTTACCGATAATGTTAAAGACGAAAGAGGGGATGCCTTCCGGGGCATCCCCAAGCTTTGTTGCTTGGGTCTTCCTTGAATATTACCTTGGGGTCCCTTGGGCATCGTCAAGCTTAGGGTCTTGCCACTCCTTATTCTCCTCATATCGATATCTCACCCGGAACTTGAAAACTTCAATCACACAGAACTTAACGGAACTTCATGAGATATGCTAGTATGATAAAGACAAATCATTCACTTTGGTACTGCCAAGACAAGATTGATGATTTTTCTCACATAATGCCTACTGTACCTTATCATTTCCACAATTTATATTGAGCAATATAAGCCACAAAAACTAGAAAACAAGAAAACTATGCATTGAAAACAGAATCTGTCAAAAACATAATAGTATGTAATGATCTGAAGAATAACCATACTTTTTTTCCTACAAAAAATCTGAAAATTATAAAAACATAGACAAGTTTTACATCAATCATGTGTCAAAAATTCAGAATTTTATCACGTTCTAGTGAATTTCAGAAATTCTTCTACTCGACGAAAAAGTTTATGTTTTTGCATAGAATCCAGTCAACTATCATTCACACTATCCCAAAGGCTTTATGTCGGTGTCAAAACCGACGGATCTCGGGTAGGGGGTCCCGAACTGTGCGTCTAGGCCGGATGGTAACAGGAGGCATGGAACACTTTGTTTTACCCAGGTTTGGGCCCTCTCGATGGAGGTAATACCCTACTCCTGCTTGATTAATATTGATGATATGGGTAGTACAAGAGTAGATCTACCACGAGATCAAGGAGGCTAAACCCTAGAAGCTAGCCTATGGTATGATTGTTGTGTATGGAGTTGATTGCCTACGGACTACAACCCTCCGGTTTATATAGACACCAGATAGGGTTAGGGTTACACAGAGTCGGTTAAAATGGTAGGAGATCTTGAATATCGCATCGCCAAGCTTGCCTTCCACGCCAAGGAAAGTCCCATCCGGATATGGGACGAAGTCTTCAAGCTTGTATCTTCATAGTCCAGGAGTCCGGCTGAAGGTATAGTCCGGCTACCCGAACACCCCCTAATCCAGGACTCCCCCAGTAGCCCCTGAACCAGGCTTCAATGACGACGAGTCCGGCGCGCAAATTGTCTTCGACATTGCAAGGCGGGTTCCTCCTCCAAATCCTTCGTAGAAGATTGTAAACACCAAGAGTAGTGTCCTGTTCTGCAAAGTAAGCTTCCACATATTGCCATAGAGAGAATAATATTAACACAAATCAAATCTGCTGACGTATTCCGCAGTGTGCTATCACACTACGGCAAAGTCCTTTACTCGAATCGTTTTTGCATTTCCACCTTAGCATGTTCGGCGAGGTGGTTTCCTTGGCACGTCTTGTCAAAGCAGAGATCGTGTGCCCCTTTTACGGGATTCTCATCAATACGGGCGTGGGTAACCCTAACCGCGCCATTTACCATGGCGCTTGGGAGGCAAGCGAGTTTTATTAGGCAGGTAGGGACGCACAACCGCATCCGCCCATATAAGGGGATAAGGATCCACCTTTTTACCTACGCCTTCTTCCTCCTTTGCCTATCCATCTCCTGTGCACTCGAGCTCCAGCGCCCAAGCCCGCACTTCCCACCTCAACCTTCTCCAGCGATGTCCGGAGCGGGAGGCAAGTGGAAGGTCTCCTCCGTCACGGAGGGTGACGTCAAAAAGCTTAGGAAGGCCGGATACTTGTCCAAAGACATCGCGCACCGGCTTCCCGAGGAGGGGCAGCTTGTCCCCACCCCAAGGCCCCATGAGAGGGTAGTATTCCTTCCCCACTTCCTCCGCGGACTGGGTTTTCCACTTCACCCATTTATCCGGGGGCTCATGTTCTACTACGGCCTGGATTTTCACGATCTGGCCCCGAACTTCATCCTCAACATCTCGGTGTTTATCGTCGTGTGCGAAGCTTTCCTCCGCGTCCGCCCCCATTTGAGCCTCTGGCTCAAGACCTTCAATGTCAAGCCCAAGGTGGTGCGCGGCAACCAGGCGGAGTGCGGAGGCGCCATGGCGGGCAAGATTGCCAACGTCCTGTGGTTCGAGGGCTCCTTCGTAGAGACCCTAAAGGGGTGGCAAGCCGGGTGGTTTTACATCACCGAGCCACGCGATCCGAAATGTATCGCAGCCCCCAAGTTCCGATCCGGACCCCCCATGCGACTCACGTCCTGGAAAGAGATGGTCCTATCATGGGGTAACGAGAAAGAGGTGACCGGACTGAAGACATGCATCCAGGCCCTGGTAAACAAGTCAATCAGGCTTGTAAATGTAGTCCAGGTCATGCTCGTTTGCCGAATCCTCCCATGTCAACAACGGGACTTTACTCTGTGGGAGTTCGACCCGGCACGCCACCGAACCCTTAACAGGCTTTTCGACACGACGTATGAAGACATCTGGAAGGCGCTAATCAAAGGTGTTGAGGCTCCCGCATCCGCCTCCGAGGACCGTGGATACAGCTCGCAGCGTCACGCTAGCGAGGTAAGCTATTTTCACCTTTTACAGGATGTTTAGCTTTTTTCATAGTTTAACTCTATGCGGGATCTAAACTCCCTTACCTTTGACAGGCTTGGCGGGCGGTATCCGGACCAATTAACTGTCCGGCTCCGCTGCCCGAAGACCCAGCCCCAGCTCTACTAGTGAAGCTGCTGGTTCCGGCGCCTTATGCGGTGCCGGAAAAGAAGGCCAAGAAGAAGAAGACCACGGGGACTCGAAAGAGTACCCGCAACATGGTGTTGTCGGACTCGTCATCCGATGAGTCTGAGACGCCCTCCTCCCATGAAAATGAGGAGGAGGAAGAAGAAAGCTCTCCCGCCCCCCAGCGGAGGGAGGAAAGAAAAGGAAGGCCGCCCCAATGGGGAAGGCCGAAGGGTCCAAGAAGAGGAAGACCCCTCCGCCGGACTACGCCCCCGACGCCGACGAGGACGAAGAGGAGTGGCCGGACAGGGCCAGGCGTCCGGCGAAATCGTAAGTGTTCGGATACCAGAGTAACTCATGATATTCCTTTTGTTGCACATCTTTCCCTAATGTCGAATATAATCATGCAGCCCGCCCCGGGCCGAACTCAACGAGTCGTCGAGCGGCTCCCTGGATTCATCGGACGTGAACTCAGTTCCGCCCATTGTCTCCCCCCGCACTGCGGATGACGCCGAAGTGGCGTCGCAACGAGCTCCGGGGCAGGAGGAAGTAGTCCTGGAGGAGTCGCAAGGCGACCTCCCGGACTCCAGGAGTAAAGGGGACAAGATCCCCCAGGGCTCCAAGTCCGGCTTTGAGCCGGACACCGTGCCGGAATCTTCAACGATTCCGGACCGCGGCAGGCGAACTCCTTCAAAGAGGAGCAAGCCTTCTGAGCCGGCAGCCTCCGTCCAACCGGAGGTGCCGGACATTCTGCTGGAGGTGCTTGAAGGCGCCTCCATCGACGAGGAACATCGTACTATTATGAGTACGATGATCCAGAAGGTTCAGTCCGCCAAGAGCGGACTGAGTGAAGCTTGCGCTAGCCTCCTAACAGGCTTCGAGGTAAGTAAAAAATATGTAAAAATATTACCGCATAGACAGTAGCCCTTGATGCTCTGTTTGGCGTTTGGAAAGAAAAGCCGAATAGAGGATCTAGTAAATTTCGCAGGAGTCTAATAAAAAGAGTCAATATGCGTATGCAGGCTTCGCTACTATCCACCGCCGCACTGACTGCGGAGGTGGGTGTCCTGAAGCAGGACCTTGAGCGGACCGAGCAAGAACTCGGCCTTGCCAAGCGGTAGCTTGAGGAGAAAGAAGGTAAGAAATACCTTACAGAAAAAGGTGCCTATAGAGAGGCGTGATTGCAAAAAATAACAGGATTGTACTGCTTATTGTAGGGGCCACGACTGAGGTGGCGACCCTCAAGCAGGCACTATCTGAGGCTGAAAAGAAAACGGCCATGGAGCGCACCGAGCGAGAGAAACTTGGGGCTCAGGTCGGCGAGGTGCAGCAAGAGCTTCAGGCTCTCATGAAAAAACATGAGAGTTTGGAGCTTGAGTCAAAGACCCAAGCGTCCGAGCTCGCGACGGCCCTTGAGACTGCCAAGTCTGCCAAGGCCGAAGCCCAAAAGGCCCTCCAAGAGTTGGAGGAGGTGAAAAAGATAGCAGCGGGTAAGGCATTCTTCATGCAAAGTAGAATTATAAAAGTAAACTACTTGTTACTTACCCGAATCCGAAGCTCTCCAGGGGCATTCGCAGATCTTCCCCGCAGCGTATCCGACGCCACCGCATTCTACCGAGCTGAAGAGGGCAGCTCGACGAAGAAGGTGTTCTGGTCTCAGTATGCTGAGGCCGGACACCCTGTGCCCTTGAGCGACCAGCTGAAACAGCTGGTCGAGCTCCACAAGGCGGCCGAACAGGCCATGAAGGGCTTCATGGTTCGGCTGTGGCCCGGAGAGGCCCTGCCTGGGAGCTACTTCGGGCTGGTGCGGCGGCTGGTGGAGGCCTGTCCAAGGCTGGAGGTTATCAAGCGCTCCGTCTGCATCGAAGGTGCCCGTAGGGCCCTTGCCCGTGCAAAGGTGCACTGGGTAAGCTGGACGGTGAGAAGCTTGTGAGGGACGGGCCGCCGCCGGGGAAGGAGCATCGCAAGCCCGAGAACTATTATAAGGATGTTCTTGCAGGTGCCCGCCTTGTGGTGGATGAATGCACCAAGGATGTAATTTTTGAATGAACTTGCTCGTGTTTATCCTGTGCGCTGAAAAACTTGTTCATATGCGCTAAGCAATGCTTATTGAATTTAAAATATTATTTTCTGTGCGGCCGTTTATCAAAAATTGAGAGATGGCCAGTCGTCGGCTTCTGCCCCCATGCCACTAGTGCTGGGGTGTTCGATGATAAACCTGTGCGCTCTTTTTCCCATGTTTGGGTCCTTCGAGGGAGGCGCTCAGCACGAGGAACCAGGCAATCGGACTATAATGCTTGAACACTCTCACTTAGCCATAGAACTTTATAATTTTAAATTTCGGCGAAGCCCCTAGTTCGGAAGACCGAGTTCGGGGCGCTATCCATGCCTTGGCTGCGGTTATCCAGCTCCTCGCTCAAAGCGGCATAAGTCTTTAGGGACTTGAAAAAACCTCTCGAACAGCGACCGGTCTCTCGCCTCATCATGACAGTCAGTTTTAGCTTTCTCCACTGAGGTGCTTAACCCAGCTCAACCGGGGCACAATTGCAGTGGTTCTCCTAGTGCTACCTTAGCCGATATAGCAGAACGTAAGGCACCAAAACATAGGAGCTGGGCAAACCCAACTATTGACCCAAATCATGATTCGGAGCCGATGCATATAGTGCTATAAGTTCGGGGTGCCGCACTTGTGAAAGTGTACGGACTTCTCACACCATATTAAAGGGTACGGAATCCCCTGGCGTACTTGCCGTACCACAGTGTACGGGTGCAACATGTCATTAATGAACATATATAAAGGAGATTATAATGCAAAAAATAGGCAAAAAGCTATGCATTGTTTATAGAGAGGCTATTTATCAAAGCCGAACGATATAAATAGTGCGGTAAGCAAAATATATTGGACTATTTAGTATGTCCTGACCAGGGGCAGGCCGCGGAATTGTATTTAAAACAGGTATACTGCTCGTAACAGAGACCACCTGGGAGTTCCATAATGCGGCATGGCTTGTCTGCCTCCCTGGATCTTGCATCGTTTGTGCGGCAGTCTAATTGCCGAATAGGTCATCCGAAGTATGGAGTCCTGGAAATAAGAAAAAATTAAAAGATGAATCCGGCAGCCCCTGGTACGTTTTAAGCCGTATTTTGGGCGTGCCGTTATTGTGCCCCTTCCCCTGTGCCCATGGTATTTCAAGGGCGTAGTTATGTACGTGAGGTATTGGTTTCGCTATGTTGCGAAAGCTGGGGTTGGGGCCGCATTGCTACGCTTGCTCAGAGCGTGCCAGGCGGTCCTGTTGTGGATTACTTCGGGCGCGCTTGTTAGTGTCTGGCTTTTTAATGGCCGGACTGGAGAATTGCCTGAGAAGGCTACTTTGTACCTCCGCTGCGAGAGCCGCCGTATGCTCCACCGTACGAAGGGAGCATTCGATGTTTCCATTGACCGTAATTACTCCTTGAGGGCCTGGCATCTTGAGCTTGAGATATGCGTAGTGCGGCACCGCATTGAACTTTTCAAATGCGGTTCGTCCGAGCAGGGCGTGATAGCCACTGCGAAACGGGACTATATCGAAGATTAACTCTTCGCTTCGGAAATTGTCCGGGGATCCGAAGACCACGTCAAGTGTTACTGAGCCTGTACAGTTGTCTTCTACACCTGGTATGACGCCTTTAAAGGTTGTTCTTGTGGGCTTAATCCTTGAGGGATCTATGCCCATTTTCCGCACTGTATCCTGATAAAGTAGGTTCAGGCTACTGTCACCTCCATGAGGACTCTTGTGAGGTGAAATCCGTCGATAATTGGGTCGAGAACCAATGCGGCGAAGCCGCCATGACGGATGCTAGTGGGATGGTCCCTTCGATCAAATGTGATCGGGCAGGAGGACCATGGGTTGAACTTTGGGGCGACGGGCTCCATCGCGTATACGTCCCGTAGCGCACGCTTCCGCTCCCGCTTGGGAATGTGGGTTGCGTATATCATGTTCACCGTCCGCACTTGTGGGGGAAAACCCTTCTATCCATTGTTGTTCGGCGGCTTGGGCTCCTCGTCGTCACTGTGCAGCCCCTTGTCTCTGTTTTCGGCCCTTAACTTGCCTGCCTGCTTGAACACCCAACAATCCCTGTTAGTGTGATTGGCTGGCCTTTCGGGGGTACCATGTATCTGGCACAAGCGATCGAGTATTCGGTCCAAACTGGACGGGCCCTGAGTATTCTTTTTGTATGGCTTTTCCCGCTGACCGGATTTATAGCCTTTGAATCCGGCATTGACTGCCGTGTCTTCATTGCTGTTGCTGTTGACGCGGCGTTTTTGCTTATTCCGACGTGTCCTGCCACTTTTGTCCTTGGTGTCCGAATTACCAGGGTTCTTTGATAAGTTGTTGCTGCGAGCTAGCCAGCTGTCTTCTCCCGCGCAAAAGCGGGTCATGAGTGTCATGAGGGCTGCCATGGATTTCGGCTTTTCCTGTCCCAGGTGCCGGGCAAGCCACTCGTTGCGGATGTTATGCTTGAAGGCTGCTAGGGCCTCTGCGTCCGGACAGTCGACTATCTGGTTTTTCTTTGTTAGGAACCGTGTCCAGAATTGTCTGGCCGATTCTTCTGGCTGCTGAATTATGTGGCTTAAGTTGTTGGCATCCGGTGGTCGCACGTAAGTGCCCTGGAAGTTGTCGAGGAATGCGGCTTCCAGGTCCTCCCAAGAACCGATTGAGTCTGCTGGCAAGCTGTTAAGCCAATGCCGGGCCGGTCCTTTAAGTTTGAGCGGGAGGTACTTGATGGCATGTAGATCATCGCCGCGTGCCATGTGGATGTGAAGGAGATAATCCTCTATCCATACCGCCGGGTCTGTTGTGCCATCGTATGATTCGATGTTTACGGGTTTGAAACCCTCTAGGATTTTATGCTCCATTACTTCATTCGTGAAGCATAGCGGGTGTGCGGCGCCTCTCTACTGGGCTATATCACAACGCAGCTCGGAAGAGCTATGTCTGTTGTATTCGGCCCGGCCGGATTTGTTGTATCCGGAGTGAAGATCACATGCCGTAGGGCGCCTGCGCGATCCGTAGATCGATCTTGTTTGTCTTGCCTTATCCTCCAGTATGTCTCGCAGGTCGGGCGCATTTTCCCGTGCCTTAGTTGAGCGGCATCGGGGCATGGCTTGGGTGGAGGGCCGACATGCCTCTCTATCGCGGCCGTGAGGTGGCCGGTCTGCCATGTCATGCGCTGGTGATGTAGGTGCTTCCTCTTCTGACCGGGGTAGCGGCCTGCGCTTCGGGTAACTCTTGGAGGGGCGTTCGAGTTCATACTCTTCGGCCGCAAGGTCTTCTGTCCATCTGTCAGCTAGCAATTCTTGGGCAGCTCTAAGTTGTTGCTGCTTTTTCTTGAGGCTGCTTGCCGTGGCTAAAAGCCTGCATTTAAAACGCTCTTGTTCGGCGGGGTCTGATGGTATGACGAATTCGTCGTCATCGAGGCTTGCCTCGTCTTCGGAGGGAGGCGTATAGTCATCCTCGACCTCTCGGTCTGCCGCTTTCTCATGAGGGCTGGCTTTTCCATCTTCCTGTGCCGAATTTTGCTGAGGTGGGTGTTCTTCGGTGCTATCCGGGGTAGTATTATCTCCCGTACCGGAATCACCGTTTTTGCTTTGGCGGGATTTAGAGCGGCACCGCTGACGCCGGCGCTTTTGCTGTTTCTTGGGGGCATCATCCCCTACTGTTCCATCGCCATCTCCATCTTTTGGAGTATCCACCATATATATATGTCATATGACGAGGTGGCCTTCCAGCGCCCTACAGGTGTTGGTTCTTGTTCGTCTCCTGCATCGTCGTTCATGCCGTCGATGTCTTCAGAGTCGAAGTCCAGCGTGTCGGTTAAGTCGTCGACAGTGGCTACGAAGTGGTTGGTGGGTGGGCTTTGAATTTCTTCGTCGTCTGTATCCCAACCTTGCTGACAGTAGTTCGGCCAGGGCTCTCCTGATAAAGAGAGAGACTTTAGAGAATTCAGGATATCGCCGAAGGGCGAGTGCTGAAAAATGTTCGCGGCGGTGAACTCCATGATCGGCGCCCAATCGGATTCGATCGGCAGGGGCGCGGGGGGCTCGGAGTTCGGAGAGGAATCCGGCTCCTCGGAGTCATGGGCCATGCGGAGTGCGGGGCTGGAGTTCAGCTCAATCGCCTCTGAGATCACAGCCCCTGAGGCAGCGTCCAATCGCTGATCCTCGATCGGTGCAGTGGGCTCCGAATCAATGGTCGGAACCGATGCGTGTGCGGCCTACAAGGTGCTGTTCGGTGGCAGAGCTATATCATGCCCATCGAGACAGTGCGGCACGCTTGGCTGTGGCTCGAATCCGTCGAAGATCAAGTCCCCGTGGATGTCAGCCGTGTAGTTTAGGCTTCCAAACCTGACCTGATGGACAGGGGCGTAGCTTTCGATCTGCTCAAGGTAGCCAAGCGAATTGGCCCGCAGTGCGAAGCCGCCGAAGACGAAGATCTGTCCGGGGAGAAAAGTCTCACCCTGGACTGCATCGTTGTTGATGATCGAAGGAGCCATCGGGCCTAAAAGCGACGACACAGAGGAACTCTCAATGAAAGCACCAATGTCGGTGTCAAAACCGGCGGATCTTGGGTAGGGGGTCCCGAACTGTGCGTCTAGGCCGGATGGTAACAGGAGGCAGGGAACACTTTGTTTTACCCAGGTTCGGGCCCTCTCGATGGAGGTAATACCCTACTCCTGCTTGATTAATATTGATGATATGGGTAGTACAAGAGTAGATCTACCACGAGATCAAGGAGGCTAAACCCTAGAAGCTAGCCTATGGTATGATTGTTGTGTATGGAGTTGATTGCCTACGGACTACAACCCTCCGGTTTATATAGACACCAGATAGGGTTAGGGTTACACAGAGTCGGTTACAATTGTAGGAGATCTTGAATATCGCATCGCCAAGCTTGCCTTCCACGCCAAGGAAAGTCCCATCCGGATACGGGACGAAGTCTTCAATCTTGTATCTTCATAGTCCAGGAGTCCGGCTGAAGGTATAGTCCGGCTACTCGAACACCCCCTAATCCAGGACTCCCTCACTTTACTTGGCATTTTATTGAAACAAAAGCTATAAAACATGATTACTATAGTAGCCTAATCATGTGAAAACACAAAAACAATAGGGGTAAATGTTGGGTTGTCTCCCAACAAGCGCTTTTCTTTAATGCCTTTCTAGCTAGGTATGATGATTTCAATGATGCTCACATAGAATATAAGAATTGAAACATAATGGGAGCATCATTAAGCATATAACTAGCACATTTAAGCCTAACCCACTTCCTATTCATAGGGATTTTGTGAGCAAACAATTTATAGGAACAAGAATCAACTAGCATAGGAAGGCAAAACAAGCATAACTTCAAAACTTTGAACATAAAGAGAGGAAACTTGATATTATTGAGATACGTAAAAGCATATATTCCTCTCTCGTAATAATTTTCAGTAGCATTATGAATGAATCCAACAATATAACTATCCACAACCATACAAATTTTATTACTCTCCACATAGGAAAATTTATTCTCATGAATAGTAGTGGGAGCAAACTCAACAAAATAACTATCATGAGGCATAATCCAATTGAAAATTAAAATCATGATGACAAGTTTCATGGTTATCATTATTGTTTATAGCATACATGTCATCACAATAATCATCATCATAGATAGCAACTTTATTCTCATAATCAATTGGAACCTCTTCCAAAATAGTGGAATCATCATTAAATAAAGTCATGACCTCTCCAAATCCACTTTTATCAATATTGTGAAAAGATTCAACACCCTCCAAAATAGTGGGATCATTACCTAGAGTTGAAACTCTTCCAAACCCACTCTCATCAACATAATCATCATAAATAGGTGGCATGCTATCATCATAATAAATTTGCTCATCAAAACTTGGGGGACAAAAATATCTTCATCAAACATAGCATCCCCAAGCTTGTAGCTTTGCATATCATTAGCATCATGGATATTAGAAGAATTCATACTAAAAACATTGCAATCATGCTCATCATTCAAATATTTTATGGTAAACATTTTATTGACTTCTTCTTCTAACACTTGAGCACAATTTTCCTTTCCATTATTTTCACGAAAGACATTAAAAAGATGAAGCATATGAGGCAACCTCAATTCCATTTTTTGTAGTTTTCTTTTACAGACTAAACTAGTGATAAAACAAGAAACTAAAAGATTCAATGGCAAGATCTAAAGATATATCTTCAATAACTCACCTCACCGGCAACGACGCCACAAAAGATGTTGGGGATATGACTATCAGATATGACCCGCCCAGGAAGGGCCGGGTCATCCATTGTGATGGTTCATATAAATGAAGCCCTAGAGTATACTAAAGATGGTGGTTCATAGATAGGCTTGTTAAAAGGCCCAAATACAGAGGCGGCTTAAGTCCCGTAAGTGTAAACCGCCATGTATATGTAATCTTGTATTGTAAGGCATGTAAGATAAGTCACTGAGCTGGACACGTTTGTATGAGCTGGCCGGGACTCTGTAGGCCGCAGGGCCTCAACCCCTGTATATAAGGGGATGACTCAACAGCGGCTTAGGGAAAGAAAATACAGATCGAAAGCTAGGCAAAGCAGATTCGCTCACTGGTAATCGAAACCCTAGCAATACAACCTCAAACTGGATTAGGCTTTTACCTTCACCGCAAGGGGCCGAACCAATATAAATTCCTCATGTCCTTTGTCCCTGTTTAACCCCTTTAAGCTAACCTCGTCGTAATGGCTCCACAACTAAGTCTTCCATGAGGACATCTGCCGTGACACTTCCACGACAGTTGGCGCCCACCGTGGGCCAGCGCATAGTGGTTTTGAGTTCTTAAAGAGCAGCTTCGAAGGGCTCAAGGGATACGCTGTGGGCCGGATGACCAAGAGTCGTCGCGACAAGCTCTACATCGATGATGCAGGGTGGGGCCCAGAGGCCGGCTCAATTGAGTACGGCCATCGGGCCCCCTTCAGCAGAATCCATGTCTTTATCGGCAAGATCGGCGAGCCGGGCCCTAAGCCGGACATCTGCACCGACATCATCGAGACGACTCAGCATGCACGACCCGCCTGGGCTCAACCCGTTGTAAAAGCATATCTTCGTTGGGTTCACCCATGGGGCTGAGTTGGAAGGCTATGTCTCTGGCGGTGATACGGCCATCTGCTCTGATGATGAGTTGTCCATAGGCGAGACCAACTCAATGTATCAGCTACAAGACGGGCGGCTTGGGGGCTGTTCTGATGGCGACAATATTCCGGATCCCCGTGAGCCAATGAACAGGGTGGCGATCTTCATGGCTGGCTCCCAACCGGTTCTTGGTTTAACAGCCTCTGTGACTATGACTTCTAGTGTGGCAGCGGTAACGACAGCCGGGGCTGGCGGTTCAGCGCCCGCCGGCTCAAGTCTTAACATATATGTTGGATGCTCTGGCGACTATGATGGAGGTTGAGGTAACCCCAGACAACCAGGAGCAGCACATGGCAAAAATAGCTAAGTTGCATGATGAGATAGCGCAAGCCAAGGCGGAATTAGTAGCAGAAAACGCCAGGATGGCTGCAGAGCGGGCCGTTTTAAGTGCCCAAGCACAACGGATTCAAGCAGATTCATACCGGCTCATGGTGGATCAGAACGCGTCAAACGAAGTTTTGAGGAGAAAGTACCGGAGTCGTCTCCCTTAGTTTATGAGTCAAGGGACCTCTTCAACACCCCTGGAGCCAGGGCCAGTAACCCTCCGGTGGTGAATCAGATGACTGAAGCGCCACGCGGTGGAGTGCCGGGTCAGCCGAGCGTGGCAAGTTCTTCATATATAAACAACACCCCACCTCAACATGTGGTAACACTGCCGGGTCACTATTCCACCCCTTTGGACAACATGATTGCTGCAGCAACGCGACTAGAGGCTTTACCAGTCGAGGGTGAGACTCCGATGGCGGTTGAAACCCGAAGGGCCAGGGAGCTTCTTCAAAGGGCTTTAGTACAACAACATGCTTATTCTTATAGCCGTGACCGGATTCATTCAACCCCTCATCCAAGCCGGAGCTAGAGTAGGCACATTGACTCACCAGAAGTCTCGAGTACAGAGCATCACCGTAACCGACCTCATGGGCATGACCCGGCGTGCAATGGTGACAATGCACAGGATTTGGTGGACTAGGGCAAAGCACGTCGGGAGGCCGAGCTAGCGGCTCATCAGCATGCACCAGTTTACCCGACTGCTTTAGTTGAGACCGGTGTAACTTCTAAATCTTTCGGTGTGCCGTGTCTAACGGCAGCTCTACGAAACGAGCGTGTGCCCAAGGACTTCAAAGGCCCTCGTAAGGTGCCTAATTACACAACCGATCAAGCCCCTGAGGCGTGGGTATTGAGTTATGAGATGGCCATGGATATGCTGGATGTTATCGAGACTACATATGCTAAGTACTTCACCATGATGTTAGAGGGGACGGCTCACACCTGGCTGAAGGGGCCACCAGCTAACTCCATCGGTTCATGGGCGGAGCTGAAGGCCCGGTTTATCCAGAATTTCAAAGATACATGCAAGCATCCTATGTCGATTGTGGACTTGGTTTCTTGCGTTCAGGCTGAAGGCGAGTCAACGACCAGGTGGGTGCGCCGGGTCTCGAGAATCATACATTCCTCGAACAACATCAACGTTGGCTCAGCGTTCTTAATGTTGGAGAAAAATTGTCGTTTTATTCCACTCAAACTGAAGCTTGGGCGGCTTAAGCGTCATTGCAATGACATGGGAGAATTTATGGCAGCTCTTGTTAAGTATGCCGACTCTGATGGTACCAAGGACCCCGATTCTGAGGATGAAAGATCGGGAAAGGGAAAGAAGAGTAGCGGCATGAAGGGGCAGCAGTACAACCCTACCAATCAGGGCGACAATGGTAAGCGCAAGGCTGATGATTTGGTGGCTAACACCGGTGCGCGCAGTGATAACCAGCGTCGGAAGGATCCGCCGGCTCAAGGGACAAGGTTTGATCTTGATGCAGTGTTAAATCTATTGGGGATCGTTGCAGAAATTTAAAAATTTCTACGCATCACTAAGATCAATCTATGGAGAGACTAGCAACGAGAGAGAGGGGAGTGCATCTTCATACCCTTGAAGATCGTGATACGGAAGCATTAAAAGAACGCGGATGAAGGAGTCGTACTCGTAGCGGTTCAGGTCACGGTTGATTCCGATCTAAGTGCCGAACCACGGCGCCTCCGCGTTCAACACACATACAGCCCGGGGACGTCTCCTCCTTCTTGATCCAGCAAGGGGGATGGAGAAGTTGGGGAAGAACTCCGGCAGCACGACGGCGTGGTGGTGGAGCTCGCAGTTCTCCGGCTGGGCTTCGCCAAGCTCAACGGAGGAGGAGATGTTGGGGAGAGGGAGGGATGCACCTTCGATGTTTTACTACCGCCCTCCCTCCACCCCTCTATTCATAGGGCGAAGGGGGCCGGCCCCTCTAGATGAGATCTAGAGGGGGGGGAAGGGGAAGGGGCTTGCCCCCCAAGCCAAGGGGGCGCCCCCTTTAGGGTTCCCCCAAACCCTAGGCGCATGGGCCCTAGGGGATGGCGCCTAGCCCACTTAGGGGCTGGTTCCCTTCCACATGCAGCCCATAGGGCCCTTCGGGGTAGGTGGACCCTCCCGGTGGACCCCTGGAACCCCTTCGGTGGTCCCGACACAATACCGATAAACCCCCGAACACTTCTGGTGACCGTATGATGACTTCCCATATATAAATCTTCACCTTCGGACCATTCTGGAACTACTCATGACGTCCGGGATCTCATCCGGGACTCCTAACAACATTTGGTAACTACATACTATTTCCCATAACAACTCTAGCGTCACCGAACCTTAAGTGTGTAGACCCTACGTGTTCGGGAATCATGCAGACATGACCGAGACATCTCTCTGGCTAATAACCAACAGCGGGATCTGGATTCCCATGTTGGCTCCCACATGTTCCACGATGATCTCATCGGATGAACCACGATGCTATGGATTCAATCAATCCTATACACAATTCCCTTTGTTTATTGGTATGATACTTGCCCGAGATTTGATCGTCGGTATCCCTATACCTTGTTCAATCTCGTTACCGGCAAGTCTCTTTACTCGTTCCGTAACACATCATCCCGTGATCAACTCCTTGGTCACATTGAGCTCATTATGATGATGTCTTACCTAGTGGGCCCAGAGATACCTCTCTATCACATGGAGTGACAAATCCCAGACTCGATTCGCGCCAACTCAACAGACACTTTCGGATATACCCATAGTGTGCCTTTATAGCCACCCAGTTACGTTGTGACATTTGGCACACCCAAAGCATTCCTACGGTATCCGAGAGTTGCACAATCTCATGGTCCAAGGAAATGATACTTGACATTAGGAAAGCTTTAGTAGACGAACTACACGATCTTGTGCTATGCTTAGGATTGGGTCTTGTCCATCACATCATTCTCCTAATGATGTGATCCCGTTATCAACGACATCCATTGTCCATGGTCAGGAAACCGTAACCATCTATTGATCAACGAGCTAGTCAACTAGAGGCTCACTAGGGACATGTTGTGGTCTATATATTCACACATGTATTACGATTTACGAATAACACAATTATAGCATGAACAATAGACAATTATCATGAACAAGGAAATATAATAATGACCATTTTATTATTGCCTCTAGGGCATATTTCCAACAGTCTCCCACTTGCACTAGAGTCAACAATCTAGTTACATTGTGATGAATCGAACACCCATAGAGTTCTGGTGTTGATCATGTTTTGCTCGTGGAAGAGGTTTAGTCAACGGATCTGCGACATTCAGGTCCGTATGCACTTTACAAATCTCTATGTCTCCATCTTGAACATTTTCACAAATGGAGTTGAAGCGACGCTTGATATGCCTGGTCTTCTTGTGAAACCTGGGCTCCTTGGCAAGGGCAATAGCTCCAGTGTTGTCACAAAAGAGAGTCATTGGGCCCAACGCATTGGGAATAACTCCTAGGTCGGTATTGAACACCTTCATCCAGATTGCTTCATGTGCTGCCTCCGAGGCTGCCATGTACTCCGCTTCACATGTAGATCCTGCCACGACGCTTTGCTTGCAACTACACGAGCTGACTGCCCCACCATTCAAAATATACACGTATCCGGTTTGTGACTTGGAGTCATCCAGATCTGTGTCGAAGCTAGCATTGACATAACCCTTTACGACGAGCTCTTCGTCACGTCCATAAACGAGAAACATATCCTTAGTCCTTTTCAGGTACTTCAGGATATTCTTGACTACTGTCCAGTGTTCCATGCCGGTATTACCTTGGTACCTTCCTACCAAACTTACGACAAGGTTTACATCAGGTCTGGTACACAGCATGGCATACATAATAGACCCTATGGCCGAGGTATAGGGGATGACACTCATCTTTTCTCTATCTTCTGCCGTGGTCGGGCATGGAGCCGTGCTCAATCTCACACCTTGCAATACAGGCAAGAACCCCTTCTTGGACTAATCCATATTTAACTTCTTCAATATCTTGTCAAGGTACGTGCTTTGTGAAAGACCAATGAGGCGCCTCGATCTATCTCTATAGATCTTCATGCCTAATATGTAAGCAGCTTCTCCAAGGTCCTTCATTGAAAAACACTTATTCAAGTAGGCCTTTATGATGTCCAAGAATTCTATATCATTTCCCATCAATAGTATGTCATCCACATATAATATGAGAAATGCTACAGAGCTCCCACTCACTTTCTTGTAAACACAGGCTTCTCCATAAATCTGCGTAAACCAAAACGCTTTGATCATCTCATCAAAGCGAATGTTCCAACTCCGAGATGCTTGCACCAGCCCATAGATTGAGCGTTGGAGCTTGCATACCTTGTCAGCATTCTTAGGATCGACAAAACCTTCCGGCTGTATCATATACAATTCTTCCTTAAGGAAACCATTAAGGAATGATGTTTTGACGTCCACTTGCCATATCTCATAATCATAGAATGCAGCAATTGCTAACATGATTCGGACGGACTTCAGCTTCGCTACGGGTGATAATGTATCATCATAGTCAACCCCTTGAACTTGTTGATAACCCTTAGCAACAAGACGAGCTTTATAGATGGTCACATTGCCATCCGCGCCCTTCTTCTTCTTCTTAAAGATCCATTTATTTTCTATGGCTCGCCGATCATCGGGCAAGTCTGTCAAAGTCCATACTTTGTTTTCATACATGGATCCTATCTCAGATTTCATGGCTTCAAGCCATTTGTTGGAATCTGGGCCCGCCATCGCTTCTTCATAGTTCGAAGGTTCACCGTTGTCTAACAACATTATTTCCAGGACAGGGTTGCCATACCATTCTGGTGTGGAACGTGTCCTTGTGGACCTACGAAGTTCAGTAGTAACTTGATCCGAAGTTCCTTGATCATCATCATTAACTTCCTCTCTAGTCGGTGCAGGCACCACAGAAACATTTTCTTGAGCTACGCTACTTTCCGGTTCAAGAGGCAGTACTTCATCAAGTTCTACTTTCCTCCCACTTACTTCTTTCGAGAGAAACTCTTTCTCTAGAAAGGATCCATTCTTGGCAACAAAGATCTTGCCTTCGGATCTGAGGTAGAAGGTATACCCAATAGTTTCCTTAGGGTATCCTATGAAGACACATTTTTCCGACTTAGGTTCGAGCTTTTCAGGTTCAAGTTTCTTGACATAAGCATCGCATCCCCAAACTTTCAGAAACGACAACTTAGGTTTCTTCCCAAACCATAATTCATACGGTGTCGTCTCAACGGATTTCGACGGAACCCTATTTAAAGTGAATGCGTCAGTCTCTACAGCATAACCCCAAAATGATAGCGGTAGATCGGTAAGAGACATCATAGATCGCACCATATCTAATAGAGTGCGATTATGATGTTTGTACACACCATTACGCTGAGGTATTCCAGGCGGCGTGAGTTGTGAAACAATTCCACATTTCCTTAAGTGCGTGCCAAATTCGTGACTCAAATATTCCCCTCCACGATCTGATCGTAAGAACTTTATTTTCCTGTCACGTTGATTTTCAACCTCACTCTGAAATTCCTTGAACTTTTCAAAGGTGTTAGACTTGTGTTTCATTAAGTATACATACCCATATCTACTCAAGTCATCAGTGAGGGTGAGAACATAATATAACCAATGTTGGGGATATCGCTTATCAGGAACTTATCGGTCGACCCATGATAAGGGGTAAATCGGCCAGTTTATCGGCATATCGGCCGATTTATTGCCATATCGGCTGATTTGTCGGTCGATTTATCTTATCGGTCTGATAGCGGTAAGCGATAAATCGGTCGATTTATCAGCATATCAGAAGATATCTTGAACAATGACGATAACCACCGCGAGCCTCAATGCTCATTGGACCGCACACATTAGTATGTATGATTTCCAATAAGTTGGTTGCTCGCCGGAGAACGGAGTCTTGGTCATTTTTCCCATCAGGCATGGTTCGCACGTGTCAAATGATTCATAATCAAGAGACTCCAAAAGTCTATCTGCATGGAGTTTCTTCATGCGTTTGACACCAATGTGACCAAGGCGGCAGTGCCACAAGTATGTGGGACTATCATTATCAACCTTACATATTTTGGCATTCACACTATGAATATGTGTAACATCACGTTCAAGATTAAATAGGAATAAACCCTTGACCAGTGGGGCATGACTATAAAACATATCTCTCATATAAATAGAACAACCATTATTCTCAGATTTAAATGAGTAGCCGACGGCGATCACATATACCTTTGGTATTGCTGGCCTTCTTATTCGCTAAGTACTTGGGGTAGTTCCGCTTCCAGTGACCGTTTCCCTTGCAATAAAAGCACTCAGTCTCAGGTTTGGGTCCATTCTTTGGCTTCTTCCCGACAGCTTGCTTACCGGGCGCGACAACTCCCTTGCCGTCCTTCTTGAAGTTCTTTTTACCCTTGCCTTTCTTGAACTTAGTGGTTTTATTCACCATCAACACTTGATGTTCCTTTTTGATCTCCACCTCCGCTGATTTCCGCATTGAATAAACCTCAGGAATGGTATTTTCCATCCCCTGCATATTGAAGTTCATCACAAAGCTCTTGTAGCTAGGTGGAAGCGACTGAATGATTCTGTCAACGACCGCATCCGGGAGGTTGACTCCCAGCTGAGACAAGCGGTTGTGCAACCCAGACATTTTGAGTATGTGCTTGCTAACAGAACTATTCTCCTCCATCTTACAACTGTAGAACTTGTCGGAGACTTCATATCTCTCGACTCGGGCATGAGCTTGGAAAACCATTTTTAGCTCTTGGAACATCTCATATGCTCCGTGTTGCTCAAAAAGCCTTTGGAGCCCCGGTTCTAAGCTGTGAAGCATGCCGCACTAAACCAGGGATTAATCATCACTACGCGACTGCCAGATGTTCATAACGTCTTGAGTTGTTGGGAAAACAGGTGCGTCACCTAGCGGTGCTTCAAGGACATATGCTTTTTTTGGCAGCTATGAGGATAATCCTCAGGTTACGAACCCAGTCCATGTAGTTGCTACCATCGTATTTCAGCTTGTTTTTCTCTAGGAACGCGTTGAAGTTGAGGGCAACATTAGCGTGGGCCATTTGATCTACAATACATGTTGTAAAGATTTTAGACTAAGTTCATGATAATTAAGTTCATCTAATCAAATTAGTTAATGAACTCCCACTCAGATAGACATCCCTCTAGTCATCTAAGTGATACATGATCCGAGTCAACTAGGCCGTGTCCGATCATCACGCGAGACGGACTAGTCATCATCGGTGAACATCTTCATGTTGATCGTATCTTCTATACGACTCATGTTCGACCTTAGTTCCGAGGCCATGTCTGTACATGCTAGGCTCGTCAAGTCAACCTAAGTGTATTGCATGTGTAAATCTGGCTTACGCCCGTTGTATGCGAACGTTAGAACCTATCACACCCGATCATCATGTGGTGCTTCGGAACAACGGACCTTAGCAATGGTGCACAGTTAGGGGGAACACAATTCTTGAAATTTTAGTGAGAGATCATCTTATTTAAGCTATTGTCGTTCTAAGCAAATAAGATGTAAAACATGATAAACATCACATGCAATCAAATAGTGACATGATATGGCCAATATCATTTTGCTCCTTTTGATCTCCATCCTCGGGGCGCCATGATTATCATCGTCACCGGCATGACACCATGATCTCCATCATCATGTCTTCATGAAGTTGTCTCGCCAACTATTACTTCTACCACTATGGCTAACGGTTAGCAATAAAGTAAAGTAATTGCATGGCTTTTTAGTGACACGCAGGTCATACAATAAATTAAGACAACTCATATGGCTCCTGCCGGTTGTCATACTGTAGCGACCAGACCTCAAACAGTCTGATCTATGTGCATAAGTGTCATCCCTGAATCGGTAATGCTGACACACACATTACTTGAAGGATTTATAACAGAGTAGCAATCACACACTCATTACATCGAGAGTCTCAAAAGAGAACTTATTACAATAAATATGGCTTAAGGCCATCTAATACGATAACAGCGGAAGGCTTGGAAGATAAAGTGAGTCCATCAACTCCAACAAGATCACTGAGTGAAAGACCACGACCTAAGGCTCCTTACTAGTCGTCTCAAAAGTATGCAACATGATATGTTGCAGCCCGAAAACGGGCCAACACATGGAATATGCTGGCAATGTAACACAAGAGAGTACTGAACAGAATAAAGCTATCACTACATGCATATTTGGCTAGTGGAGGCTGTATGGTTAGTATGTTTTGCGAAAAGCCAATTTTTCCCTACAACAAAGGAATAATTTTTATTTAACTATCTTGGTGGTTGTTAAACATTCAGAATGGTAAATCCCATCTCAATCCCACTTAAAAAGTAATTAATAACCTAATCAAATTTTATAATTAAGAGTGATGAGATCCACATGATAATCCAAGAACCAGATACTCAAGATGTCCATAACCGGGGACACAGCTAACCATGATTAGTTTGTACACTCTGTAGAGGTTTGTGCACTTTTCCCCATAAGACTCGATCTCCTCCGTTGAATTTCTCGCACTGCATGATGTTTGAGAAACGGATGACCAAGACACAGTCTTTCCGTAGAGGCCCCCTTAACCGATAGATAGGCCAGTACACCTACAATCCCCTACATCTGCTAGCCATCATGGAAAGGTTTCCCACAACTTACTCAACTATGCCAGAGCCCATAATGGCTTGTGGCTGCACACAGAAGTTTCTAGCATGAATAATATTATGATCCTTTTGAGCTTGGGTGGCAGTCCATAGGAGAATCACACAGTACCCCGGGATTTCCAAAAAAAATATAGGCAATCACTGGAATTCCCCAGGTGCCTTAATCCACCCAGATGTGTATTAAAGTTGCCACCTTAAGTTAAACCATTAATTAACAATCTCACATCTGTCATGGATACACTCAAACCCAATCCACGTCTACGAGCATAGCATAGCAATATAAGCAACGTAGAAGTATCTCCCAAAGGTTTGATAATAAACAGGTGAATAGGTACTACCTCATATGCTTCGCAAAACCCATAATTTAATCAGATCCTAATCACGCAATTGTTTGAGGATTGATCTAATGCAATAAAACTTGGTAGTAAGAGGTATGATCAAAGTGTTACTTGCCTTGCTGATGATCCTCAAACCTAGAGACTCATAGTAGCATGCTTCGCACTCCGGGTACTCTATCGCAAACAAACAAGCATACAATAAGGAATCAAGCAAGGGCACGGGTAAAACTCAAATAAGAGATCTAACCAGAAGGTTCAACTTAAGAACTCCGGTTTGCAAAAAGAATCAAATCAAACCAAACAACAAAACTCAAACGGCAAAAGAAACAAGCTTCATTTACTAATCTGGACTAAAGTCAAATTTTACAGTAGCAGAAACTTGTGTAAGTTGGTTAAACAGAAAGAGGGTTTCGAGACGAAACACTAGGCGCTTGAATCGCTTGATTCCGATATACGAGCGAAAAGTTATACTAGAAAGAAAATCGGATTAGAACTCGCGATCGAAAATAATCGCGGAAAATCCGAGAAAAAGAAAAACTGACGAACAGGCTAACGAACGAACGTTCGCTGTCTGCGGCTAATGAGTGAACACCGTTCGTTAAAATGAACGCACGGACGAACATCCGCTAAATAAATAAACCAAAAAAACTAAAACCGAACTAATCTAAAAAACAAAAACTAGGGTTTAAATAAAAACCGATCGGTTTTTACCTAAACCGAAAAAACCCGGTGGCAAAACGGATCGGAACGGCGGCTCCGGCGACAAGGCGGCAGCTCCAGCGGGGCGAGGTGGGGCTGCGGGGTGGCGGCGACGGCGAGGCGCGGCGGCGCGGCAGCGGTGCAAGGCAGGCAGCGGCGCGGCGACGGC
>NC_041392.1:252425310-252492522 GCF_002162155.2 Triticum dicoccoides | reverse complement strand
TGCAGGCGCTGCTACTGCTGCGGCTTGGGTGGCGATGTGGGGTGACGGTGGCGGGTATTTTAGAGGGGGAGGGGGCGGGGTCGGCTTGGTGGAGGGCAACCCGAGGCGGCGGTGGTCTCCCGGACTCCGGCGGAGTCCGGTGCGGGCACGGGGCACGCGAGGGAGACGGTGGCGCGGGTTGGGCCGGTCGGCTCGGCTGGGCTTCGGCCCAGTCGGGCGCTGACTTTTTTTTTAAATGTTCCGCCAAAAATAAATCCTAGAAAAATAAATAAAAATCTAAAAATGCCAAAACAAATTTTCACCGTCTAAATAAAATATTTAGAACAAGATGAACATTTTCTTGGCCCTAAAATGCAATTTTGAAAACGTGCAATTTTTTTTCTAGTGCAAATAAAATTGCAATAAAATCCAAATAAAACATTTATTTGATTTTAATATTTTTTCCTCTAATATTTCATCTATTTTGGAGAAGTCATTTTATCTCCTCTCATATATTTTTATTTTAGAAATATTAGGAAGGAAAAATGATCAAAACCAAATGATCCTCTTTTCGAAATTTGAGAAAACTCAAATATGAAATTAACAAAATCCCCAACTCTCTCCGTGGGTCCTTGAGTTGCGCAGAATTTCTAGGATCAAGCCAAAATGCAATAAAATATGATATGCAATGATGATCTAATGTATAACATTCCAAATTGAAAATTTGGGATGTTACAAAGCTACCCCCTTAAGATGATTCTCGCCCTCGAGATTCGGGTTGGCTAGAAAATAGGTGAGGGTGATTCTTCCGTAGGTCCTCCTCTCGCTCCCAGGTGGCTTCATCCTCGGTATGGTGGATCCATTGAACCTTGCAAAACTTGATGACTTTGCTGCGTGTGACACGGCTGGCAAACTCGAGAATCTTGACTGGTTTCTCCTCATAAGTCAAATCGCTATCCAACTGAATCGTTTCCAGTGGCACTTTATCTCTTAGAGGAATATCAGCCATCTCTGCGTGGCACTTCTTCAACTGAGAAATGTGGAACACATCATGAACTCCTGACAATCCTTCGGGCAATTCCAACTTGTAAGACACTTCTCCCATACGTTCCAAAACTCTGTATGGTCCCACAAAACGTGGCGCTAACTTTCCCTTAACTCCAAAACGCTTTACTCCTCGAAGTGGAGATACACGAACATACACTCTGTCTCCAACTTCGTAAACGGTCTCCTTGCATTTAGAATCTGCATAACTCTTCTGCCTGGACTGGGCTTGAGTCTATCGCGAAGAAGCTTAACCTTCTCTTCAAACTCTTTAATCAAATCTGGTCCAAACAACTGTCGGTCTCCAACTTCGTCCCACAACAACGGTGTTCTGCACCTCCTTCCGTACAGTGCTTTGAAAGGGACCATCTTCAAACTGGCTTGATAGCTGTTGTTGTATGAGAACTCTGCATAAGGCAAATTATCGTCCCAACTAGATCCATAGTCTAGCGCACAAGCTCTCAACATGTCCTCCAGAATCTGATTGACTCTTCCAGTCTGTCCATCTGTCTGCGGGTGAAAAGCTCTACTGAACTCTAGCCTGGTTCCCAAAGTTTCATGCAACTGATTCCAAAACTTTGAAGTAAACTGAACTCGAAATGGTCATCAGAACTCCATGCAGACATACGATCCTGGTCATGTATATCTTTGCCAACTTAGCATTGGTGTAAGTGGTCTTTACTGGGATGAAATGAGCTACTTTCGTCAAACGATCGACTACAACCCATATCGAGTCATAGCTTGAACGAGTCCTGGGTAATCCCGTGATAAAGTCCATGCCTAACTTATCCCACTTCCATTCGGGTATCGGCAATGGTTGTAGCAATCCTGCTGGCTTCTGATGCTCTGCCTTTACTCTCTGACATACATCACAAACTGCTACATACTCCGCAATATCCTTCTTCATTCCGGTCCACCAGAAACTATCCTTCAAATCCAGATACATCTTGGTATTTCCTGGGTGAATCGAATATGGTGAATCATGGGCCTCCTGCAGAATCAACTTCCTGATCTCTGGGTCATTTGGCATGTATACGCGGTCCTCAAACCATAAGGTATCATGCTCATCCTCACGAAATCCTTTAGCCTTTCTATTGGGGATATTACTACTGGAGGTAAACCGGCCTTATGTAGCCGGATTGACTCTTTGAAGATTAGAAGCCCATGAAGATGTAAAGATGATGGTGCTTTACGGAGGGCCCAAAGGCGGGTTACAGTCTGTAAATGTAAACCGGCCTAGTCATGTAACTTGTATAGTAAGATAGAAAGAGAGAGGCCGAACCGGATACGTTTATAAACCGGCTTTGAGACTCTGTAGTCCGGCGGGCATCAACCTATGTATATAAAGGGACGACCCGGCCGCGGTTTAGGGACAGACAACAACAACCCGAGAGCCAGACAAAGCGGGTTCACTCCCTGGCCTTCGAAACCCTAGCAATACCAATCACAACTAGACGTAGGCTTTTACCTTCATCAAAGGGGCCGAACTAGTATAACTCCCGTGTCCCCTTGTCCGGTTTAACCCCTTTAAGCTAACCCGTTGCGATGGCTCCATGACTAAGTCCTTTCACGAGGACATCTGCCGTGACAAACCCACGACAGTTGGCGCCCACCGTGGGGCTATCGCACGATGGTTTCGAGTTCTTGAAGGGCAGCTTCGATGGACTCAAGGGATACGCTGTGGGCCGGATGATGAAGAGTCGCCGCGGCAAGCTCTACATCGACAACACAGGATGGGGTCCCGAGGCTGATTCAATCGAATACGGGTACCGGGTCGCCTTCGGTGGGATTCACGTCTTCATCGGCAAGATCGGCGAACCGGCCCCCGAGCCGGACATCTGCACCGACATCATCGAACGGCTCGGCGTGCAAGTTCTTCGCCGGATCAGCCCGAGGCAAGACATGTTTTCGTAGGTGTCGTCCATGGATCAGGGTACGAGGACGGACCGGTGTCCGATGGGGAAACCGTAGTCTGCTCTGATGACAAGTCTTCTGGAGAAACCAAATCGCTTTACCAGTTGCAGGACGGCCGGATTGAGGGAGGATCCGGGGGCAACAGTATTCCGGATTCCCCCGGTCTGCCAAACCGGGCCGCCATCTTCATGGCCGGCATGCAATCGGCGCCTCATTCATCTACCACCGCAGCAATGCTCTCCGGTTCAGCGACGGCCACACCAGCAGGGGTAGGAAGCTTGGAGCCACCTCCGGCCCAAGTCTTCTCTGATTTGTTCGACGCTCTGGCAACATTGATGTCCGCGGAGGTAGACGCAGCAGCCAGGGATCAGCATGATGCGGATATAGCAAAAGTGAAAGATCAGATAGCCCAGGCTAAAGCGGACTGGCAGCAAAGAACGCCAGGATGGCTACAGAGCGGGCCGAGTTGGAAGCACAGGCTTACCGGATTAGACTGGATCAGAATGCTTCAGAGGAAGTCATGAGAAGAAGGTACTGATCACGTCTCCCATCGGTTTATGAGCCGCAGAATCTTTTCAACACACCAGGTGTAGGAGTTGGTAACCAACCCACGCTAAACCGGGCGGGGGCACCGGGAGCAGGAGCGTCGGTTCAGCCGCGCACGACGGACCTGCCTCGCCAGAACAATGTTGTACCATCAACGCCGCCCGGGCATTATTCCAACCCGTTGGACAACATTGTGGCCGCCGCTTCATGCCTGGCAGCCCTCCCAACCGATGGCGAGTCACTAGTTGCAGTGGAAGCACGTCGGGCCAGGGATCTCCTTCAGACAGCACTAAATCAACATCAAGCATATTCACACAGCCGTGAGAGGATTCATTCCACTCCCCGTCCAAGCCGGAGTTATAGCAGACACGTGGAAGACGAACCGGCCATGTCCAGTAGTGCATGCCGCCGAAATTCGCCATGAGGAAACAACCCGGCTGGGGGAGGTGCTAATGCGCAAGATGTTGTGGACCATTGCCGCGCACGTCGAGAGGCCGAGTTGACAGCTCGACACGAAGCACGACAGCATACTCCGGTTCACCCCACTACCTCCGTGGAGCCAGGGGCGATGTTCAGTTCCTTAGGGGTACCGTGTTTAACTCCTGCTTTGCGTAATGTGCAACTACCCAAGGATTTCAAGGGACCTCATAAGATACCAAATTATACCGCCAATTTGCAGCCAGAGGCGTGGGTGGAGAGCTATGAGATGGCAATGGAGATGTTAGATGTGGATGAGGCGGTGTGTGCTAAATATTTCACCATGATGTTGGAAGGAACAACTCGCACTTGGTTGAAGAGCTTGCCGACCAACTCTATTGGGTCATGGGCCAAACTGAAGCACCGGTTTATCCAGAACTTCAAGGATACGTGTAAGCAGCCAATGTCAATTGTAGATCTGGCCGCTTGTGTCCAAGAGGAAGGGGAGTCCATGACCCATTGGGTCAAACGGGTCTCGGCGATTTTGCATTCATCATATCGTATCAATGCAGACACCGCAGTGTTAACGTTAGAGGGCAATTGCCGTTTCAAACCGTTGAAACAGAAGTTGGGAAGGCTCAAACGTCACTGCAACGACATGTCAACACTCATGGCCGCTTTGGTTAAATATGCTGATTCAGATAATACCAAGGATCCGGATTCAGAGGAGGACAAACCGGAGAAGGGTAAGAAGACCGGCAATGCCAAAGGCCAACAACACAATCCGACAGGCCATGGAAACGCTGGTAAGCGCAATGCCGATAGTGGTTTGGACTTTGTCACAAATACCAACACACAGGAGAATGGCCAGCGCCGTAAAGGCAAGCAGCCCCGGAGGGGTGGAGGTCCAGGCAACAATTTGGAGCGTTTGTTAAATCAGCCCTGTCCAAAGCATGGAGCGAAGGAGAAATCGGCATCACATCTCTGGAAAGATTGTTATATCATGCGGGATTTCAAGAATTCCAATATGTTCCAATATGACAACGGCCCGCCCGGCAGTTCAGAAGGAGGTTTCCACGGGCCGGGTTACGGAGGCGGTGGTTCCCGTTCAGGGTTTCCAGGCAATCTAACCGGACACGTCAATCAAGGACACCAAGGCAACCAGGGAGGTTACAACCATCAGGGGAGTCAGCAGCGGCAACAACAGTCGGGTTAGCAGAGCAATCCCAAATAGCTGAACAACGGGCAATATCATGTCTTCACTACTAGTTTGTGCAAACGTGATCAGAAGCTTCACAAATGGGCAGTCAACTCTGTTGAGCCGGCAGTACCTCAGTATTTACGCTGGTCGGAGCAACCTATTTTGTGGAGCAGAGAGGATCACCCGCCCCGGGTTGATAATCCAGGTCATTTGGCCTTGGTGGTAGCCCCTCAAGTTGGGGGATACAAGTTCACTAAAGTGCTCATGGATGGGGGAAGTAGTATCAATATTTTGTATTATGATACATTCCGCCATATGGGGTTGACAGATAAGGATCTTAAACCGTCGAATACGGTATTTCATGGTGTGGTGCCTGGTAAGTCTGCATATCCCGTTGGTAAGATAGCTTTGGAGGTAGCTTTTGGAGATGACTACGATTCAAGGTCAGAAACATTGACATTTGAGGTGGTGAAGATCAAAAGTCCGTACAACGCCTTGTTTGGGCGGCCGGTTTATGCTAAGTTTATGGCAAGGCCATGCTATGTTTACCTACAGCTTAAAATGCCAGGTCATAAGGGGACTATCACAGTACATGGAAGTAGAAAGATTGCTTTGGAGTGTGAAGAAGGCGATGCGGCTTATGCTGAGTCGGTTTGTGGAGGCTCCATGACTAAGTCCTTTCACGAGGACATATGTCGTGACAAACCCACGACACTTTCCTTTACTCATCCTTTCCTTTATTTCAGCTATCTCCTTGTCTGTCTTCTGAGCTTCTCTGATCTTATCCATCAAAGTAGATTGAATCTCCAAAGCTGCTGCATATCCTCTCGGAACTATCTCCAAACATAGCTCGTGAAGGTCTTCTGCCAACTCCTTGGGTAACTCTCCGGTCATGAGGGTATTTACATGACTCTTGCAGCTCAACGAATCGGCTACTACGTTAGCCTTTCCGGGATGATAATGCAATCTCATATCATAATCCTTAATGAGTTCTAACCATCTCCTCTGCCTGAGATTCAGCTCCTTCTGCGCGAAGATATACTTCAAACTCTTGTGATCCGTGTATACCTCACAATGGTTTCCAATGAGAAAATGTCTCCAGGTCTTCAACGCATGCAATACGGCTGTTAACTCCAAATCATGCGTAGCATAGTTTAACTCAAGAGGTTTAAGCTGTCGTGAGGCATATGAAACAACTCTTCCCTCCTGCATAAGTACAACTTCAAGTCCTCGACGAGAAGCGTCGCAATACACTTCGTAATCCTTGCGTTCATCTGGCAAAATCAACACTGGTGATGTAACCAAGCGTCTCTTCAACTCATGAAAACTGGCCTCACATTCCTCAGTCCATTTGAATTTGGTGTCCTTCTTCAACAACTCTGTCATGGGCTTCGCAATCTTTGAGAAATTCTCAATGAACCTCCGGTAGTATCCTGCGAGTCCAAGAAAACTCAGGATCTCTCCAACTGTCGTGGGTGACTCCCAATTTGTCACCGCGACAACCTTGGTGGGATCTACTGCTATTCCTTCTCCAGATATAACATGTCCAAGGAATCCAACTTCCTTCAGCCAAAACTCACACTTGTTGAACTTGGCGTATAGATGATGTTCTCTGAGCTTCCCAAGTACTAAACGCAAGTGCTCCCTATGTTCTTCTTCATTCTTCGAGTAGACCAGAATGCCATCAATGAACACCACGACGAACTTATCCAAAAACTCCATAAACACCTTGTTCATCATGTTCATAAAATAGGCAGGTGCGTTAGTCAGGCCAAATGACATAACTGTATACTCATATAGCCCATACCTCATGGTAAAAGTTGTCTAGGGTATATCCTGCTCTCGAATCTTCAGCTGGTGATATCCTGATCGCAAATCGATCTTGGAAAACACCTTAGCTCCTTGCAGCTGGTCAAACAAATCATTGATCATTGGTAGTGGGTACTTGTTCTTGATCGTCACCACATTCAATCCTCGATAATCAACAACCATCCTTAACGATCCATCCTTCTTCTCCACTAGAAGTACTGGTGATCCCCAAGGTGACGAACTTGGGCGTATATAACCTTTATCCAGTAACTCCTTAATCTGCTTCTTAATTTTCTCCAAGTCCTTTGCGGGCATTCTGTACGGTCTCTTAGATATTGGCCCTGTGCCTGGCAAAAGCTCAATTAAAAACTCAATGTCTCTATCCGGTGGCATGCCTGACAACTCTTCTGGAAATACATCCGGAAAATCCTTCACCACTGGTACTTCCTCCTGTACAACTCCTGATAAGGAATTTACTTGCGTCCTATTCAGAACATGCCAGGATACATACTTGATCCTTCTTCCTTCTGGGATGGTGAGCAAAATCGTCTTACTAGTGCAATTGATGTTTCCTCCATACATCGATAGCCAATCCATGCCCAGAATCACATCCAAACCTTGTGACTCCAAAATTATCAGATGTGAGGGGAAAACATGCCTACCTATGGTCAATGGCATCTAAAAACATCCATGGCTTTCCATATACTCTGCTCCGGGTGAGGTTACTAGCTTGGGTGTCTTAAGAACTCTAATGGGCAACTTATACTTATCCACAAATCCCCTTGATATGTATGAATGCGATGCATCAGTATCAAAAAGAATGACTGCAGTAAATGACTTAACCAAAAACTTACCTATTACTGCATTTGGCTGAGCTTCATCCTCCTCCACGTTAACGTGGTTCACTTGTCCCTTGTTGAAAGGGTTGGGCTTCTTCCTAGAGCTTCCATTGTCGTTTCCATTCTTGGCTTCAGGACATTCATTGGCGTAATGTCCGGTCTGCCGGCACTTGTAGCAAGTAGCGTGGCTTAGATCTTTCTTGGCGGGTGTTGCTGGGTTGGAACGGTTCTGTCCGCTACTTCCCCCATTACCATTACCGTTCTTGGGGACACTATGATTGTGCGAACTTCCTCCATTATGAGTGTGGCCTCCATGGTTATGAACAAGTCCTCCCGAGTTCGAGGTGAAATGGGGTCTCTGATGAGCTCCAGAATTATACTTCCCTTGTCCATACTTCCTCTTGTGGCTGTCAATCTGCTGCTGCTTCCCTTCAAGCATGAGAGCTCTATCCACCAACTCCTGGTAGTTATTGGAATTTTCCACCATCAACTGCATGCTCAGCTCATCATTCAATCCTTCCAGAAACATCTCCTTCTTAGCTGCATCGGTAGAGACGTCATCAGGGGCATAACGTGCTAGCCAAGTAAATTGTTCCACATACTGGCCAATAGTGCGTCCTCCTTGGCGTAAGTTGCGAAACTTGCGCTTCTTCATGGCCATAGCTCCTGCTGAAACATGGGTAGTGCGAAAAGCCTGCTGGAACTGGTCCCATGTCAGAGTGTCAATAGGGTAAGTGACTATGAAATTCTCCCACCATGATGCTACAGGTCCATCAAGGTGATGTGCGGCAAAACACACTCTCTCCGCATCTGTGCATCCTGAAGTAGTCAACTCCCTTTCAATTTTGCGGAGCCAATCATCTGCAACAATCGGCTCGGTGCTATTGGAGAACACCGGAGGATTCAGCCTAAGAAAACGGGCTAAGTGATCAACTGGTGGTGGTGGGTTGTTATTGTTGTTGTTCCCCTGGTTTTGATTCTGGACTAGTATCTGCATCAATGCATTCTGCTGTTGGATCAACTGAGTGAGCTCCGGTGGAAAAGCAAACCCATTGTTGCGTCTCGGAGGCATCTGCTGGGTTTAGAAAAGATGAGAAAACATAATAGAATGAGGTCTAGGGGGAAAACACTACCCATATGCACACGAGACAAACACAAACATATCACTCAATCAATCAAACAAAGGGCATACAATTGGTCTAGGACCATAATTACAAAAGTGCTTGAACTATACTATATACATGGTGGAATACTACTACTGATAGGGTGGTCTACTAGAAAAATTGTTCGGTCGAAGACTCCATGATATCTGCTCCAGCTTCATCAACATAGTCATCATCGCTATTGTCAGGGTCTGAGTCAGTGTCGTCGATGATGATGTAGTTCTCCAGTCAAGTGGAATCGTCATCTTCTCCTCCTAGCGCGGGGTCTCCCATGAAAACTCCTAGCTTCCTTGTCAGGTCATCATTCTTCTCCACTAATACGACGATTTCCTCCATATAATCTTCGCGTGTAGCCTTGAGTTCTTCCTCCAGCTCTATGATCCTTGTCATCGCCTTCTTCAAATCTGTCATGCCTGCGCACATCTGGTTCTCCTAGCGTCGAATGTGTTGGTTTAACTCCTAGATGAAAGCGGCAATCGATCTATCCTTCCTGGTGCTGATCATCTCCCATTGCTCATCTCGGCGCCCACAAATCTGGTAGATAGTGTCCTTGAGATCATTGTGGTAAACTTCTCCAATGCGTCCCATGGTAATGTGAGCTGCCATACTCTTTCCTAGACTCCAGGTTGGTGCATCAAAAGAAAACTCTATGGGCTCAGTGACTGGAATGAATGTCCTTCTTGGAACTTGAACTTGAATCATCCACCGCTCCTCTTCTAGTAAAGTGGCGTTGTAAGTTCCGGTGAAGCTTGGTATTCCAATGTTCAGGTACCTAGTGACTTCCTTCAAGTGGCGTCCAAAAGGGGTGTCTTCATCCGGTTGCGTGAACTTGATCCTTGCATCCGCCATCCTAAAGAGTATAAAATGGAGAGGAGTTAGAAATGAGAAGAGAGTAGTGATCTAGGGCTTTAGCTTAGTGGTCCTGTCCTACAGTCATCGTGTGCTCTGATACCATCTTTGGAGCGACCAGACCTCAAACAGTCTGATCTCTGTGCATAAGTGTCATCCCCAGATTGGTAATGCTGACACACACAGTACTTGAAGGATTTATAAAAGAGTAGCTATCACACACTCATTACATCGAGAGTCTCAAAAGAGAACTTATTACAATAAATATGGCTTAAGGCCATCTAATACGATAACAGCAGAAGGCTTGGAAGATAAAGTGAGTCCATCAACTCAAACGTCATCACTGAGTGAAAGACCACGACCTAAGGCTCCTTACTCGTCGACTGAAAAGTCTGCAACATGATACGTTGCAGCCCGAAAAAGGGACAACACATGGAATATGCTGGCAATGTAACACAAGAGAGTAATGAACAGAATAAAGCTATCACTACATGCATATTTGGCTGGTGGAGGCTGTATGGTTAGTATGTTTTGCGAAAAGCCAATTTTCCCTACAACAAAGGAATAATTTTTATTTAACTATCATGGTGGTTGTTAAACATTGAGAATGGTAAACCCCATCTCAATCCAAATTAAAAACTAATTAATAACCCAATCAAATTTTATAATTAAGAGTGATGAGATCCACATGATAATCCAAGAACCAGATACTCAAGATGTCCATAACCGGGGACACGGCTAACCATGATTAGTTTGTACACTCTGCAGAGGTTTGTGCACTTTTCCCCATAAGACTCGATCTCCTCCGTTGAATTTCTCGCACTGCATGATGTTTGAGAAACGGATTACCGAGACACAGTCTTTCCGAAGAGGTCCCCTTAACCGATAGATAGGCCGGTACACCTACAATCCCCTACATCTGCTAGCCCATCATGGAAAGGTTTCCCACAACTTACTCAATTATGCCAGAGCCCATAATGGCTTGTGGCTGCACACGGAAGTTTCTAGCATGAATAATCTTATGATCCCTTTGAGCCTGGGTGGCAGTCCATAGGAGAATCACACGGTACCCCGGGATTTCCAGAAAAAATACAGGCAATCACTGGAATTCCCCAGGTGCCTCAATCCACCCAGATGTGTATTAAAGTTTCCACCTTAAGTTAAACCATTAATTAACAATCTCACATCTGTCATGGATACACTCAAACCCAATCCACGTCTACGAGCATAGCATAGCAATATAAGCAACGTAGAAGTAACTCCCAAAGGTTTGATAATAAACAGGTGAATAGGTACTACCTCATCTACTTCCAGCAACCAATTATTTAATCAGATCCTAATCGTGCAAGTGTTTGAGGATTGATCTAATGCAATAAAACTGGGTAGTAAGAGGTATGATCAAAGTGTTACTTGCCTTGCTGATGATCCGCGAAACCTAGAGACTCATAGTAGCACGCTTCATACTCCGGGTACTCTATCGCAAACAAACAAGCATACAATAAGCAATCAAGCAAGGGCACGGGTAAAACTCAAATAAGAGATCTAACCAGAAGGTTCAACTTAAGAACTCCGGTTTGCAAAAAGAATCAAATCAAATGAAGCAACAAAACTCAAACGGCGAAAGAAACAAGCTTCATTTACTAATCTGGACTAAAGTCAAATTTTACAGTAGCAAAAACTTGTTTAAGTTCATTAAATAGAAAGCGGGTTTCGAGACGAAACACTAGGCACGTGAATCGCCTGATTCCGATAAACGAGCGAAAAGTTATACTTTAAAGAAAATTGGATCAGAAATCACGATCGAAAGTAATCGCGGAAAATCCGAGAAAAAGAAAAACTGACGAACAGGCTAACGAACGAACGTTCGCTGTCTGCGGCTAACGAGTGAACACTGTTCGTTAAAACGCATGTATGGACGAACGTCCGCTAAATAAATAAACCGAAAAAACCTAAAACCGAACTGATACGTCTCCAACGTATCTATAAATTTTGATTGCTCCATGCTATATTATCTACTGTTTTGGACATTATTGGGCTTTATTATCCACTTTTATATTATTTTTGGGACTAACCTATTAACCGGAGGCCCAGCCCAGAATTGTTGTTTTTTGCCTGTTTTAGGGTTTCAAAGAAAAGGAAATCAAACGGAGTCCAAACGGAATGAAACCTTCAGGAACGTGATTTTCTCAATGATCAAGACCCGGGAGACTTGGACCCTACGTCAAGAAAGAAACGAGGAGGCCACGAGGTAGGGGGGCGCGCCTGCCTACCCTAGGCGCGCCCTCCACCCTCGTGGGCCCCCCTATTGCTCCACCGACGTACTCCTTCCTCCTATATATATCCACATACCCCCAAACGATCAGAACAGGAGCCAAAACCCTAATTCCACCGCCGTAACTTTCTGTATCCACGAGATCCCATCTTGGGGCCTGTTCCGGAGCTCCGCCGGAGGGGGCATCGATCACGGAGGGCTTCTACATCAACACCATAGCCCTCTGATGAAGTGTGAGTAGATTACTTCAGACCTACGGGTCCATAGCTAGTAGCTTGATGGCTTCTTCTCTCTTTTTGGATCTCAATACAATGTTCTCCCCCTCTCTTGTGGAGAACTATTTGATGTAATCTTCTTTTTGTGGTGTGTTTGTTGAGACTGATGAATTGTGGGTTTATGATCAAGTCTATCTATGAACAATATTTGAATCTTCTCTGAATTCTTTTATGTATGATTGGTTATCTTTGCAAGTCTCTTCGAATTATCAGTTTGGTTTGGCCTACTAGATTGATCTTTCTTGCAATGGGAGAAGTGCTTAGCTTTGGGTTCAATCTTGCAGTGTCCTTTCCCGGTGACAGTAAGGGCATCAAGGCACATATTGTATTGTATTGTTGCTATCCCTCTACATCATGTCATCTTGCTTAAGGCGTTACTCTGTTTTAACTTAATACTCTAGATGCATGCTAGATAGCGGTCGATGAGTGGAGTAATAGTAGTTGATGCAGGCAGGAGTCGGTCTACTTGTCTCGGACGTGATTCCTATATACATGATCATACCTAGATATTCTCATAACTATGCTCAATTCTGTCAATTGCTCAATAGTAATTTGTTCACCCACTGTAGAATACTTATGCTCTCGAGAGAAGCCACAAGTGAAACCTATGGCCCCCGGGTCTATCTTTAACATATCAATCTTCTACTACTTAGTTATTTACTTTGTTATTTGCTTTGCCTTTAATTTACTTTGCATCTTTATCATAAAAATACCAAAAATATTATCTTATCATATCTATCATATCTCACTCTCGTAAGTGTCCCTATAGGGATTGACAACCCCTATTTGCATTGGTTGCGAGGATTTATTTTTTTGTGCAGGTGCGAGGGACTCGCGCGTAGCCTCCTACTGGATTGATACCTTGGTTCTCAAAAACTGAGGGAAATACTTACGCTACTCTGCTGCATCATCCCTTCCTCTTTGAGGAAAACCAACACAGTGCTGAGAGGTAGCAAGAAGGATTTCTGGCGCCGTTGCCGGGGAGGTCTACGCAAAAGTCAACATACCAAGTACCCATCACATACCCTTATCTCCCGCATTACATTATTTGCCATTTGCCTCTCGTTTTCCTCTCCCCCCAATTCACCCTTGTCATTTTATTTTCCCTCTCTCTCTATCCTCCCTCTCTATTTGCCTCTTTTTGCCCGTTTGCTTTTCGTTTGCTTGTCTGTTAGTTTACTTGCTTGTCGCGATGGCTCAAGATAATACTAAATTGTGTGACTTCACCAATACCAACAACAATGATTTTATTAGCACTCCGATTGCTCCTCTTACCGATGCTGAATCTTGTGAAATTAATACTGCTTTGCTGAATCTTGTCATGAAAGATCTGTTTTCCGGCCTTCCTAGTGAAGATGCCGCTACCCATCTAAATAGCTTCATTGATTTGTGTGACATTTAAAAGAACAAAGATGTGGATAATGATATTCTTATATTATCAACTATTTCATGTTTTCAAAGTTATTAATTGTCTCATACCCTATTTTTTATTTCGATAGTATGGTGTAGCGTATCTTATGCAAACAGAATTCTAAGGTTGGAAAATGCAGTCGGATGTTTGGGGTACTATAAGTGATCAAGGGGTGGTAACTCATATTACAGGGGGAAACTTTGCACAGAGTTCCATTACGATTAATGGGTGGCTTCGAGATTTCTTGTGGGCACAGGCATCGCAAGTCATTCAGTCTTATGGTTCTTCATTATTTGCATATGGTCTTTTTTTCTTAGGTGCTCATTTTGTCTGGGCCTTCAATTTAATGTTTTTATTCAGCGGCCATGCTGAAGCTATTTCCTTTTTCTCTTAGAGATCATGCTAAAGCTTGGTTTTCTTCTTTGCCTAAGAATAGTATTGATTCATGGAACAAGTGCAAAGAGGCTTTTATCTCTAAGTATTTTCCTCCCGCTAAGATCATCTCTCTTAGAAACAATATTATGAACTTTAAGCAACTTGATCATGAACATGTTGCACAAGCTTGGCAGAGAATGAAATTAATGATACGTAATTGCCCTACTCATGGTTTAAATTTGTGGATGATTATACAAAAAATTTATGCCGGATTGAATTTTGCTTCTCGAAATCTTTTAGATTCGGCCGCGGGAGGCACTTTTATGGAAATCACTTTAGGAGAAGCTACTAAACTCCTAGATAATATTATGGTTAATTATTCTCAATGGCATACTGAAAGATCTACTAATAAAAAGGTGCATGCGATAGAAGAAATTAATGTTTTGAGTGGGAAGATGGATGAACTTATGAAATTATTTGCTAATAAGAGTGTTTCTTCTGATCCTAATGATATGCCCTTTTCTACTTTGATTGAGAATAATAATGAATCTATGGATGCGAATTTTGTTGGTAGGAACAATTTTGGTAACAACACGTATAGAGGAAATTTCAACTCTAGGCCTTATCCTAGTAATCCCTCTAATAATTATGGTAATTCCTACAACAATTCTTATGGAAATTATAATAAGAAGCCCTCTGATTTTGAATCTAATATTAAATAATTTATTACTTCGCGAAAGAATTTTAATGCTATGATTGAAGAAAAATTGCTTAAGATTGATGATTTGGCTAGGAACGTTGATAGAATTTCTCTTGATGTTGATTCTTTGAAACTTAGATCTATTCCACCTAAGCATGATATCAATGAGTCTATCAAAGCTATAAGAATTTCCATTGATGAGTGCAAAGAAAGAACTGCTAGGATGCTTGCTAAGAAAGATGCATTTATAAGAGCGTGTTCTTCTAGTTCCTATGAAAATAATGATGAAGATCTAAAAGTTATTGATGTGTCCCCTATTAAATCTTTTTTTTGCAATATGAATCTTGATAATGATGGGACTGAATATGATCCACCTTTACCTAGAAGGCATTCCAAGAATTCTGAATTTGTTGATCTTGATGCTAAATTTGATAAAAGTGGGATTGAAGAAATTAAAAACCCTAGATGTTGCTAAACCCACTATTATGGATTTCAAGGAATTTAATTATGAAAATTGCTCTTTGATTGATTGCATTTCCTTGTTGCAATCCGTGCTAAATTCTCCTCACGCTTATAGTCAAAATAAAGCATTTACTAAACATATCGTTGATGCCTTGATGCAATCTTATGAAGAAAAACTTGAGTTGGAAGTTTCTATCCCTGGAAAACTTTATGATGAGTGGGAAACAACTATTAAAATTAAAATTAAAGATCATGAATGATATGCTTTATGTTATTTGGGTGCTAGCGTTTCCACGATTCCAAAGACTTTGTGTGATTTGTTAGGTTTCCGTGATTTTGATGATTGCTCTCTAAACTTGCACCTTGCGGATTCCACTATTAAGAAACCTATGGGAAGAATTAATGATTTTCTTATTGTTTCAAATAGGAATTATGTGCCCGTAGATTTTATTGTTCTTGACATAGATTGCAATCCTTCATGTCCTATTATTCTTGGTAGACCTTTCCTTAGAACGATTGGTGCAATTATTGATATGAAGGAAGGAAATATTAGATTCCAATTTCCATTAAGTAAAGGAATGGAACACTTTCCTATATATAAAATTAGATTACCTTATGAATATATTATGAGAGCCACTTATGGATTGCCTTCCAAAGATGGCAATACCTAGATCTATTCTTGCTTATCAATGCCTAGCTAGGGGCGTTAAACGATAGCGCTTGTTGGGAGGCAACCCAATTTTATTTTTATTCCTTGATTTTTTCTACTTTTTAGTAATAAATAAATTATCTATCTCTGTTTTGTTTGTGTTTTTTGTATTTAATTAGTGTTTGTGCCAAGTAGAACCGTTGGGAAGACTTGGGGAAAGTCTTGTTGAACTTGCTGTAAAAAACAGAAACTTTAGCGCTCACGAGAACTGCTGTAATTTTTATTTGGAGAGTGATATTTAGTTAATTCTTTTTTAAGATGATTAATATATAAATTCCTCACGTACATAAATTTATTTTAGAATTTTTGGGGTTCCATATCTTGCGCTAGCTACAGATTACTACAGACTGTTCTCTTTTTGACAGATTCTGTTTTTCTTGTGTTGTTTGCTCATTTTGATGAATCTATGGCTAGTAAAATAGTTTATAAACCATATAGAAGTTGGAATACAGTAGGTATAACACAAATATAAATAAATAATGAGTTTATTAAAGTACCTTGAAGTCATCTTTTATTCTCTTTCGCTAACGGAGCTCACGAGGTTTTCTACTTTATGTTTTGTGTTGTGAAGTTTTCAAGTTTTGGGTAAAGATTTGATGGATTATGGAACAAGGAGTGGAAAGAGCCTAAGCTTGGGGATTCCATTGGCACCCCCAAGATAATCTAAGGACACCTAAAAGCCAAAGCTTGGGGATGCCCCGGAAGGCATCCCCTCTTTCGTCTACTTCTATCGGTACTTTACTTGGAGCTATATTTTTATTTGCCACATGATATGTGTTTTGCTTGGAGCGTCTTGTATGATTTGAGTATTTGCTTGTTAGTTTACCACAATCATCCTTGTTGTACACACCTTTTGAGAGAGCCATATATGATTTGGAATTTGTTAGAATACTCTATGTGCTTCGCTTATATCTTTTGAGTTATATAATTTTGCTCTAGTGCTTCACTTATATCTTTTAGAGCACGGTGGTGGATTTGTTTTATAGAAACTATTGATCCTCATGCTTCACTTAGATTATTTTGAGAGTCTTAATCACATGGTAATTTTCTTAAAATCCTAATATGCTTGGTATGCAAGATTAATAATAAAACTTTCTTATGAGTGTGTTGAATACTAAGAGAAGTTTGATGCTTGATGATTGTTTTGAGATATGGAGGTAATAATATCAAAGTCGTGCTAGTTGAGTAGTTGTGAAATTGAGAAATACTTGTGTTGAGGTTTGCATGTCCCGTAGCATGCACGCATGGTAAACGTTATGCAACAAATTTGAAACATGAGGTGTTATTTGATTGTCTTCCTTATGAGTGGCGGTCGGGGACGAGCGATGGTCTTTTCCTACCAATCTATCCCCCTAGGAGCATGCGCGTAGTACCTAGGTTTTTGATGACTTGTAGATTTTTGCAATAAGTATGTGAGTCCATGGATTATACGCACTCTTACCCTTCCATCCTTGCTAGCCTCTTCGGTACTGTGCATTGCCCTTTCTCACATTGAGAGTTGGTGCAAACTTCGCCGGTGCATCCAAACCCCGTGATATGATACGCTCTTTCACACATAAAACTCCTTATATATTCCTCAAAACAGCCACCATACCTACCTATTATGGCATTTCCATATCCATTCCGAGATATATTGCCATGCAACTTTTCATCATTACGTTCGTCATGACACATTCATCATTGTCATATTACTTAGCATGATCATGTAGTTGACATAGTATTTGTGGCAAAGCCACCATTCATAATTCTTTCATACATGTCACTCTTGGTCCATTGCATATCCCGGTACACCGCCGGAGGCATTCATATAGAGTCATCTTTTGTTCTAGTATCGAGTTGTAATCATTGAGTTGTAAATAAATAGAAGTGTGATGATCATCATTTTCTAGAGCATTGTCCCAAGTGAGGAATATATTAAAAAAAGAAAAAAGAAAGGCCATAAAAAAGAGAAGGCCCAAAAAAGAGAAAGGCCATAAAAAAGGGAAAGGCCCAAATAAAAAAAAGAAAATAAATAAATAAATGAGATAAAAAGAGAGAAGGGACAATGTTACTATCCTTTGCCACACTTGTGCTTCAAAGTAGCACCATGATCTTCATAGTAGAGAGTCTCTCATGTTATCACTTTCATATACTAGTGGGAATTTTTCATTATAGAACTTGGCTTGTATATTCCAACAATGGGCTCCCTCAAGTGCCCTAGGTCTTCATGAGCAAGCAAGTTGGATGCACACCCACTAGTTTCTTTTGTTGAGCTTTCATACATTTATAGCTCTAGTGCATCTGTTGCATGGCAATCCCTACTCCCTGCATTAACATCAATCGGTGGGCATCTCCATAGCCCATTGATTAGCCTCGTTGATGTGAGACTTTCTCCTTTTTGTCTTCTCCACATAACCCCCCTCATTATATTCTATTCCACCTATAGTGCTATGTCCATGGCTCGCGCTCATATATTGCGTGAAAGTTTATAGGTCTGAGATTACTAAAGTATGAAACAATTGCTTGGCTTGTCATCGGGGTTGTGCATGATGATAGCATTCTTGTGTGACAAAAATGAAACATGACTAAACCATATGATTTTGTAGGGATGAACTTTCTTTGGCCATGTTATTTTGAGAAGACATAATTGCTTAGTTAGTATGCTTGAAGTATTATCATTTTTATGTCAATGTGAACTTTTATCTTGAATCTTTCGGATCTAAATATTCATACCACAATTAAGAAGAATTACATTAAAATTATGCCAAGTAGCATTCCGCATCAAAAATTATGTTTTTATCATTTACCTACTCGAGGACGAGCATGAATTAAGCTTGGGGATGCTTGATACGTCTCCAACGTATCTTTTTGATTGCTCCATGCTATACTATCTACTGTTTTGGACATTATTGGGCTTTATTATCCACTTTTATATTATTTTTGGGACTAACCTATTAACCGGAGGCCCAGCCCAGAATTGTTGTTTTTCTCTGTTTTAGGGTTTCGAAGAAAAGGAATATCAAACGGAGTCCAAGCGGAATGAAACCTTCGGGAACGTTATTTTCTCAATGAACACGACCCGGGGGACTTGGACCCTACGTCAAGAAAGAAACGAGGAGGCCACCAGGTAGGTGGGCGCGCCTGCCTACCCTAGGCGCGCCCTCCACCCTAGTGGGCCCCCTGTTGCTCCACCGACGTACTCCTTCCTCCTATATATATCCACGTACCCGCAAACGATCAGAACAGGAGCCAAAACCCTAATTCCACCGCCGTAACTTTCTGTATCCACGAGATCCCATCTTGGGGCCTGTTCCGGAGCTCCGCCGGAGGGGGCATCGATCACGGAGGGCTTCTACATCAACACCATAGCCCCTTCGATGAAGTGTGAGTAGTTTACTTCAGACCTACGTGTCCATAGCTAGTAGCTTGATGGTTGTTTCTCTCTTTTTTGATCTCAATACAATGTTCTCCCCCTCTCTTGTGGAGAACTATTCGATGTAATCTTCTTTTTGTGGTGTGTTTGTTGAGACCGATGAATTGTGGGTTTATGATCAAGTCTATCTATGAACAATATTTGGATCTTCTCTGAATTCTTTTATGTATGATTGGTTATCTTTGCAAGTCTCTTCGAATTATCAGTTTGGTTTGGCCTACTAGATTGATCTTTCTTGCAATGGGAGAAGTGCTTAGCTTTGGGTTCAATCATGCGGTGTCCTTTCCCGGTGACAGTAAGGGCAGCAAGGCAGGTATTGTATTGTTGCCATCGAGGATAACAAGATGGGGTTTTCTTCGTATTGCATGAGTCTATCCCTCTACATCATGTCATCTTGCTTAAGGCGTTACTCTGTTTTTAACTTCATACTCTAGATGCATGCTGGATAGCGGTTGATGAGTGGAGTAATAGTAGTAGATGCAGGCAGGAGTCAGTCTACTTGTCTCGGACGTGATGCCTATATACATGATCATACCTAGATATTCTCATAACTATGCTCAATTCTGTCAATTGCTCAACAGTAATTTGTTCACCCACCGTAGAATACTTATGCTCTCGAGAGAAGCCACAAGCGAAACCTATGGCCCCCGGGTCTATCTTTATCATATCAATCTCCTACTACTTAGTTATTTACTTTGTTATTTGCTTTGCCTTTATTTTACTTTGCATCTTTATCATAAAAATACCAAAAATCTTATCTTATCATATCTATCAGATCTCACTCTCGTAAGTGGCCCTATAGGGATTGACAACCCCTATTTGCGTTGGTTGCGAGGATTTATTTGTTTTGTGCAGGTGCGAGGGACTCGCGCGTAGCCTCCTACTAGATTGATACCTTAGTTCTCAAAAACCGAGGGAAATACTTACGCTACTCTACTGCATCATCCCTTCCTCTTCGGGGAAAACCAACGCAGTGCTAAAAGAGGTAGCACGAACTAATCTAAAAAATGAAAACTAGGGTTTAAATAAAAATCGATCGGTTTTTACCTAAACCGAAAAACCGGCGGCGAAACGAATCGGAACGGCGGCTCTGGCGACGAGGCGGCGGCTCCGGCGACGAGGCGGCGGTTCCGGCGGGGCGAGGTGGGGCTGCGGGGTGGCGGTGACGGCGTGGTGTTGCGGCGTGGCGGCGGCACAAGGCAGGCGGCGACTCGGCGGCGGCGGCTGCGGGCGCTGCTGCTGCATCTTGGGTGGCGATGTGGGGCAGCGGCAGCGGGTATTTAAGAGGGGGAAGGGGCGGGGTCGGCTTGGGGGAGGGGCAACCCGAGGCAGCGGCGGTCTCCCGGACTCCAGCGGAGTCCGGTGCGGGCACGGGGCGCGCGAGGGAGGCGGTGGCGCGGGGTTGGGCCGGCCGGCTCGGCTGGGGTTCGGCCCAGTCGGGCGCTGATTTTTTTTTAAAACTTTCTGCCAAAAATAAATCCTAGAAAAATAAATAAAAATCTAAAAATGCCAAAACAAATTTTCACCATCTAAATAAAATATTTAGAACAAGATGAACATTTTCTTGGCCCTAAAATGCAATTTTGAAAACGTGCACTTTTTTCTAGTGCAAATAAAATTGCAATAAAATCCAAATAAAACATTTATTTGATTTTAATATTTTTCCTCTAATATATTATCTATTTTGGAGAAGTCATTTTATCTCCTCTCATGTATTTTTATTTTAGAAATATTAGGAAGGGAAGATAATCAAAACCAAATGATCATCTTTTCAGAATTTGAGAAAACTCAAATATGAAATTAACGAAATCCCCAACTCTCTCTGTGCATCCTTGAGTTGCATAGAATTTCTAGGATCAAGCCAAAATGCAATAAAATATGATATGCAATGATGATCTAATGTATAACATTCCAAATGAAAAATTTGGGATGTTACACATACTCATCGACATGCAAGTCGTGATTCTTATTACAAGAACATGAAGAATCTCATACATCACATATATCATTCATCACATCCTTTTGGCCATATCACATCACACGGCATATGCTGCATGAACAAGTTAGACGTCCTCTAATTGTTGTTGCTAGTTTTTACGTGGCTGCTATAGGTTTCTAGCAAGAACGTTTCTTACCTACGCCAAAACCACAACGTGAGATGCCAATTTCTATTTACCCTTCATAAGGACCATTTTCATCGAATCCGATCCGACTAAAGTGGGAGAGACAGACACCCGCTAGCCACCTTATGCAACTAGTGCATGTCAGTCGGTGGAACCTGTCTCATGTAAGCGTACGTGTAAGATCGGTCCGGGCCGCTTCATCCCACGATGCCGCCGAATCAAGATAAGACTAGTAACGGCAAGTAAATTGACAAAATCGACGCCCACAACAACTTGTGTTCTACTCGTGCATAGAAACTACGCATAGATCTAGCTCTTGATGCCACTGTTGGGGATCGTTGCAGAAATTAAAAAAATTCTACGCATCACCAAGATTAATCTATGAAGAGACTAGCAACGAGAGAGAGGGGAGTGCATCTTCATACCCTTTAAGATCGTGATACGGAAGCGTTACAAGAACGCGGATGAAGGAGTCGTACTCGTAGCGATTCAGATCGCGGTTGATTACGATCTAAGTGCCGAACCATGGCGCCTCCGTGTTCAACACACGTACATCCCGGGGACGTCTCCTCCTTCTTGATCTAGCAAGGGGGAAGGAGAAGTTGGGGAAGAACTCCGGCAGCACGACGGCGTGGTGGTGGAGCTCGCAGTTCTCCGGTAGGGCTTCGCCAAGCTCAACGGAGGAGGAGGAGATGTTGGGGAGAGGGAGGGCTGCGCCTTGGATGTGTTACTACTGCCCTCCCTCCACCCCTCTATTTATAGGGCGAAGGGGGCCGGCCCCTCTAGATGAGATCTAGAGGGGGGCGGCGGCCAAGGGGAGGGGGCTTGCCCCCCAAGCCAAGGGGGCGCCCCCTTTAGGCCTCATTTGGTTGTTGGGGAGGAGAAAACCAGGGCAATAAACCACCAGGGAGGCATTTCCCTGTGCATATGGGATCCCCCCACCACGCGGGGCATGTTCCCTTCTATATGAGTTGTCCAAATGAGAACAAGGGGAGAGAAGGGAATCCCTCGCTGACGGAGAAGCTCGGAGGCGGAAGACTGATTCTTCGTCAGTCTCGCTCGAGCCGTGCTTTCTCTCCCCGACCCCTGGGGTGTGGAACGTTTCCCCGGGGAAAGGGCGCGGGTCGGGCAGGGATCGCCCCCCTAGGAGTGCGACCAAATAACGCGATCGATTTCCCCTGCTCGATCTGGCCCATGCTTTTCTCGCCCAGGGAAAGCGCAGGGTTCCCGCCGGGATCCCATGCAACCAAAGGAGGCCTTAGGGTTCCCCCAAACCCTAGGCGCATGGGCCCTAGGGGGGGATAGCACTGAGTCCACTTAGGGGCTGGTTCCCTTCCACATACAGCCCATAAGGCCCTTCGGGGCAGGTGGACCCTCCCGATGGACCCCCGGAACCCCTTCGGTGGTCCCGGCACAATACCGATAAACCCCCGAACACTTCCGGTGACCGTATGATGACTTCCCATATATAAATCTTCACCTCCGGACCATTTTGGAACTCCTCGTGACATCCGGGATCTCATATGGGACTCCGAACAACATTCGGTAACTGCATACTATTTCCCATAACAACTCTAGCGTCACCGAACCTTAAGTGTGTAGACCCTATGGGTTCGGGAATCATGCAAACATGACCGAGACATATCTCTGGCCAATAACCAACAGCGGGATCTGGATTCCCATGTTGGCTCCCACATGTTCCACGATGATCTCATCAGATGAACCACGATGTCGGGGATTCAATCAATCCCGTACACAATTCCCTTTGTCTATTGATATGATACTTGCCCGAGATTCGATCGTCGGTATCCCTATACCTTTTTCAATCTCGTTGCTGGCAAGTCTCTTTACTCGTTCCGTAACACATCATCCCGTGATCAACTCCCTGGTCACATTGAGCTCATTATGATGATGTCTTACCGAGTGGGCCCAGAGATACCTCTCCATCACATGGAGTGACAAATCCCAGTCTCGATTCGTGCCAACTCAACAGACACTTTCGGCGATACCCGTAGTGTGCCTTTATAGCCACCCAATTATGTTGTGATGTTTGGCACACCCAAAGCATTCCTACGGTATCCGGGAGTGGCACAATCTCATGGTCTAAGGAAATGATACTTGACATTAGGAAAGCTTTAGCAGACAAACTACACGATCTTGTGCTATGCTTAGGATTGGGTTTTGTCCATCACATCATTCTCCTAATGATGTGATCTCTTTATCAACGACATCCAATGTCCATGGTTAGGAAACCGTAACCATCTATTGATCAATGAGCTAGTCAACTGGAGGCTCACTAGGGACATGTTGTGGTCTATGTATTCACACATGTATTACGATTTCTGGATAACACAATTATAGCATGACCAATAGACAATTATCATGAACAAGGAAATATAATAATAACCATTTTATTATTGCCTCTAGGGAATATTTCCAACAAAATCAGCCATGTCGAAAACACGGAACGGATCAGAGGCCAGCTACTCATCTGTGGAAGGATTGCAGCATAATGAGAAGCTTTAGGGAGTCCATCCAGCACAACCGTGGCCCGAACATCGGTTCTGGGTCCGGCTCTTATGGTCCGGGTCGTGGAGGCGGTGGCTCAAATTCCGGTTTTCACGGCCAAGGCAATCAAGGTGGTTACAACCAACAGAATAATTAGGGGAATCAGCAGCAGCAGTCTGGTTATCAAAGCAACCAGATGCAATTGAATAGTGGGCAGTACCACGTCTTTACCACCAGTCTGTGTAAGTGGGATTAGAAGTTGCATAAGAGGGCAGTAAATGTTGTTGAGCCGGCGGTGCCATGTTATTTACGATGGTTAGAGCAGCCTATTGTGTGGAGTCGTGAGGATCATCCACCCTGGGTTGTTAATCCGGGTCATTTGGCTCTAGTGGTGGCGCCTCAGGTTGGGGGTTATAAATTTACTAAGGTACTCATTGATGGAGGTAGCAACATTAACATACTTTATTATGAGACCTTCCGTCGCATGGGACTGATAGATAAGAATCTTAAGCCGCCAAATACTGTTTTTCATGGTCTGGTGCCAAGTAAGTCAGCCTACCAAGTGGGTAAGATATCTTTGGAAGTTACCTTTGGAGATGAGCATGATTCCAGATCTAAGACTTTGACTTTCGAAGTGGTAAAGATCAAGAGCCCTTATCATGCTCTGTTTGGGTGGCCGGCTTATGCTAAGTTCATGGCAAGGCCTTGTTATGTCTATTTACAGCTTAAGATGCCGGGTTACAAGGGCACCATCACAGTGCATGGGAGTCGCAAGGTGGCCCTGGAATGTGAAGAATGCGATGCTGCTTATGCGGAATCAGTTTGTGCAACAGAGGAGCTGAAATTTTACAAAGACAATGTTAACCCGGCGGACATGACGTCCTTAATGAAGCCGACCACAGAGCACGATCCGACGTTAAAGTTTAAATTGATAGATGACACTAAGTTGGTTGATTTTGTTCCGGGCGACTCATCCAAGCAGTTCAGCATCAGTGCCAATCTGGATCCGAAATAGGAAAGCGCACTCAGCGAGTTCATCCGTGAGAATCGGGACATCTTTGCATGGAAGCCTTCAGACATGCTAGGTGTACCGAGAGAACTCACTGAGCACACTCTTAATATTGATCTAAAGTTTAAGCCGGTCAAGCAATTCCTCCATTTTTTTAACGAGGAGAGGCGGAATGCCATTGGTGAAGAAGTGACCCGGCTCTTAGCGGCCGGGTTTATTATTGATGTTTTTCATCCTGAATGGTTTGCTAACCCGGTGCTGGTGCTTAAGAAGAACGACAGTTGGCGGATGTGCATGGATTACACAGACTTAAACAAGGCTTGTCTGGCTAATCCATTTGCTCTCCCTCGTATTGATCAAATCATTGATGCTACGACGGGTTATGAGCGTTTGAGTTTTTTGGATGCTTATTCTGGTTATCATCAGATCAAGATGGTAGTTAAGGACCAGGAGAAGACAACTTTTATTACTTCGTTTGGAGCCTTCTGCTATGTGTCTATGCCTTTTGGGCTCAAGAGTGCCCAGGCGACTTACCAGCAGTGTGTGCAAAATTGCCTTCACAATCAGATCGGGCGTAATGTTCATGCTTACGTGGATGACATTGTGGTGAATTCAAGGAAGAAGGAAACCTTGATTGAGGACTTGAAGGAAACATTTGACAATCTCTGGGTCTACAAGATGATGCTTAACCCGGCCAAGTGTGTTTTTGGTGTACCAGGAGGCAAGCTTTGAGGTTTTCTGGTTTCTAACAAAGGCAGTGAAGCTAACCCAGAGAAGATCAAGGCCATTACTTCTTTGGCTAAGCCGGCGTGTGTTAATGATGTTCAACGTCCGGCGGGTCATATCGCAGCCCTAAGCCAGTTCATAAGCCGGTTGGGTGAGAAAGCTATTCCCCTTTATCAGATGATGAAGAAGACATATTTTTTTGTTTGGAGTGATGTTGCTAATCAAGCGTTTGAGGATCAGAAGAAACAGTTAGTTGAGCCACCCGTTCTTATTGCCCCTATTATAAGGAGCCTCTATTGTTATATGTGGCTGCTAATAGCTGGGCCATCAATATAGCCATTATGGTGGAGAGGAAAGACGTAGGCAAGGAATATCGGGTTGAACGGCCGGTTTATTACATTAGTGAGGTGCTTATTGAGTCCAAGCAGAGATATCCGCACAGGCAGAAGCTTGTGTATGGGGTATTTATGGCAAGCTGGAAGCTTAAGCAATATTTTCTGGGTCACCCCATTACTGTGGTCAGCTCTGCTCCTCTGGGAGACATCATCCAAAACAGAGAAGCCACATGCCGAGTTGCCAAGTGGGCCATTGAGCTTGGACCTCATGGTTTGAAGTATGTACCTTGTACGGCCATCAAGTCTCAAGCACTTGTGGATTTTATTAATGATTGGACAGAATTACAGACGCCTGAGGAAAAGCCAGATAACACATGTTGGACTATTCACTTTGATGGATCCAGACAGTTGGAAGGCTCGGGGGTTGGAGTTGTCTTGACCTCCCCACGAGGTTACAAGTTTTCTTATGTTCTCCGATTAATGTTTCCTTGTACTAATAATGCAGCAGAGTATGAGGCCTTGCTCCACGGTCTTCAGATGGCTAAAGAGATGAATTTACACCAGGTGAGGTGCTTCGGCGATTCAGATCTGGTAGCCCAACAGGTCTCTAGCACCTGAGATTCTAAGGATCCGCTCATGGCGGCTTATCGTCGAGAGGTTGATGCTATTGCGGGTCATTTCAAATGTTATCAAGTTGAACATATTGATCGCAGGAAGAATGAGGCGGCTGATACTTTAAGCCGGCTAGGGTCTCAGCATAAGCCGGTGCCACCTAACACGTTCCTGGATATTTTGCTTAGCCCTTCTGTCAAATTGCCTACACAGGAGGATCTTGCTGTTCCTGACCCGGAAGCGCAATTGGTGGCGGCTCTTCATGCTATCCCTGATTGGATTGTTCCGTATTTGTCTTACATGACCTGGGGTGAGTTGCCAGAGGATGAGACCTTGGCTAGACAGATAACCCGGCGATCCAAGTCAATGTCAATTGTCAATGGGGAGTTGCACCACCGCAGTGTCACAGGGGTGTTTCAGCGCTGCATCTCTCCAGAAGAAGGTTGTGAGATTCTACGAGAAATTCATGAAGGAAATTGTGGTCATCATGCTATCTCTAAATCTCTTATAGCCAAGGCTTTTCATCATGGGTTCTACTGGTTGACGACTCAGGCTGATGCAGAGGATTTGGTAAGCAAGTGTGATGGTTGTCAGAAATTTTCACGACGAGCTCATGTGTCGGCTCAAGAATTGAGGATGGTTCCAATTACTTAGTCGTTTGCAACTTGGGGGCTTGATATGGTTTGGCCTTTCAAGAGGTCCAATGATAAGAAGACCCACCTTTTGGTGGCGGTCGATAAGTTTACTAAGTGGGTCAAAGCAGAACCGGTTAGGAAGTGTGATGCAGCAACGGCGGTTAAATTCATGAAGAAGGTGATCTTCCGTTTTGGTTTTCCACAGAACATTATCACAAATAATGGTACTAATCTCTCTAAAGGTGCTATGGAAGAATTTTGTCAACGAGAGCATATCCAGCTTGACGTTTCCTCTGTGGCTCACCCTCAGTGCAATGGTCAGGCAGAATGAGCAAATCAAGAGATTCTGCGAGGTATCAAGCCCCGGCTTATGGTTCCTTTGCAGAGAACTCCGGGTTGTTGGGTAGAGGAGTTACCCTTAGTATTATGGAGTATCAATACAACCCCCAATAGATCAACGAGTTACACACCTTTTTTCATGGTTTATGGAGCAGAGGCGGTTCTCCCTAGTGACATCCGTCACGATTCACCTCGGGTGGCGGCTTATGTTGAGGCTGACAATGAAAAGGCGCTCAAGATGCACTTGACCTATTGGATGAGGAGCGTGATCTCGCGGCCGCTCGTTTGACGATTTATCAGCAAGACCTACGTCATTATCACAGCTGCCGGGTCAAAACTAGAACCTTTCAAGAAGGCGACTTAGTGCTCCGGCTCACCCAAGATCAGACAGATATGCACAAGTTATCACCGCCTTGGGAAGGACCTTTCGTGGTCAGCAAAAATTTACATAATGGGTCATACTACCTTATCAACGTTCGAGACAACAAGGATTCATGCACATCGGAGGAGGAGACCCGTCGGTCATGGAACATTGCTCATCTTCGGCCCTACTATACCTGAGCCACCGGCTCTCATGATGTACATAGTCTGATGATGTATATGTTATAAGCAATACAATAAAGCCGACATCCCTGATAATTCAGGGCCTTTGTCGTTTCACTTCCTCGAAGCTGACTCTTTATCATCATCTTACGTATTCATTTAAGAGGCTCATCACCCAAACTTCGGGGACCAAAGAGAGTTGGATGCACAACACAACTCAAACATAGGTCCCTGACGAGCACGATTTGTAAGCATGTCACTTGGGGGCTTCCTGTTCAGACATAGGCGTATTCGACCAAAGAGAACATAGCGTTACTACCCTCTTGACCAGGTTTGTTCAAACATAGGCGTATTCGACCAAAGAGAACATAACTTGTCCGGGTCATCCTACCTATAACCAGCTGCTTCAACTCCATCAGGTAATCCCGATTGACCCGCCGAACTCTTAAACAATCAGTCTTTATGGCGTATTCGACCAAGATCTGAGCTCGTTAAGGTTCAAACGGCGGCTTGTCATGCGAGAGCACGGTTTATAGATAGCCAGGATGGATCCAGGCTTCATAAGTCGCCTTCCTTGAAACTTGGATAAATCGTCCCGTGATGTATGCTGTTACTCTGACCTCGCGTACTTTTGATAAGTCTATAAAGCAAGATATAACTTTATCTAGGATCAAATGTCGATTGGGTACAATGAGTCAGGCTCACGGAATGCACGAACAATCAAGTGGCTCAGGCTACTTTCATCAAAGAAGACACTTTGGCTTGGCAGCCTACAAAAGCCTCGACTTTCTTTTGATTTCTTATTTGTATTCTTTATATGGTTTTTTCGTTGCCTTTTGGTTTTTTACAAGTTGGGCCCAGCTGCCCTGTTTACAGCTCATATTTGAAGCATACTTTGGGTTTCTACAACCCGTTAGGAGGGAAGACTCTTAGTCGCCAGAGCATAATGAATCCTTTGTTCAGAGTTATAGCTTTAACACCTCTAACTGCAAGAAGCTGATAAGCCGGCAATCTAAGCATATACCACAGGTATGACATCTTATTGTCAGATCGGCCCTGGTTATGGACTATTCGTCCTTAGTGGCTTTAATTGGGTATCATGACCCGCCCGGCGGTAAACCGCCAGGGCACCTGTGACTTGTTTGTGTGTAGGAAAATAATCAAGTTTGATTTTCATAAATCAATACTATTATAAGAGTAAAAGGATCATCTTTCAAATTGGCGGATCAGCAGTGTTGCACTAAAACAGAAACGTGCACGATGGCACGACAGATTCAAGTTTTCACTAACCTATTACATGGCTCCATAAGCCGAATAAGATCAAGTTTTTCAAGGATCAAATATATAAGCCGCCAGGCGGTTTAATCTTCTTGTCCTTGCTGATTGGAGGCCTCTGGTTCATCCCTTGCCGGTTCTTCGTCCTCCTCCGCCGTCTGGAAGTTTGGTTTTGACCAATCAAAGCGACGCAAGGCGTAGGATTCCGCTTCGTCATCAATAAGATTGGACGGGTCAATTTCAGGGGCGAAGGTGTGCTTACGAATTGGAGGAATCAGATCCATCACTTTATACGCAGGAGTAGACATCTTCTGATTTTCTGTGTCATAAGCCGGCTGATATTTGGAGAGATTGGTTTCTTCAGCAATGACTGTTGCATGAGGACGAATTGCTTTAACACAAGTGGCGAAGTCTTGTTGATCAAAAGAAGTCACATCTTCCTTCAGAGTTGGATACCCACTGGCTACATCGGCCGGGTCTAACTCCGGTACCCATGCCTTAGCACGACTCAAAGCTGTCACAACACCAGCTCTTGCACAAGACCGCTTTATCTCTTGAATTCCAGTGGGCAGGATTGACAATTTCTTTAACACATCACTTAATAGATTGGGTCCTTTGTTTGTTGGATAAATGGTAGCTAATGTGCGTTGAGCTCCGGTGTATAGTTGTTCAACCAACATATATACGGCTTTCAGCTTCATTACTGCGTCTTGATTCAGGTTGCTGCTCCTCGGACCTGCACAAATTACAGATTGGTTAAATGGCAGTTTATATTATCATGACAAGGATTCACTTTTGATGAATAGCAAAGAAAATCACCAAAGATAGCAGAAGCCATGTGAGAGACATGGTGTTTTAAGTCGGAGAGTTCAGTGGTTACTTCTTGAAGAGCTGCCTCGGCTTTTTCAGCTCGTTGTGTTAAAGCAGTCTTCTCTTCATCCCAAGTATCTTTCTCCGTCTTAAAACTGGTCTTCATCTTTTCCGATTCAGTTATGCTAAACTGAAATTTGGCTTCAGCCTTCCGGGTTTCAGACTCCTGATTCGCTAGCCGGGTCTTTGCATCATTCAGCTGTGACTCCAGTTCAGCAGTAGTAGCATGCATGAAGCACAAACTTGTCAAACACATTCATGGTGGATTACAACAATATAAGGCCCAAGTCCTTTGCAAGCAATAACACTTGGCACTTGGGGGCTAATGTCTGCCAAAGAATTTCTTTAAGTAAAACATCTCTTATAAATAAAGTCCCAAGCACTTTGCAAGAAAGACTACTTGGCACTTGGGGGCTAATGCATATCGCTTGTATCTTCTTCATGACGAACCGGGTGTGCTGTAAACAATCACAACCGATTCATGGGGGCTACACAGATAAGCTTTCCTTTCTTAATCTAATGCTAAACAGGACCGGCTGATTCATCATGATTAAACCGGCCCTTGGGGACTACGGATGCAATGCTAAAGTTGCTTAAACGTCCGGTTTACTTTTAAACCGGCCTTGGAAGTATTCTATGAGAAGAAGCTTATGGATTATTTTAAAGTCTACAGTCTATTCAAAATTATCATAACCATTAAACTTGGGGGCTGGCAGGATATACATAATTATTCAAAGTTGGAAGTCATACCTCATACTTTTGGTGCATTTGCTTCACCATATCAACTTCTAGGTCACGGCTAGAATGTACTTGGCTAAGGTGGCTAGAGAGTATCTCACTGCTGCTCAATTGTGCATAGTGAGAGACATCAAACCTCACTTTCCACCTTTCAATAACCTCTTGTTTGGCGGAATGCTTGGCCAAGACAGTTGGATTTGCCGGCTCTGGAAAGCCGGTGCCAGTGATCAGAACATCATGAGTGTGAGTTTCTGACGGCTTAAGTGGGCTTGATGGCCCAAGATTTGAAGAGTTGATATTGGGGTTGTCAGCACGGAGATCTGGAATCTCAGGTGAAACATCAGGGCCAGAGTCATCTGGTTGCTTTTCAGAAACTTCAGGTGCAGAGGCTTGCTGTTCCAGTTCAATAGCTTTAGGATCATCAGTTGGCTTGATTATCTTGGCCTTCTTGCTAGGTTTGGCTTGTCCACTTCATGGATTGGAACAAGTTAGTACAATTATAAGCGTATAAAGGGGTACGGAATACAGTTGATTGTTATTACCTTGGGACAGTCTTGAAAGTCGACAGCTGAGTTTGTGATGAATCGCCAGAAGAAGAATGAGAAATTTCCTGGTAGTTTGAATCAGAGGAATTGAGTGGCTGGCGAAAGAGACCCGCCAGCGGGTAAAGAGAAGTTAAGTATGGAAGAACCTCGTTCGATGTTTCCATGAAATCGGAGTATTTGGTAAGCCGGAGGACAATTCTTCACCTCCGCTATTCTAAGTCTGGCGCCGGCTCTCGTGCCGTTGTTGCTTCAAAAGAAAGTGAGGATCCAAATGAGCTAAGGGTGTGAAAATCTTACTTTCCGGATTACCCGTCGAAATTCCTGTCTTGGCAAAGGCTCTGAGTCGGAGGAAACAATCATTACCTCTTCTTCAATGGCTTGGCTGGCCCCCGTATCATCCTGATAATAGTCAGTGTTAATAAGATGATTGAAAAAGGAGCCAAGGGAGTCAAGGGCTACCTCCGACTCAGAACTGTCATCCAGCTCAAACATACTGGAAGCACTTGGTTTCTTCTTGCTTTTCTTGCGAGCTTTCTTGACGGCTTTCTTGGCAGCCCCGGCCTTTTTAGCAGCTTCGTGGTCATATTTTGCCTTCCAAAAATCCAATTTAGCCTGTGAAAGTCAATAAAAGTTGAAGTTAATAGAATATTCAAATGATGAGTTGAAAGCAAAGCAAGTTAGAGACTCACATCTGGCGGCGGGTTAAGTTTGCAGAAAGGGTTTAGACCCACTTTGCTGCAGTCCTCAAAATCTTCATTCAGAAGAGTTCTTGTCATTTCAGTAATTGCATCATCACACAGACGCAAAGGGCTGTGGTGTAATGGATCCTTTGTACCGCCTGTGTATGTACACATTAAGCCTGGCCGGCGGCTCAAGGGTATGATCCGCCATGCAACCCAGCATCAAACTAATTCAACGCCAGTTAATGCGTTTCCCACCAGAGCTTTAACTTTCTCCATGGTGGGTGCAAGTTTTCTATGTTCAGTGGCTGAAAGCTTTCCTGGAAGATCATGCTTCGAGTCAAGACGTTCAGCGCGATAACCCGCCAATGGATTCTCGTCATCCGCAGAAGTATCTTTGCAGTAAAACCACGTCTGATTCCAATCTTTTGGGTGACTCGGCAGGATGGCGTCTCTTCTATGTTGAATCAAAATTCTGCCAAGTTCCAAGCTAGGGCCGTTCGTGAACTCATTCTGGCGGTTTAAATAGAAGTATTCTCTGAAAAGTTCAACACTGGGCTCCTCTTGAAGGTATACTTCACAGAAGACTTGAAAGTTGCAGATATTTGACATGGAGTTGGGTCCAATGTCTTGAGGATGGAGCTGGAAGAAGTGCAGGACATCTCAGAAAAACTTAGAGCCGGGTGGTGAGAAGCCCCGGTTCATATGATCAGTGAATACAATGACTTCGCCATCCTTCGGTCAAGGTCTTTCTTCGCCCGGTTCAGGGGCACGATAGTGCGTGACATTCTTTTCTAGCAAATATCCGATTTTGACAAAATCTTTAAGCATGCCCTCAGTGACAATGGAGGGAACCCAGTTGCACGCATAGAATGTCTTTGGCGGCATTGTGAAGAGAGAAAGCCTAAAGAAAGGGAAATTTTAGCCGGTTCAAATCAGATTGGTGAAATCACAAGTTAACAGTTATAGTATATATTCGGAATGGCGGCTTAAGTGAGGACTAAGGATATATGAGTAATTATAAGATGGATATGTAAGCCGCCATGACACGTACTGGTATTCAGGATCTAACAGAGCAAAAGTTTTACTAAGTATTGGGACAAATGGATTTCACAGATTGAAGCTATGAGATTAGATCTCCGGCAGTTCAGGAAAAAGGAAATAAATCCTAAACATAAGGTGGCGGCAACAGAAAAGTAGGGGTGCTTAGATAAGATCTGCTACGACAAGGATATGCTCTAGTATCAAAAACAGGTGCTAAAACTGCTACCGCGCGAGATTTGTACTACTTTCAGATCAAAACTATGCGATTTAGGACGAAGAAGGGGAAGAACGGTGATGAAACACCGGCAAACATAGAAACCCTAAAAGCAGATCTATGAAGGGGAAAGGGGAAGACTTACTGACGTTAAGGGACAATGGAGGAGCACCGCGGCATTTCTGGTCAGTTCAGGGTGATGCAGCGGCCGGAGTTGATGAAGAGGACGAAGGTCAACGGCGGCGGAGCTCGGGTGCACTGGGACGTCGCGAGGAGGAAGACGAAGGAGAGAAGGCAAAGGGGGAGAATGAGAAGTGAGCCTGTGGCCATATTTATAAGGCCGGAAGGATAAGTGGCATGCGCGGGAATTGAGGAGACAGAAAAGTGGATCTGTGACCGCATGAGTGCCTCGATTTTCGGAAGGGTCAGTTAAGAAAAATATTTATTTTGTCCATGCGTCGTATTAATTATAGGTGATGTCACGGTGGGTTACCGCAATTTCCGGAGATGATGTCATGGCGGGTTACAGCATTGCACAAGAAGATGAAGATGGATTTTTTTCTAAATGTTGAAGATTGACATGAAGAAGTACAAATTAACCTAGGGTCTAATGTTGGGGATATGACTATCAAATATGACCCGCCCAGGAAGGGCCGGGTCATCCATTATGGCGGTTCATCTAAATGAAGCCCAAGAGTATACTAAATATGGCGGTTCATAGATAGGCTTGTTAAAAGGCCCAAATCCAGAGGCGGCTTAAGGCCCGTAAGTGTAAACCGCCATGTATATTTAAACTTGTATTGTAAGGCATGTAAGATAAGTCACTGAGCCGGACACGTTTGTATGAGCCGGCCGGGACTCTGTAGGCCGCAGGGCGTCAACCCCTATATACAAGGGGACGACCCGGCAGCGCCTTAGGGCAAGAAAAGACAGATCGAAAGCTAGGCAAAGCGGATTCGCTCCCTGGTAATCGAAACCCTAGCAATACCACCTCAAACTAGATTAGGCTTTTAACTTCACCGCAAGGGGCTGAACCAGTGTAATCTCCTCGCGTCCTTTGTCCCTGTTTAACCCCTTTAAGCTAACCTCGTCGTAATGACTCCACAACTAAGTCCTTCCATGAGTACATCTGCCGTGACACTTCCACGACAAAAGAGCTTGATGTCTACAACGCAAACTTCTTCTTGTAGACTCGTGTTGGGCCTCCAAGTGCAGAGTTTTGTAGGACAGTAGCAATTTTCCCTCAAGTGGATGAAATAAGGTTTATCAATACATGGGAGATGAAGATGGTCTCTCTCAAACAACCCTGCAACAAAATAACAAAGAGTCTCTTGTGTCCCCAACACACCCAATACCATGGTAAATTGTATAGGTGCACTAGTTCGGCAAAGAGATGATGATACATGTGTAATATGGATGGTAGATATAGGTTTTTGTATTCTGAAAATATAAAAACAACAAGGTAACTAGTAACAAAAGTGAGCAAAAACGGTATTGCAATGCTTGGAAACAAGGCCTAGGGTTCATACTTTCACTAGTGAAAAGTCTCTCAACAATGATAACATAATTGAATCATGTAACAATCTCTCAACGTGCAACAAAGAATCACTCCAAAGTTTCTATCAAAGAACGTAGGACGAAAACGTGCATCAACCCCTATGCATAGATTACCCTGTTGACACACGAACACGTCACGTGTACCCTCGACGCCGGGGGTGATGCACCGCAGCTCACGTCGAAGGAGACCCGACCGACAGCGCGATACGCAAGATAGTCAGCGGGCGCTTTTGAAGACCCGAAACCTCACACACCCGGGAGGGACCCTGTCAGGGAGTGTGGCGGCTATGGGCTGCCCTAGGTCGATTCGCTCGCCCCTAGAGCCTCGTGGATCACTGCCCTCCAATGCGAAGAACGAACGAATAACGAGAAAGAAAGATACAAGGGTAGGGGATAAAGATAGATGAACACAAAAGTGTAATAGATTGATTGGTTCGATTGGTGTTGTTCAATCGGCCATCACCCCCAACATATATAAGAGGCGGCTGGACTTCCCGTACAAGCAAAGGATTCATCTAGGCTTTCCTTACAAAAAATTACATCAATTCACGTCCTAGAGTCCTAATTCTATTCCAACTCGGACTCAGTCTGAATCTGGCCCAACTTTTGTCTTCCTCCTTGCACGGGCCGCCGAGCTTGCATATGACCTTCGATCAAGACGGCCCAAATATGAAACTTGTGCGCCTCGACGAGACGAACAATTCTTATGTTGAACACTTTTCCAATACCATCTTGAATATTCTACGAAGCCCTCTTTAACATCCAGTCGGACTCGGTCATGTAATGAACTGGATTGTCCGAGTCTCGTAGTGAACTTATAGGCCGTATACTATCTCAGATGATAATGACTCCAAAACCAATGTTCACCATTTTGACGATGCGCACAACTTCCATATTGATCACTTTTCCATCCGAGGTCATCTGGATTACCTTTCGGGCACATCTTCAGTTTCACTCGGATCCGAGCTCATCCACTCGGATATTAGAGTTTTTCGTCCGACTAGACCTTTTCACTCGGATGTTAGAGTCTTTCACTCGGAAGACAATATCTTACTCGAACGTCATGTTTTCATTCCGACGGTAATATTTTCACTCAGAATAACTTCACTGGGATGATATTTTCACTCGGATTACTATATTTTCACTCGGATTCCAATCTTTTACTCGATCGATAAGTTTTCACTCAACCTTTTACTCGATCGTAGGTTTTCACTCGGATGGTAAACTTTTCACTCGGATTTTCCGACTGAAAACACAGCCTGATCTTGATTTGCCTCTCCAGGTTGCACACGATCTCGGATTGAGACACATTTTATATGAAAAACGATCGGCTCGACGAGACAAAACTTTTTCGTGTTGAAGGTTTTCCGATTCAAGGCCGCCTTGATGGCCGAATTACTCACGCAACCTATCACACAAGTGTCTGACACGTCGCGCCATATTTCTGTTGAGGTTCGGTCTGCAGTGTATTGCCTCTAACTTTTGCATATGAACTCGGATTGAGATGATTTATATATCAAAATCGATTGGCTCGACAAGACGAAGACAATTCCTTAAGAGTTCTCCTTCATCCGAGGTCATCTTGAAGACGTGATTCGCTAAAAACCACTCGAAACATTGAATTGTGACACTCGGAGTATAGTTTCGGTCCGTAAGATAAGGTCGAATGAATATAACTGAAACATCAAAGTTGTCCCACTTGGCGACGTGAATCTTTTCATGCTAAAAACCCGTTCACTCGAGACCATCTTCATTGCAATCTATATCTTGCCAAAATCAGGTGTCAACACATGCCCCCTTGTTTTCTGGCAAAGCTTGCGTGCCAGAAAATACCTTGCATAGGGTAATGTTTAAGTACGATGTCAACACTCCATCGGCTGTGCATGTGAGTATGATAATTTTAATCATCCATATGCTCATGTTTGTTGCTTCTTCGGTAGAGCCTCTTGGATAATAGTTGTCGGAAAACAACAATTGGATGTCACAAAGGCTTCCACGTAAGTTTCTTATGTCAATCTGGACCTTGCATTTGTCCAGGCATTCCCTGGGAATATTAGATCCCTTCAACGAAGAAAGTTGCCGAACGATTATGACCATGCACCTCAAAGGAATACCATCAACTATTAGGCAACTCAACTCGTTATCAAAGTACACCATCAAGCCTCCACCAAACAACGTCTGTCTCCTGAATTGGATCCTGCAAATAAATAACATTTGGAGTCGGGGCTCTTTTATGCAGTAGACCCTTGATTGGTGGTCGACTCAATAATTAAGTCGGCCTCGCCAGTATTGGCAAACAATGAGCATCGGCTATAGGAGTAGGAAATCAACCATGGTGAACACCGTTAGCCAGATGTCGGGTTTGTCAACACAATGAATTCTGAGGGCGATATGCAAATATTGGCCATGCGTTCTTATCTCAAAAGTGCTCGGAAGTCCGTCCACCAAAGTGTGAATAGCCGAAATAAGTCAGATGTTTCGGCTGAGGATAAATTCCATAGCGTTGATTTTGATGGTACGATTGAAGAATATGGATGAGACGCCTCCTGGAGTCTCCTATATGAAAATTGTCGTCCTCGCCTACTGGCTTTACACTTGTACTCCCTTATTTCTGCTGGCTTCGCAACAAGAGATGTGATGCCGCTCTTGACTCGAGGATTTCCCTTAGGAACCCAGGCCATGTTCCTCTTCTCCAGCTCTTTGTCCCTAAGACATTTTAGCTTCTTCTGTTGCGAATATGGTAAGCCGAGTGGGCGTCCCGGCTGGGACTTTGGTTTATGCACTGGCAAATTCTTCCTGACTTTGGGCATCTCTGGCTTGGCCTATCCAAACTTGACTATTGGATCCTTGTATTTTACTTGCTTCACTTTCTTGTCCTTAGCAGCCAACATAGGCCCGGCTGGCTTTTTGTCATTTGGAGTCGGATCTGAAATAGCACTCTTGCGGCCATCCTTTTCTTTCTTCACCTTTTTAACACTTATTCCAATAGAAGGTCGGACATCATTTCTATTTTGACTGCTCCTCTTGGGAACCCATGCCATGTTCTTCTTTCTCAACTCATGTGTACTAAGTCTTTGTAATTCCTTCTCTTGTCAATGTGCTAAGCCGAGTGAGCACGTCAGCTGTGATTTTGTTTCAACCAATGCCAACTCTTTTTTGGCCTTGTGCACTCTCAACTTCTTCCCTTCAGATTTGGCACTTGATTGACTTGCCTCATTGCCTTTTGTAGCCAATGTCAATACTTTAACTGGCTCTTTGTTATTTGAGAACAAATCTGAAGTAGCACACTTACGACCATCTTTCTTGACCTGGTACACTTGCTTGACCACCTCTTTATTGTTCCTTGAGCTCCGGACCGATTCCTTATGATTGAAACAGTCTTTGACGTGTGATTCTTCATCAAATGTTGATCTTTTTGGAGTTGCATAATGTTGGCAAGATGATCTAAAATAAGATGGATAATTTGCCCTTGTATCATACGCGCCCCATGATGGATATGGATTTACATGAGCGTAGGGAGGCATCCACGACATTGGCATTGGCGGCCCAAAAGCAGGGTATGAAGTCCGCTTGCTCAACGTCTTCCTTTGCCAATCCAAGTCTTCAGATTTATGCCTTCGGGGTGACTTCAATGCTTTTGCTTCACTCGGCCGATAAGCACTCTTTGCCTCACTTATCCTTTGGTACTTTTCTAATAAATGCGCGAAAGTGACTTTCGGTTTTTTGATTTTATGCTTACCATGGCATTTGCTTTCTTTGGTTGTGCGTGCACCGGTCTTTGAATTCTCTTGTTGCCCCCCAGTGCTAGATGTTATCATTGTAGCTTTGATGGAATTTCCGTCTTCAAGATTGTTCTTGATGCACTTTTTAACAATATCATTGCTCGAAGACTTGACCCCATCATCATTGACGTGTACATGTCCACTTTTAGATAAATCAGCTGAAGATATCCAACTCAACATTTCATGATCGTCAAAATGATCCGTCTGTCCAAATGATCATGCCTCAACAAACTCCAATCGTCCTATCTTGTCCGATTGCTTGACTTGATGGATCATGTTGCAATCTTTGACATTTTGCTTGAACGAACATTGTGTTGGCTCTTGTCTTGACGGATCGACATCGTGATCAATTATAATAATAAGATTAGTCAGCGATGTACCGATGATGTGATCCACTATGACTGCACTGGACGTACACTCCTGGTCCATTAACTGATATTGTGATACCGGCCTCGATACAGAACAACCGAGCGGTGTCAGCTTAACATCATCCGGCTCGTCTATGCATTGATTTTCGTCCTCCTTTCCCGATGCTCTTGAATCGGCTATCCTGGAGAACTTTGAACCTGGCTTTCTACTCCTGCAACCAAAATAGTTAAAGAATATACGTCTCATCTGAGACCAAATGTTAGCCAGGCATGAAACAAACAAAGTTGCCCGTATGAATATAAAGTTCAGTCGGCATGATGGAAACAACTTCGGTTGCGATAAGTTGTCACTATTAGCCTCTATGAATGGTGCCATGTGTTGATCAGCATGATTAGTAACAAGATAATTCGAAACATATAAATTACTCATCTCGATTGGTCTTTCAAAATTAATTAGAATCTTACTAACAGGTGCATCAACAATATGATTTTGACCGAATCAAAAACTGAGTAAACTCTTGGCTAGGTGTACCTTTGTGAAGTCGTTGGAACGAGAAGATGGTTGCACCACTGGAACAATACCTTGCTCCACTTCTAAATAATTCTCGAATGCATCTTCCTCTTTTTCTGGATCTCGTGCCTCATCACTCGGATTGCCTGAATAGATTTGACTTGGATTTCCCGAGTAGATTTCACTCGGATTACCCGAATGGATTCCACTCGGCCGCTCTTCGTCAGCTATACTTCATTCAGCTGCATGCTTTGGTTCTTGGTCTTCGTCACTAGTCAAACTTTGTTTGGCCATATAACTTTGCTCTTGATGCTCATCAATTTCTTTGGCACGGAACTCATAGGGCAGCATGTAAGCTCCCTCACATCCAGAAAATTGAGCACGGCCAATTTGTTGCGTTTACCGTTCTTTTGCTTGGTGAAGCTTGCATCTTCTATTTTGGTACACGCAGCAATAACTGGCTTGATGCACTCAGCTCTAGCGGCTTTAGCCGGTGATGCACTCGGCTGGCCCGATGCAACGCACTCGGCCTTAAACGTCTCAGTGGTCAATTTGGTTTCAATTGAATCCACCATTGTCTTGTCACAAAAGGAACTGTTCAACTCAGCTATAGACGAGTTAGTCATATTTGACTCTGTTTCAACCGAATCAACCGTATTAGCCGAGTGAACCCTTTCTTGACGATTTTCTTGCAAAGCTTCTTTTTTATCTTGCCCCAAAATTGCAAAGGAGCCAACATGGTTGCTACATGGAGGAAGGCACTTGACGTATTCTTGCAAATATTCCACTCCACGTTTCTTCTTGAGTGCTTCATAAGAATGTCGATATTCTGCTGGTAATTCCTCAAGAGTTGGTGTAGTAAATTCATTGACGCTATTCCCTGTGAGCTTTGGCTTGATCTTGTCCACTTTGGCCACATGTTTTTCTTTAAACTCAGCCCTGCTTGGATCAGCTTGCCCTCCAATACTTTTATGATCTTTCGGCAATGAATTGATGTTGCCGAAATTTTGCGATTGTATAGGGGGTGTATAACATGCTGCAATGATAGGTGAAGACATGTGCACTGTTGTTGAATATTTTCTCATGCCAATTTGCTCAATCGGTAACACTTCATCTTCTTTCAAAACCCTAGCTTTTATTGCCTCATAATCAGGAACCAAACCTTTATCATGTTGCTCAAGGCAAAGAGTGGTAATCTTCTTATTTTGCGCTAAGATTTTTAACGCAGCCAAAGTCACCTCATCTCCTGCAATATTAGACACATACACTCCTGTAGAATCTCCATTCACTCGGCCATAAAAGTGAGCCGAGTCATGAATACTTTTAGTTGCATATGATGCTGAAAAATTAATATCATGAGGTGTATTATATGATGACTGAGGATAACCGTCCAAATAGCTAATGGAAGCATAGCCGATTGCCTAATTCATCAGCATGTTTGGGGATAAACCCGCATATTGCGAGTTGGCTGCCGATGGATAAAACTGTGACATTCCCCCCTGCACATGAGGTGTCATATATTGATCACTCGAACAAATTGTGTTGTTCATCGACATATTGAAAGATGTTGTCGATGCACGAAAGTTCAGATTCATAAGTTGCATGTCGCGATTATGTAAATTCCAAGTTTCCCCAACAGAATAACTAGTCGGCCTTTGCTCATTAGGGATAGCCGACATGACATGTCCATTGAAAGATCTAGCAACATAAACATAATGGATATTTGCATCTATGTAAGGAGATTGATGATACATGTTACCGTTGTAGATTGTAGCCGCTCGATGATGCTCTCCTCGTAGCAAGAACATGCTGGAGACTGTTCAAAGCTTCGTCCCCAGCGGAGTCGCCAAAAAGTGTGTTGACACACGAACACGTCATGTGTACCCTCGACGCCGGGGGTGATGCACCGCAGCTCACGTCGAAGGAGACCCGACCGACAACGCGATACGCAAGACAGTCAGCGGGCGCTTTTGAAGACCCGAAACCCCACACGCCTGGGAGGGACCCCGTCAGGGAGTGCGGCGGCTATGGGCTTCCCTAGGTCGATTCGCTCGCCCCTAGAGCCTCGTGGATCACTGCTCTCCAACGCGAAGAACAAACGAATAACGAGAAAGAAAGATACAAGGGTAGGGGATAAAGATAGATGAACACAAAAGTGTAATAGATTGATTGGTTCAATTGGTGTTGTTCAATCGGCCATCACCCCCAACATATATAAGAGGCGGCTGGACTTCCCGTACAAGCAAAGGATTCATCTAGGCTTTCCTTACAAAAAATTACATCAATTCACGTCCTAGAGTCCTAATTCTATTCCAACTCGGATTCAGTCTGAATCTGGCCCAACTTCTGTCTTCCTCCTTGCGCGGGCCACCGAGCTTGCATATGACCTTCGATCAAGACGGCCCAAATATGAAACTTGTGCGCCTCGACGAGACGAACAATTCTTATGGTGAACACTTTTCCAAATAAGACCATCTTGAATATTCTACGAAGCCCTCTTTAATATCCAGTCGGACTCGGTCATGTAACGGACTGGATTGTCCGAGTCACGTAGTGAACTTACAGGCCGTATACTATCTTAGATGATAATGACTCCAAAACCAATGTTCACCATTTTGATGATGCGCACAACTTCCGTGTTGATCACTTTTCCATCTGAGGTCATCTGGATTACCTTTCGGGCACATCTTCAGTTTCACTCGGATCCGAGCTCATCCACTCGGATACTAGAGTTTTTCGTCCGACTGGACCTTTTCACTCGGATGTTAGAGTCTTTCACTCGGAAGACAATATCTTACTCGAACGTCAAGTTTTCATTCCGACGGTAATCTTTTCACTCGGAATAACTTCACTCGGATGATAATTTCACTCGGATTACTATATTTTCACTCGGATGCCAATCTTTTACTCGATCGATAGGTTTTCACTTGACCTTTTACTCGATCATAGGTTTTCACTCGGATGGTAAACTTTTCACTCGGATTTCCTGACTGAAAACACAGCCTGATCTTGATTTGCCTCTCCAGGTTGCATACGATCTCGGATTGAGACACATTTTATATGAAAAACGATCGGCTCGACGAGACAAAACTTTTTCGTGTTGAAGGTTTTTCGATTCAAGGACGCCTTGATGGCCGAATCACTCGCGCAACCTATCATACAAGTGTTTGGCACCTCGCGCCACCATATTTCCGTTGAGGTTCGGTCTCCAGTGTATTGCCTCTAACTTTTCCATATGAACTCGGATTGAGATGATTTATATATCAAAACCGATTGGCTGGACGAGATGAAGACAATTCCTTAAGATTGCTCCTTCATCCGAGGTCATCTTGAAGACATGATTGGCCAAAAACCACTCGAAACATTAAATTTTGACACTCGGAGTATAGTTTCGGTCCGTAAGATAAGGTCGAATGAATATAACCGAAACATCAAAGTTGTCCCACTCGGCGACGTGAATGTTTTCATGCTGAAAACCCATTCACTTGAGACCATCTTCATTGCAATCTATATCTTGCCAAAATCAGGTGTCAACATACCCCAATGTCACCTCGGGAATCTACGAGTTGAGAGCGAAAACATACATCAAGTGAATCAATAGAACATCCCATTATCACCACAGATATCCCATTGCAAGGCATACATCAAGTGTTCTCAAATCCAATACTCAATCCAACATAACAAAATCTCAAAGAGCAAGACTCAATTCATCACAAGAAGGTAGAGGGGGAGAAACACCATATGATCCAACTATAGTAACAAAGCTCGTGGTACATCAAGATCGTGCCAAATCAAGAACACGAGAGAGAGAGAGAGAGAGATAGATCAAACACATAGCTACTGGTACATACCCTCAGCCCCCAGGGTGAACTACTCCCTCCTCATCATGGAGACCGCCGCGATGATGAATATGGCCTCCGGTGATGATTTCCCCCTCCGACAGGGTGCCGGAATGGGCTCCCGATTGGTTTTTTGTGGCTATAGAGGCTTACGATGGCGGGACTTCTGATCTAGGTTTGTTTCTGGAAGGTCTCCGTATTAATAAAAAAATTGGCATCGGAAACAAGTCAAGGAGGTGCCAGAGCGGCCCACAAGCCCTCAAGGCGCGCCCGGGGGATAGGGCGCCCCTGGCTTGTGGACTCCTCGGGACTCTTCTGGTCCAGCTCTGGTGCTTCAAGGGTCTCTTTTGGTCCATAAAAAATCACCGTAAATTTTCATCCCATTCCGAGAACTTTTATTTCTGCACAAAAAATGACACCACGTTTGTTTTGCTCAAAACAGTGTCAGTCCGGGTTAGTTCTAGTAAAATCATACCAAAACCATATAAAATTGTTGCAAACATGGCATCAATACTTCATAAATTATAGATATGTTGGAGACGTATCAATAATCCTCAGATCACGGACCCAGTCCTCATTATTGCTACCATCATCTTTCAACTTAGTTTTCTCTAGGATCATATCAAAAATAGGGGAGCTATATCGCGAGCTATTGATCTACAACTTAGATATACAAAAGATATTAAGACTAAGTTCATGATAAATTAAGTTCAATTAATCAAATTACTAATGAACTCCCACTTAAATTAACACCCCTCAAGTTATTTAAGTGATACATGATCCAAATCAACTAAACCATGTCCGATCATCATGTGAGATGGGATAGTCATCAATGCTGAACATCTCTATGTTGATCATATCTACTATATGACTCATGTTCGACCTTTCGGTCTCCAATGTTCCAAGACCATGTCTGTACATGCTAGGCTCGTCAAGTTTAACCCAAGTATTCTGCATGTGCAAAACTGTCTTACACCCTACTACTACTTAAGCTTGCGTTGGTTTTCCCTAGAAGAGGAAAGGGTGGTGCAGCAAAGTAGAGATAAGTATTTCCCTCAGTTAGAGAACCAAGGTATCAATCCAGTAGGAGGTACAAGCAAGTGCCCAATCTATACACCTGCACAAACAATCAAACACTTGCACCCAACGCGATAAAGGGGTTGTCAATCCCTTCACGGTCAATTGCAAAGGTGAGATCTGATAGAGAGAGTATAAAAGATTGCTAAAACGTAAAACAAAATAAAAGTAAATAAACATAAAACAAAATAAAAGTAAACAAAATAAACATAAAATGTTGGGAGGGGGCACCTAGAACACACAACAACATCTGTAAGCCGTTTGCGGCGCCCCCCTCCATAGATTACACCCTCAGTCATATTCTCGCGGTACTTAGGCGAAGCCTTGCGCGGATCACATCACCATCACTGTCACCACGCCGTTGTGCTTATGGAACTCATCTACTTCCTCGACACTTTGCTAGATCAAGAGTTCGAGGGACGTCATCGAGCTGAACGTGTGCAGAACTTGGAGGTGCCGTACATTCAATACTTGATTGGTCGGAATGAGAAGAAGTTCGACTACATCAACTACGTTGTCAAACGCTTCCTATTTTGGTCTACGAGGGTACGTAGACACATCCCCCCCTCTCGTTTCTATGCATCTCCTAGATAGATCTTGCGTGAGCATAGTAATTTTTTTAAATTGCATGCTACGTTTCCCAACAAGTTTGAGAACAAAGGTATCAATCCAGTAGGAGACAACACACAAGTCACCTGCACAAACAAACAAACAACTTGCACCCAACGTGATAAAGGGGTTGTCAATCCCTTCAGGGTTACTTACAAAAGTGAGATCTGATAGATATAGATAACTGGTAAAGTAATATTTTTGGTTTATAGATCGGAAAGTAAAAGATTGCAAGATAGTAAATCGGAAACTAAAATGATAGAAAATTGACCCGGGGGCCATAGGTTTCACTAGAGGCTTCTCTCTTGAAGGCAAATAATACGGTGGGTGAACAAATTACTGTCGAGCAATTGATAGAAAAGCACAAAGTTATGATGATATCCAAGGCAATGATTATGCATATAGGCATCACGTCCGTGTCAAGTAGACCGACTCCTGTCTGCATCTACTTACTATTACTCCACCCATCGACTGCTATCTAGCATGCATCTAGAGTATTAAGTTCTTAAAGAACGGAGTAATGCCTTAAGTAAGATGACATGATGTAGAGGGCTAAACTCAAGCAATATGATAAAAAACCCATCTTTTTATCCTTGATGGCAACAATACAATACGTGTCTCGTTACCCCTACTTTGTCACTGTGTGAAATCACACAAGATTGAACCCAAAACTAAGCACCTCTCCCTTTGAAAAAAAATACCAATCTAGTTGGCCAAACCAAACCGATAATTCTAAGAGAAATACAAAGATATCAAATCATGCATATAAGAATTCAGAGAAGATTCAAATAATATTCAAAGATAATCTGATCATAAATCCACAATTCATTAGATCTCGACAACCACACAACAAAAGAAAATTACATCGAATAGATCTGCAAGAACATCGAGGAGAACATGGTATTGAAGAACATAGAGAGAGAAGAAGCCATCTAGCTACTAGCTATGGACACGTAAGTCTGAGATAACCTACTCACGCTTCATTGGAAGGGCAATAGGGTTGATGTAGATGCCCTCCGTGATCGAATCCCCCTCCGGCAGATCGCCGGAAAACACCCCAAGATGGGATCTCACGGGAACAGAAGGTTGCGGCGGCGGAAAAGTATTTTTTTTGTGGCTTGCTCTGAGGGTTTGGGAATATATGTGAATTTATAGGACGAAGAAGTAGGTCGGTGGACTGCCGATGGGGCCATAATCCAGGGGCACCCCTGCGGCTTGCCGCCGCCTCGTGGGTCTTCTGACTTGGACTCCAAGTCCTACGGGTGTCTTCTGGTCTAAGAAAAATCATCGGGAATGTTCTATTCCGTTTGGACTCCGTTTGATATTCTTTTTCTGCGAAACTCAAAAACAAGGAAAAACATAAATTGGCACTAGGCTCTAAGTTAAGAAGTTAGTCCAAAAAATAATAGAATATTAATGCATATAAAACATCCAAAACAGAGAATATAATAGCATGGAACAATAAAAAATTATAGATACGTTGGAGATGTATCAAGCATCCCCAAGCTTAATTCCTGCTCGTCCTCGAGTAGGTAAATGATAAAAACAAAATTTTTGATGTGTAATGCTACCTAACATATTTATCCATGTAATTTTCTTTATTATGGCATGAATATTCAGATCCATAAGATTCAAACCAAAAGTTTAATATTGACATAAAAACAATAATACTTCAAGCATAGTAACAAAGCAATCATGTCTTCTCAAAATAACATGGCCAAAGAAAGGTATCCCTACAAAATCATATAGTCTGGCTATGCTCCATCTTCACCACACAAAGTATTTAATCATGCACAACCCCGATGACAAGCCAAGCAATTATTTCATACTTTTGATGTTCTCGAACTTTTTCAACTTTCATGTAATACATGAGCGTGAGCCATGGATATAGAACTATACGTGGAATAGAATATGGTGGTTGTTGAGAAGACAAAAGGAAGGAGATAGTCTCACATCAACTAGGTGTATCAACGGGTATGGAGATGCCCATCAATATATATATATATATATATATATATATATATATATATATATATATATATATATATATATTAATGTGAGTGAGTAGGGATTGTCATGCAATAGATGCACTAGAGCTATAAGTGTATGAAAGCTCAAAAAGAAACTAAGTGGGTGTGCATCCAACTCGCTTGATCACGAAAACCTAGGGCAATTTGAGGGAGCCTGTCATTGGAATATACAAGCCAAGTTCTATAATGAAAATTTCCCACTAGTATATGAAAGTGACAACATAGGAGGCTCTCTATCATGAAGATCATGGTGCTACTTTGAAGCACAAGTGTGGAAAAAGGAAAGTAACATTGCCCCTTCTCACTTTTCTCTCATTTTTTCTCTTTTTGGGTGGGCTTCTTTGGCCTCTTTTACTTTTTTGTGGGCTTCTTTGGACTCATTTAGTTTTTTTGTAAAGTCCGGAGATCCATCCCAACTTGTAAGGGAATCATAGCTTCCGTCATCCTTTCCTCACATGAGACAATGCTCTAATGATGATGATCATCATACTTTTATTTACTTACAACTCAAGAATTATAACTCGATACTGGAACAAATATATGACTCTATATGAATGCCTCCGGCGGTGTACCGGGATGTGCAATGACTCAAGAGTGACATGTATAAAAAATATGAATGGTGACTTTGCCACAAATACGATGTCAACTACATGATCATGCAAAGCAATATGACAATGATGAAGCGTGTCATAATAAACGGAACGATGGAAGTTGCATGGAAATATATCTCGGGATGTCTATGGAAATGCCATAATAGGTAGGTATGGTGGATGTTTTGAGGAAGGTGATGGTGGGTTTAATGCACCGACGAAAGTTGTGCGGTACTAGAGGGGCTAGCAATGGAGGAAGGGTGAGAGTGCGTATAATCCATGGACTCAACATTAGTCGAAGAGCTCACATACTTATTGCAAAAATTTATTAGTTATCGAAACAAAGTAATAGATGCATGCTCCTAGGGGGATAGATTGGTAGGAAAAGACCATCGCTCGTCCCCGATCGCCACTCATAAGGAAGACAATCAATAAACAAATCATGCTCCGACTTCATCACATAACGGTTCACCATATGTGCATGCTACGGGAATCACAAACTTGAACACAAGTATTTCTACCAATCCACAATTACTCACTAGCATGACCCTAATATCACCATCTTTATATCTCAAAACAATCATAAGGAATCAAACTTCTCATAGTATCCAATGCACTTTATATGAAAGTTTTTATTATATCCCTCTTGGATGCCCATCTGTGACGCCCGGATATTTAAGCTACAGTGAACCTCTGCTAATGATGCCACATCACCTCGATTACTGTTGCTAATCTCGCCTTAGTTCGAAACAAGTTCGAATTCAAATTCAAAATCAAACAAACAATAAAAGTTTTCAAATATTAAAACTAAAATGTTCGGGTTGTGCCAAATAATGTGTAGGTAATTATGGAGAAGAAACCACACTTCTGTAAAGTATTCAATTGCACTAAAATAAATAAAACAACAGCTAAACCAATTAAAATGCCCTTTTGAAATTTATAAAAGTGCAAACTAAATATTTTAAATACCAAAATATATTGTGGCGGTGGGCTAATTTGCAACCTCTATTTAGGTACTGTTCTTATAATTTTACAAAACTAATAGCTATTAAAACTATAATAGAAAACAGAAAAGTGAAAATAAAATAAAGACAGAAAAGAATAAAAAAAGAAAGGAAAACAGAAACCCCCCTAGGCCGAGTGGCCCAGCTAGCAGGCCGGCCCAACTGGGCCACAACCGCTAGGCCGGCCCACCAACCGCACCCATATCCTCCCACTACCCAGAAACCCTAACTCCCAGCACATCCCACTCCCCCACTCCCCCCGCTGGATCTGGATCGGGGCACGATGTCCCGACCCCATCGCCGCCGCTTGGAGTGCTTCGCCTCTTCGTCCTCGTCCTCTCCCTCGCCGGACCTCCCCGCGCCCATTGCCCCGTTCCCGGCAAAAATGCGGTGAGGCCCGGCCTCTCCTTCTCTCCCCGTCCCCGCATCCCGCTTGGCCGCTCGCCCGCTCGCACTCGTGTGCGCGCCTGCAACCGCCTCCCAACCGTGTGCGCCCGCAGCCCAGCGCGCCGCGGCTTGCCGTCCCGCCCGCGCGCGCCGCCCCACGCTAACCATGGCCGCGCCCGCTCACTCCGGCCCACCCCTGCTTCTCCCTCGCTCTGCTCCGCCTCCGACCGCGGCCAAGCCCGCACCCGCGTAGCACGGACGCGCGCACACAAGGGTCGCACCTGCATGCGTTCGCCCTTGCGCCGGCCCGCGCCGCTCTCTGCCTGCTCCGCTGCTGTGCTGCTTCCCCTACTGCGGCCCCGTATGCCTCCCGCTCGCGCACGGGACGCCCTGCGCGCCCCTGACCTCACTCGCTGCCCGCCCGTCTCGGCTCGCTGCCGCTAGCCCTCCGCGCTGACGGCCCCTCGCTGGCTCTGCCTTGCTGCTGCGTTGCGCCTGCTACCACCGACAGCTCGTCCCGGCCGTCCCGTGCCCCACATCTGCCCCCATTGCGCTGCCGCGCCGGCGTGCTCTCCGGCCCACGCGCACCCCACTTGCCTCCCCCACCGCCCTGCATCGCCGGTGCCGCCGCCCTTCGCCGGTGCCGCCCCATTCCGGTCACCCTCGCCGCGGTCTCGGTCGTCGCCTGGCGCCGGCGCCCGTCTGCGCCGCTCGACCCTCTCCTGGGATGGGTGCTCGCATCGCCCAGCGCCCCCTTTAGGCCAATGACATTGGGGCCCCGCCCCAAGAACGTTTTTATAAAAAAGAAAAAGAAATTAAAAATTAATTAATAAACTTAATAAAATTAATAATTTATTTATTAATTAGTGAACTAATTAAGTTAATTAATCATGTTTAGTTAATCTAATCAATTAGTTAAGTTAATTAAACCCTAATTAGACTAAACAGTCAATGACGAACGGGACCCACCTGTCAGGTTGACCAGGTCAACTGATGATGTCATGCTGACGTCAGCAAATACTATTCTGGATAATGTTGAATTAAGTAAATTAAATAAATTTTAAAAATGATTTAAATCTTTTAAAATTAATATAAAATAAACCATAGCTCGGATGGAAAAACTTTGTACATGAAAGTTGCTGAGAACGACGAGACGAATTCGGATACGCAGCCTGTTCGTTTGCCATGCATCCCTAGCATAGAGAACACGCAACTTTCCCCCTCCGGTTCATTTGTCCGAAAACGCGAAACACCGGGGATATTTTCCTGGATGTTTCCCCCCTTCACCGGTACCATCTCATAGCGCGTTAGGGCACCCTTAGCACCGCTACTTGTCATGTCATGCATCGCTATGCATCTGTTTTCTTAATATTTATTGTTTCTCCCCCCTCTTCTCTACGATAGACTATGAGACCGACGCTGATGCTACCCAGTACGACTACGGTGTTGACGACCCCTCTCTCTTGCCAGAGCAACCAGGCAAGCCCCCCCCCATTGATCACCAGATATCGCCTACTCTTCTCTCTACTGCTTGCATTAGAGTAGTGTAGCATGTCACTGCTTTCCGTTAATCCTACTCTGATGCATAGCCTGTCATTGTTGCTACAACTGCTGATACCTTACCTGCAATCCTACATGCTTAGTATAGGATGCTAGTATTCCATCTGTGGCCCTACATTCTTGTCCGTCTGCCTTGCTATACTATCGGGCCGTCATCATTCGGGAGGTGATCACGGGTATATACTTATATACTTTACATGATACCTGTGGTGACTAAAGTCGGGTCGGCTCGTAGGAGTACCCGTGAGTGATTCACGGATTGGGTCCGAAAGGACGTTTGTCCCGACGGCCCTCTGAGTGGATCTTTGTGGCGGAGCAACAGGGCAGGTTGAGACCACCTAGGAGAGAGGTGGGCCTGGCCTTGGTCGACGTCCGTGGTTATTTCAAAATAACACGCTTAACGAGATCTTGGTATTTGATCTAAGTCTGGCTACTGGCCTATACGCACTAACCAACTACGCGGGAACAGTTATGGGCACTCGACATCGTGGTATCAGCCGAAGCCTTCGTGATGTCAGCGACTGAGCGGCGCGTGCCGGATTGGACTGGAACACCTGCTAGGCTAGGTCTGCTTTCGGCCGCCCTCGCAACATGCAGGTGTGCAATAAGCGATAGGCCCAGACCCCTGCGCCATAGGATTTAGACCGGCGTGCTGACCTCTCTGTTGTACCTAGGTAGGGCTATGACGTGTTGATCTTCCGAGGCCGGGCATGACCCAGTAAAGTGTGTCCGAACAAAGGGGATCAAGTCTATTGGGAAATGTGGTGCACCCCTGTAGGGAAGTTAATCTATTCGAATAGCCGTGATCTTCGGTAACATGACGACTTGGAGTTGTACCTTGACCTTATGACAACTAGAACTGGATACTTAATAAAACACACCCTTCCAAGTGCCAGATACAACCCGGTGATTGCTCTCTAACAGGGCGACGAGGGGAGGATCGCCGGATAGGATTATGCTACACGATGTTACTTGGTGGACTTACCTCCTTGTCTCTTCTACATGCTGCAAGATGGAGCTGGCCAGAAGCATAGTCTTCGTTAGGACTAGCTATCCCCCTCTTATTCCGGCATTCTGCAGTTCAGTCCACATATGATAGCCTTATTCCATTTGATACCAACACATACATATGTAGTGTAGCTCCTTGCTTGCGAGTACTTTGGATGAGTAATCACGGTTGCTTTGCTCCCTCTTTTCTCCCTTTCTATACCCGATTGCTGCGACCAGACGATGGAGCCCAGGAGCCAGACGCCACCGTTGAGGACAACTCCTACTACAGTGGAGGTGCCTACTACTACGTGCAGCCCGCTGATGATGACCAGGAGTAGTTTAGGAGGATCCCAGGCAGGAGGCCTGCGCCTCTTTCAATCTGTATCCCAGTTTGTGCTAGCCTTCTTAAGGCAAACTTGTTTAACTTATGTCTGTACTCAGATATTGTTGCTTCCGCTGACTCGTCTATGATCAAGCTCTTGTATTCGAGCCCTCGAGACCCCTGGCTTATAATATGATGCTTGTATGACTTATTTTATTTGTAAAGTTGTTTTGTGATATCTTCCCGTGAGTCCCTGATCTTGATCGTACACGTTTGCGTGTATGATTAGTGTACGATTGAATCGGGAGCGTCACAAGTTGGTATCAGAGCCGACTGCCTATAGGAATCTCCCTTCCACACTCCTTGGCCGAAGTTGAGTCTAGACATTACAAAACTTTTTACTAACATGGCTGTGCGGTCCATGGGCCCACGTCGCCATTTGGAGGTATTAAGATCTTTTATTCCTCGACCTATACTCTGGGACTCTGATCTCTCTTCCATTCGGGTTAAAATGAATTTACTAACTTTGACTCTAGGATCTCGTAACTACTTCCTTCTAGAGAGCCCTTAGCACAAATGATCGCCTGCTGCACCGAAGGATTCCGAAGATACTCTCCGATGTTCTCTCGAGACTTTGTGTCCGTTGCTTTTGCATTTTCTTAAAACCGAAATATCCCTATGGATAAATGCATACACTTGCCGTTCTTACTTTTATTCCCAGTTGATCTTATTATTACAAGATACCCTAAAATCCTCTGTATTGCTCCGAGAATATTTCGTGCCTACTGCCTTGCAGTTCCTTGCCACCTGAATACCCCTACGGATAATTTCTCGCCCTTATCGAGTATCCGCTCATCCCCATTTGTTCATGTGTTTCATAATGGTCTTCGAAATACTATTCTATCCTCCAAAAATAAAATCCTCAGTAGCTTATTGCTCTGCAATACTTGTCTGCTTGCATTATGGATGCTTTCCATATGTTTGGCAATATTCATTAGTATCCTTAGACACCGTCATTTTGATCCTATTGATTCAACATGAGTGCGAATGCACACAATCATCAGTTGATCCTTTTAAATTATCTTTCTAGCTCAGACGTCATTTTGAACATGAGCCCGCTCTCGACCAATCTATTTGCCGTCAATTGTACCCTTAGGTCTATTGAACTTATCCACCCTTGATCAAAGCGTCTGCTTCTGATCCTTCGATTTGGAAATCATAATTCCTTTGATACCTAAGCATTGAATCATTCAGATGTTCTATGATCTGATGCCCTTGCATTCTTTCTTCAACTGGTTGTGTGCCGATGCTCACATTAGCTCCGCTATGGACCGTCGAATCCTTTGTTGGATTATTATTTGATAGTGTCCTTCATATTTAATCGCCTTGTGAATTCTTCCCTGATACATAATGCCATTAGTAAATCCTATACTCTGATTTGACCAACCATGCTCTGCTTTCGAGCTAGTGATATTTACTATTGACGCTTGTGGTATGGGTTTCCACGATGCCCCGATGGGTTGAACCTATGCCTTCCTTAATATGTGTGAACTCAAAAGTTTTCACGAGTCATACTCTTCTGGTATTTTGTTAGAAAAAAATTTCAACATTACAACTTCTTCGAAAATGAGAAGTGAATGAAAGGTTATGCATTGGAGAAGTGGGAGTTGACTTTGAACTTTGCGTTCATGCCCATGGACACGATGCTGATCTTTTCATGGAAGCTTCTCTTAAAATAAATTATTCCCTTGGTATAAGTTCATCTTATATCTGGTATAGGGTCCATGGTTCCGACCATGATTGTTCTCCTTTGATTCCATTTCCTAGACAAGATGAAGTACTTGTCTTCTGCAGATCATTTCACATGTCCACCGTCTACTCTGCTTGTAGCGACCAGACCTCAAACAGTCTGATCTCTGTGCATTAGTGTCATCCCTGGATCGGTAATGCTAACATGCATAGTACTTGAAGGATTTATAACAGAGTAGCAATCACACACTTATTACATTGAGTGTCTCAAAAGAGAACTTATTACAAATAATATGGCTTAAGGCTATCTAATAACGATAACCGCGGAAGGCTTAGAAGATAAGCGAGTCCATCAACTCCAATGGCATCACTGAGTATAGAATCATGACCTAAAGGCACCTTACTCATCGTCTGAAAAGTCTGCAACATGAATGTTGCAGCCCGAAAACGGGTCAACACATGGAATATGCTGGCAATGTAACACATAGAGAGTAATGAACAGAAATAAGCTATACTACATGCATATATGACTGGTGGAAAGCTATATGGTTACAATTTTGCGTAAAGCCAGTTTTTCCCTACTGTAAAGAAATAAATTTTATTTAACTATCATGGTGGTTGTCAAACATTGAGAGTGTAGACACCCTCTCAATCCCAATTAAGCATCAACATTAAAACCCAACAAAATTAATTAAAGTCACATGATGAGATTCACATGATAATCCAAGTACTAGATACTCAAGACTGTCCATAACCGGGGACACGGCTAACCATGATTAGTTTATACACTCTGCAGAGGTTTGCGCACTTTTCCCCACAAGACTCGATCTCCTCCATTGGTATTCTCGCACTACATGGTGTTTCATAAACGGATGACCGAGACATAGTCTTTCAGAAGTGCTAGCACCTTACGATCGGGTAGACCGTTACACCTACTTTCCCCTACATCTGCTAGTCTACCACCGTAAGAGTTCGCATAACTTAATCAACTATGCAAGAGCCCATAGTAGCTTGTGGCTGCACACGGAAGTTTCTAGTATGAATAATCTCATGATCCCTTTGAGCCTGGGTGGCGGTCCATAAAGAACAACAGGCAATAACTGGAATACCCAGGTGCCTCAATCCACCTAGATGTGTATTAAAGTTGCCACCTTAAGTAAACCATTAATTGATAATCTCACATCTGTCATGGATACACTCACCCAATCCACGTCTACTAGCATAGCATGGCAATATAATCAAACGTAGAAGTAACTCCCAAGGGTTTGATAATCAAACGGGTAATAGGTACTACCTCACCTACTTTCCCAAAACCCACAATTTAATTAGATCCTAATCATGCAATGTTTGAGGATTGATCTAATGCACAAAAACTGGGTATGAAAGGGACATGATCAAAGTGTTACTTGCCTTGTTGATGATCCATGAAACCTAGAGATTCGAAGTAGCAAGCGGCGCACTCCGGATACTCTAATGCAAACAAACAAATAATCATACAATAAGTACTCATCTAATGCACATGTAAAACTCAAATAAGAGATCTAACCAGAAAGTTCAACTTAAGAACTCCGGTTTGCAAAAAGAATCAAATAAAACGAAGCGATGAAAGTCAAACGGCGAAAGAAACAAGCTTCGTTTACTAATCTAGATCTAAGTCAAATTTTACAGAAGCAAAAACTTGTTTGAGTTGGTTAAACGGAAAGAGGTTTTCGAGATGAAACTCTAGGCGCTTGAATTGCCTGATTCCGATAAACGAGCGAAAAGTTAAACTAAAACGAAAATCGGATCAGAAATCACGATCAGAAATAATCGCGGAAAATCCGAGAAAAAAAACGACGAACATGCTAACGAACGAATGTTCGATGTCTGCGGCGAAGCGACGAAAACCGTTCGTTCAAACGAGCGTACGGAAGAACGTCCGCTAAATAAATTAAACCGGGAAAAAACCGATCTAAATAAAGAAAATGACCGCGGTTTTTATAAAAAAACGGGCGGTTGACCGGTGAAGACCGGCGGCGGCGGCTACCTCTAGCGGCGGCGAACTCCGGCGGAGAGGCGGCGGTCGGCGGCGAGGAGGCGGGGCATCGACGGCGGCGGCGGCTCGGGGCGGCGGTGTCTAGGGTTAGGGCGGGGCTGGGCGGCTCGGGCTGGGCTCCCCTGGCTTATAAAGGCCGGCTGGCATATTCGAGAATCTTGACTAGTTTCTCCTTGTAGGTCAAATCACTATCCAACTGAATCGCTTCCAGAGGCACTGTATCTCTTAGCGGTATATCAACCATCTCTGCGTGGCACTTTTTCAACTGGGAAACGTGGAACACATTGTGAATTCCTGACAATCCTTCGGGCAACTCCAACTTGTAAGAAACTTCTCCCATACGCTCCAAAACTTTGTATGGTCCCACAAAACGTGGAGCTAATTTTCCCTTAACTCCAAAGTGCTTAACTCCTCGAAGCGGGGATACACGAAGATAAACTCTGTCTCCGACATTGTAAACTGTCTCCTTGCATTTAGAATCTGCGTAGCTCTTTTGCCTGGACTGGGCTACCTTGAGCCTATTGTGAATCAACTTCACCTTTTGTTCAAACTCCTTAATCAAATCCGGTCCAAACAACTGGCGGTCTCCAACTTCATCCCACAACAGCAGGGTTCTGCACCTCCTTCCGTACAAGGCTTCAAAAGGGGCCATCTTCAAACTGGATTGATAACTGTTGTTGTAAGAGAACTCTGCATATGGAAAATGGTCGTCCCAACTAGATCCATAATCTAGCGCACAAGCTCTCAGCATATCCTCCAAAATCTGATTGACTCTCTCGGTCTGTCCATCTGTCTATGGATGAAAAGTTGTACTGAACTCTAGTCTAGTACCCAAAGTTTCATGCAACTGATTCCAGAACTTTGAGGTAAGCTGGGTTCCTCTATCTGATACAATGCTCCTTGGAACTCCATCGGACATATGATCCTGGTCATGTATATCTTAGCCAACTTGACACTGCTGTAAGTAGTCTTCACTAGGATGAAGTGAGCTACCTTCGTCAAACGATCGACTACAACCCATATCGAGTCATAGCCTGAATGGGTCCTGGGTAATCCTGTGATAAAATCCATGCCTAGCTTATCCCACTTCCATTCGGGTCTCGGCAATGGCTGTAGCAATCCTGCTGGCTTCTGATGCTCTGCCTTTACTCTCTGACATACATCACAAACGACTACATACTCCGCAATATCTTTCTTCATTCCGGTCCACCATAAAGTATCCTTCAAATCCAAATGTATCTTGGTATTTCCTGGGAGAATCGAGTACGGTGAGTCATGGGCCTCTTGCAGAATCAACTTCCTGATCTCTGGATCACTAGGCACATAAACACGGTCCTCGAACCATAGGGTATCGTGCTCATTCTCACGAAATCCTTTAGCTTTTCCCTTGCTCATTTTCTCTTTAATAGAGGCAATCTCCTTGTCACTCTTCTGAGCTTCTCTGATCTTATCCATCAAAGTAGACTGAACCTCCAATGCTGCTATCTAGCCTCTCGGAACTATCTCCAAACATAGCTCGCGAAGATCCTCGGCTAACTCCTTTGGTAAATCTCCGGTCATGAGTGTGTTGACATGGCTCTTGCGGCTCAACGCATCGGCTACTACATTAGCCTTTCCGGGGTGATAATGCAATCTCATGTCATAATCCTTGATGAGCTCCAACTATCTTCTTTGTCTGAGATTCAACTCCTTCTGCGTGAAGATGTACTTCAAACTCTTGTGATCCGTGTACACCTCACAATGGTTTCCGATGAGAAAATGTCTCCACGTCTTTAAAGCATGCACTACGGATGCTAACTCCAAATCATGTGTAGCATAATTCAACTCATGGGGCTTAAGCTGTCGTGAAGCATACGAAACAACTCTTCCCTCCTGCATAAGCACTGCTCCAAGTCCTCGTGAAGTGTCGCAATACACCTCATAATCCTTGCGCTGATCTGGCAGAATCAACACTGGCGAGGTAACCAAACGTTTCTTCAACTCCTGGAAACTGGCCTCACATTCCTCAATCCATTTGAACTTGATATCCTTCTTCAACAACTCCGTCATTGGTTTTTCAATCTTCGAGAAAGTTTCAATGAATCTCCGGTAGTATCCTGTAAGTCCAAGAAAACTCCGGATCTCTCCCACTATTGTTGGGGCTTCCCAATTTGTCACAGCGACAACCTTGGTGGGACCTACCGCTATTCCTTCTCCGGATATAACATGTCCGAGGAATCCAACTTCCTTCAACCAAAACTCACATTTGCTGAACTTGGCGTATAACTGATGTTCTCTGAGCTTACCAAGTACCAAACGCAAAAGTTCTTTATGTTCTTCTTCATTCTTCGAGTAAACCAGAATATCATCAATGAACACTATGACGAATTTATCCAAGTACTGCATAAACACTTTGTTCATCATGTTCATAAAATAAGCAGGTGCATTAGTTAGACCAAATGACATAACAATATACTCATACAGCCCATACCTTGTGGTAAAAGCTGTCTTAGGTATGTCCTGCTCTCGAATCTTCAACTGGTGGTATCCTGATCGCAAATCGATCTTGGAAAATACCTTAGCTCCTTGCAATTGGTTAAACAAATCATTGATCATCGGCAGTCGGTACTTATTCTTGATCGTCACTTCATTCAATCCTCGATAATCAACAACCATCCTTAATGATCCATCCTTCTTTTCCACTAGAAGTACTGGTGTTCCCCAAGGTGACGAACTTGGGCGAATATATCCCTTATCCAGTAACTCCTTAATCTGCTTCTTAATCTCCTCCAAATCCTTTGCAGGCATTCTATACGGTCTCTTAGATATTGGTCGTGTGCTTGGCAAAAGCTCAATCAAAAACTCAATGTCTCTATCCGGTGGCATGCCTGGCAACTCTTCTGGAAATACATCCGGAAAATCCTTTACCACCAGTACTTCCTCCTGTACAACTCCTGTTAAGGAATTTACTTGTGTCCTCTTCGGCTCATGCCATGACACATACTTGATCCTTCTCCCTTCTGGGGTGGTAAGCAAAATTGACTTACTGGCGCAATCGATGTTTCCTCCATACATCGACAGCCAATCCATACCTAGAATCACATCCAAACCTTGCAATTCCAGAATGATTAAATCCAAGGGGAAAACATGCCTAACTATAATCAATGGCACTTGAAAACATCCTCGGCTGGCCATATACTCCGCTCCTGGTGAGCTTACCAACATAGGTGTTCTAAGAACCTTGGTGGGCAGTTTATACTTATCCACAAATCCCCTTGATATGTATGAATGCGATGCACCAGTATCAAAAAGAACGATTGCAGTAAAAGACTTAACCAAAAACTTATCGATTACTGCATCTAGTTGGGCTTCAACCTCCTCCACGTTAACGTGGTTCACCTGTCCCCTGTTGAAAGGGTTCGGCTTCTTCCCAGAGCTTCCATTGCCATTTCCATTCTGGGCTTCAGGACATTCATTGGCATAATGCCTGGTCTTCTAACACTTATAACATGTGACTTGGCTCAGGTCTCTCTTGGCTGGGGTTGATGGGTTGGTACGATTCTGACCGTTGCTTCCCCCATTCCCATTACCATTCTTGGGGCCATTATGATTATGCGAACTTCCTCCTCCATGGGTATGCTGAAAAATGTCCTCCCGATTTCGGGGTAAAACGTAGCTTCTGCTGAGCTCCTGAATTGTATTTCCCTTGTCCATACTTCCTCTTGCGGTTCTCAATCTGTTGCTGCTTCCCTTCAATCATAAGAGCATGATCTACCAACTCCTGGAAGTTGTTGAAAGTTGCTACCATCAACTGCATGCTCAACTCATCATTTGGTCCTTCCAGAAACTTCTCCTGCTTAGCTGCATCTGTAGTAACGTCATCCGGGGCATATAACGTGCTAACTTACTAAAGTCATCCACATATTCGCCAACTATCCGTCCTCCTTGGTGCAAGTTGCGAAACTCACGCTTCTTCATGGCGATAGCTCCAGCTGAAACATGGGCAGTATGGAAAGCTTACTGAAACTGATCCCATGTGACAGTGTCTATAGGATAAGTGGCTGTGAAATTCTCCCACCATGATGCTACGGGTCCTTCAAGTTGATGTGCGGCAAAACACACCTTTTCCACATCTGTGCATCCTGCTGTGGTCAATTCCCTCCCTGTCTTGCGGAGCCAATCATCTGCCACTATCGGCTCGGTGCTACTAGAGAACACCGGCGGATTCAGTCTAAGGAAATGGGTTAAGTGATCAACAGGTGGTGGTGGTGGGTTGTTGTTGTTGTTCCCCTGATTCTGATTCTGGACTAGCAACTGCATCAATGCATTCTGCTGCTGGATCAACTGAGTGAGCTCCGGTGGGAAAGCAAATCCATTGTCACGTCTCGGAGGCATCTGAGGGTTTAGAAAAGATGAGAATATAGAATAGATTGAGGTCTAGAGAGAAAACACTACCCATATGCACATGAGGCAAATGCAAACAAAATCACTTCATTCAATTCAAAACAAGGGCATACAATCGGTCTAGAGCTATCGTTACAAAAGTGTTTGGACTATTCTATATACATGGTGGAATACTACTACTGTTATGGTGGTCTACTAGAAAAACTGCTCTGATGAAGACTCCATGATATCCGCTCCAGCTTCATCAACATAGTCATCATCACTGTCATCTGGGTGTGAGTCGGTGTCGTCGATGATGATGTAGTCCTCCGGGCGAATCTCCTTGGGTTCTTCGTCTTCTTCTACTAGTGTGGGGTCTCCCATAAATATTCCGATCTTCTTAATCAGGTCATCATTCTTCTCCACTAATACTTCGATTTCCTCTATATAATCTTCGCGTGTAGCCTTGAGTTCTTCCTCCAGCTCCGTGATTCTTGTCATCGCCTTCTTCAGATCTATCATGCATGCGCACATCTGGTTCTCCTGACGTCAAATGTGCTGGTTTAACTCCTGGATAAAAGCTACGATTTCTATCCTTCCTGGTGCTGATCATCTCCCAATGCTCATCTCGGCGCCCACAAATCTGGTAGATAGTATCCTTGAGATCATTGTGGTAAACTTCTCCAATACGTCCCATGGTGATGTGGGCTGCCATGCTCTTTCCTAGACTCCAGGTTGGTGCATCAAAGGAAAACTCTATGGGCTCGGTGACTGGCGCGAACATCCTTCTTGTAACTTGAACTTGAATTATCCAGCGCTCCTCCTCGGGTAAAGTGGCGTTGTAGGTCCCGGTGAAGCTTGGTACTCTGATGTTCAGGTACTTAGTGACTTCCTTTAGGTGGCGTCCAAAGGGTGTATCTTCATCCGGTTGTGTGAACTTGTTCCTTGCATCCGCCATCCTAAAAGAGTATAAAAGATGAGAAGTCAGAAATGAGAAGAGAGTAGTGATCTAGGTCTTTTAGCCTAGTGGTCGTGTCCTACAGTTAGCGTGTGCTCTGATACCATCTTGTAGCGACCAGACCTCAAATAGTCTGATCTCTGTGCATCAATGTCATCCCTGGATCAGTAATGCTGACACGCACAGTACTTGAAGGATTTATAACAGAGTAAGAATCACACACTTATTACATCGAGTGTCTCAAAAGAGAACTTACTACAAATAATATGGCTTAAGGCCATCTAATAACGATAACAGCAGAAGGCTTAGAAGATAAGCGAGTCCATCAACTCCAACGGCTTCACTGAGTATAGAACCACGACCTAAAGGCACCTTACTCATCGTCTGAAAAGTCTGCAACATGAACGTTGCAGCCCGAAAACGGGTCAGCACATGGAATATGCTAGCAATGTAACACATAGAGAGTAATGAACAAAAATAGGCTATACTACATGCATATATGGCTGGTGGAAAGCTATATGGTTACAGTTTTGCGTAAAGCCAGTTTTTCCCTACTGCAAAGGGATAAATTTTATTTAGCTATCATGGTGGTTGTTAAACATTGAGAGTGTAGACAACCTCTCAATCCCAATTAAGCATCAGCATTAAAACCCAACAAAATTAATTAAAGTCACATGATGAGATTCACATGATAATCCAAGTACTAGATACTCAAGACTGTCCATAACCGGGGACATGGCTAACCATGATTAGTTTGTACACTCTGCAGAGGTTTGCGCACTTTTCCCCACAAGACTCGATCTCCTCCGTTGGGATTCTCGCACTACATGGTGTTTGAGAAACGGATGACCGAGACATAGTCTTTCAGAAGCGCTAGCACCTTACGATCGGGTAGACCGTTACACCTACTTTCCCCTACATCTGCTAGTCTACCACTGTAAGAGTTCGCACAACTTAATCAACTATGCGAGAGCCCATAGTAGCTTGTGGCTGCACACGGAAGTTTCTAGTATGAATAATCTCATGATCCCTTTGAGCCTGGATGGCGGTCCATAAAGAACAACAGGCAATCACTGGAATACCCAGGTGCCTCAATCCACCCAGATGTGTATTAAAGTTGCCACCTTAAGTAAACCATTAATTAACAATCTCACATCTATCATGGATACACTCACCCAATCCACGTCTACTAGCATAGCATGGCAATATAATCAAACGTAGAAGTAACTCCCAAGGGTTTGATAATCAAACGGGTAATAGGTACTACCTCATCTACTTTCCCAAAACCCACAATTTAATTAGATCCTAATCATGCAATGTTTGAGGATTGATCTAATGCATAAAAACTGGGTATGAAAGGGACATGATCAAAGTGTTACTTGCCTTGCTGATGATCCGTGAAACCTAGAGATTCCAAGTAGCAAGCGGCGCACTCCGGATACTCTAATGCAAACAAACAAATAAGCATACAATAAGTACTCATCTAATGCACATGTAAAACTCAAATAAGAGATCTAACCAGAAAGTTCAACTTAAGAACTCCGGTTTGCAAAAATAATCAAATAAAACGAAGCGACGAAAGTCAAACGGCGAAAGAAACAAGCTTCATTTACTAATCTAGATCTAAGTCAAATTTTACAGAAGCAAAAACTTGTTTGAGTTGGTTAAATGGAAAGAGGGTTTCGAGACGAAACTATAGGCGCTTGAATCGCCTGATTCCGATAAACGAGCGAAAAGTTAAACTAAAACGAAAATCAGATCAGAAATAATCGCGGAAAATCCGAGAAAAAGAAAAAAACGACGAACATGCTAACGAACGAACGTTCGCTGTCTGCGGCTAAACGAGGAAAACCATTCGTTAAAACGAACGTACGGATGAACGTCCGCTAAATAAATTAAACCAGGAAAAAAACCGATCTAAATAAAGAAAACGACTGCGGGTTTTATAAAAAAACGGGCGGTTGACCGGTGAAGACCGGCGGCGGCGGCGGCTACCTCCGGTGGCGGCGAACTCTGGCGGGGTGGCGGGGCGGCGGCGTGGCTCGGCGAGGCGGCGGCGGCGCGAGCGGCGGCGGCAGCGGGCGGCGGCGGCGGCTCGGGGCGGCGGCGTCTAGGGTTAGGGCGGGGCTGGACGGCTCGGGCTGGGCTCCCCTGGCTTATAAAGGCCGGCCGTGCTAGAGTCCGGGTCGGGTATGGCCCGGCTAGGTCGGTTTGCTTTTTTTAAAATAGTTTCGCGCAGAAAAACAAATAAAAGAAATACTAAACGGACTCCAAAAATCCCGAAATAAATTTTCCCCGACTTCTAAAATCAAGCCGGAGAAGATGAACATTTATTTGGGCCTAAATGCAATTTTGAAAAACGCGTATTTTTTCCTAAATTAAATAAAACAGCGAAAAACTCCAAAAATAAAATCTTATTTGATTTTTTATTAAATCCTCAATATTTCTTTATTTTTGGAAAGTCATTTTATTCCATCTCACTTATTTTGATAATAGAAATAATTGAAGATAAAATAATTAAATCAAATGATCCTATTTTCAAAAATTTGAGAAAACCCAAATATGAAAATTACGAAATCCTCAACTCTCTCCATGGGTCCTTAAGTTGCGTAGGATTTCTTGAATCAAGCCAAAATGCATATAAAATATGATGTGCAATGATGATCGATGTATAACATTCCAAATTGAAAATTTGGGATGTTACACTACTCTACCGTCAAGTATTACACTCTGGTATCTCGAGAATATCACCGAACTACATAACTTCTTGTGAGTTCTTCATCAACTATTATTTCTCAATGATTCCAATTTTATCCGGGTTTTGAGTTATTTGTCACTCGAAACACCGATGACTGAATCGAGTCCGTTCTACGGTTCAACTACTCTTTGTAATCCTTATTACCTGCGATTTGTACTCGCTGATGTCATTCCCAACCGATTGACTACATCATCATCGTCATGTTAAAGCTTAAACTGTGCTACCTGGTCCTTATTCCTAGAGCACAACTTTCGATGATGAGCTAAGCTTACGTTGATCTTCCTTGTCTAACCGTTTCACCTCAAACAACAAGCTTGATTTCGAGTTTGTGTCGTATCCGTGGTTTCAATAACTTTTCGCTCCATCCTTCCTTTTGCTTGATGTCGTCGATGAGCGATTATATCTTCATGAAACCTCTTGACAATTGTGTCATGATCATGATCAACATTCTGAGCTCTTCCAGGATCAACTAAATTCATGATGGGAAATACCATCCTTGCCCTTGATGATTTGTGTTGTCATCGACCACATTATTGCCTTCCCTCCAACACAAACTTGTTCGTGTTCTGTGTTATACATTGAGTTCCTTGCTATCCAGCATTTCTTCTTATTTACCTTGGAGTATTACCATCTTTTATATCAAGAATTTCATGAGGATTACTCCACCTCTTAAGAATTCTTGGTATAGTGATACTTCTCACCATCACCATTCTTTCTTGGTCCCCGTGTTGCTTCCAACAAGTGAACGGTGTTGTTTGGATTCTTTCAACACTATTTCTTTGAAGTTAATGGTCGACATTTCAATCTTAGATCATTGGTTATTGAATCACCATTATAATATCGGTCATGCTACCTAAGCCCATATTTCGGATGCACCTTTCAACCAATGTTTAAATTGGGTATGTTTTCCTCGAGCATATCTCCTTATATCATTTGACCTGACAAATGTTATCTCTTTGTTCACATGATTGTGGAAATCCATCTTTTGGAAATCTTGATGAATTGTCGTTTAGTTCATCAGCCACCATCTCATCCTATCCTTGGTTTAAGGATGAACTCTTGTTTCGGAACTCACTTCCATAGATCATTTCCGAGAATCTCATAATGTCCTCTCATCAAATTGTGTTAAACCTTTTCTTCTCAGGCATCCTGAGTCTGAGGTATCGTGACACCAATCAGATCTGAATCTTGGTCAGATATGATGGTTGGGACATATTTCCAAGAGTTATAACATTGGTCTCTACATAACCCGGTAAGGTGGTGTCTTTGCTTAGCACCCCTGGCCAGAGGACCTATTGTTATAGTTTATTTTTAGCAAGGTTAGCCATTCTTCAATGAGGAAATTGTAAGACTTATTCTACAAGTTGATCTTGATGGATCCTTCGTGTATCCGTAGTCCAACCTTTGCTTGAAGACCATGTCAATGCTATCTCGAAGCTTGTCTGTGGTACTCTGATCTTCAATAAGAACATTGGAAGCACAATGCTAAATGTTTCTTGCTCAATTATCCAAACATTGTTGTTTGGGTAATGTCATGAACTTCCTCTCCCCTAACCTAATGGGTTTTCTACAATTATATCCTGTCATGGATATCAAGCTCTGCTTGTCCTTGGGAAGATTATACCCCCTGAATAATGTGTTTAAACACATTTTCCTTTCCATTATTCTATTTAATCTAATGATCACCTTTTCCTTTCCATTATTTTGTTTAACCTTTCTGGTGATCTATATGATCTAAGCAGTAATATTCTCCTGCTTATGTACACACCTAGGTGTACAATCGTGTCGGTAATACCCTGTTAGTATTGTTGATGACATTCCGGTAACCGCCGATGGACGAGAATTTTGCCTAATGGTCCGCCTCGTTCAACGAGCAGGAAAATGGTTCTCTTCGTCCCTCGCCCTTGGTATCGACATTGTTGCCAACATAACTGATAGGTTACCCTCTGACATGTCTTGCTATCATGACCGGGCAAGATGTCCATGCCTTTCCTACTTTAAACAACATGGTGGGCCCATAACCCACAGTTCCACATGATCGAAACCTGACTCTCCTGTACACCCTGTTTCCAAAGTTATTCCTCACGCGTGGCTTCGTAAGTACTTCACGAGCCACCTTCCGAGAGATCATCAATTCTGGTACCAGACACAACACTTATTGCTGTTGCTTTGAACCCTTCACACCCTGTTTCAGGCATCGAACGATTGCCTGCCTGATCGAAATTTCACATGATACGTCCTTACTATGCTCTCAATATTTTCTTAAGTTTCAATTCGAGAGTTACTTTTCGCCACCTTCCCCGATGTTATTGACCAGAGAGTCAACCTTGCCGAGGCCTGTTCTCTCGGAATACGCCGCCCCCCTTATTCTTTCGTAAGTACGATGGAACCCCCAAAGAAAGGATGCCGACTTCATCTTGATGACCTGAAGCAGAAAAATGAAGACATCAATATAGCTGATTGACCACTTTGAGAGGAGCAACCAAGGCCGAGAAGATTCATTAGAATTTCGTAACCAAACCTTTCCCCCTTAGACCCCCTCTTAAATCTCGGGACGAGATTTCTTGTAGTGGAGTAGAATTGTGACGCCCGGATATTTAAGCTACAGTGAACCTCTGCTAATGATGCCACATCACCTCGATTACTGTTACTAATCTCGCGTTAGTTCGAAACCGGTTCGAATTCAAATTCAAAAACAAACAAACAATAAAAGTTTTCAAATTTTAAAATTAAAATGTTCGGGTTGTGCCAAATAATGCGTAGGTAATTATGGAGAAGAAACCACACTTCTGTAAAGTATTCAATTGCACTAAAATAAATAAAACAGCACCTAAACCTATTAAAATGCCCTTTCGAAATTTATAAAAGTGCGAAATAAATATTTTAAATACCAAAATATATTGTGGTGGTGGGCTAATTTGCAACCTCCATTTAGGTACTGTTCTTATAATTTTACAAAACTAATAGTTATTAAAACTATAATAGAAAACAGAAAAGTGAAAATAAAATAAAGATAGAAAAGAATAAAAAAAGAAAGGAAAACAGAAACCCCCCTGGGCCGAGTGGCCCAGCTAGCAGGCCGGCCCAACTGGGCCACAACCGCTAGGCCGGCCCACCAATCGCGCCCATATCCTCCCACTACCCAGAAACC